>NC_089277.1:507500-1107500 GCF_963678975.1 Dysidea avara
ATATAGTTTCCATACCTACCACTTCAACTGGATCCTCCTGTTCTACTAGATCCTCATTACCATGGTGATCCTACAAGATCACATGATCTAAATAACAAACTGATAGTTGCCTACCAATAATGTGCTCCGAGTAATCTTCACGACAATAGTAACCACACTGCCTGCAGTAATCTTACCCTGTTCTTCATCATCAAGTACTGATGATTCAACCAATCAAATCACACTATTACCACCACCCATAATACCTCGAGTTTCCACGGTAACTTCTAAGTGAGGGTAATTATTCAGTACGGCTATTACATTGTGATACTCTGTGTCTGTAAGTGTCTTGACTAGTTTCCTAGGTAACAGTGACATGATACTATTGGATCATGTGATCACTTTACCTTCGTTGTGCCTTAGGCAATGCAGCAAATTCTTCTAAAGAGTTGATATGTCTCTTCTTCGTTTTGAAGTGTTTGAGTTGTTCAGGAGTGATATGAGGCAGCTGGAACAATGGTGACTGGTTCTCTGTCAACCCCTGTATGATTATGGCTGATAACTTCATCACATTCTCAAATGTCTCCACTGCTGGGGGCTTCATACCTGCAGACAATAAACCTTAGTAGCCACAAGGATACAAAGACCATACCTCTATTTAATGGCCATACAAGTATACAAAGACCATCTCTAGTGCAGACGACTACAAATTTTCCACATCACAACTTTATCAACAAATTTATCCACACACACGCACCCACACCCACACACACACACACACACACACACATGCACCCACACCCACACACTACACACACACACGCACGCACGCACCCACCCACACACACTACACACACGTACACACACACTACAGATTCCCAAGCAGCAAAAGTCATTATGAGGACACAGATGATCTGATCCTAGACGACCTGTTTATGGACGCTGACTTACTTTCTACTGCAACTCCCACGATGGAGGAAGATCAAACCTCTCCCAATCAACCCACTGAGGAGCAACCATCTACCATTTCCCCAATAGAGGCAGGCAAACACCAGCAGGGCTCTTACTGAACTAAAGATCCCAATCACCCACCCCAGGTCAGAGGCAACCAAACCACTTACACAACAATACTCACCTTTCCTGGGGTACATTGTGAGGAGTATGAAGAACTGACTGAGGACGGACACCATTTCTTGTAGCAACATCGGACATGTGACCAATATGTGTTGGAGGTCTGTTTGAACACTGATATTAACCAATCATGTTACAGCGTTATGACACACCTTCAGATAACTCCCTCGGAAGCATCACATGAGCCAGGTGAGAGTGTAACAATGCTCGTGCCTTACGAGCATGAGGTAAAGAAAATGGTGGCTGTTGCACCTAGCAACCAACACACATAGCAACAGTGATAAGTTACACTTGATGATTATAAAGAATCGGAGACTAGATCACAGCATGTAACTGCTGGATTTGAAGGGGTCAGTAGAAAGGGGACATGTGCCATTTTAGATTTTCAATTTTTTTTAAATTAGAATGGCTTGGTTTAACCATGAGAGTAATATTGTCACTAAGTAAAAAACAGAGAAAGTAAATTGTTAGCAAATAATTCAATTATGTCCCAAAATTCTGTTTAATGCCCTTCACATGGTCACCTAAACTTTCAAATGGCACCTGTCTCCTTTTGCTGCTGGCCCCTTCATTTAGACACGTAACAAGTATCATATAAGACACGTATAGCTTGTACTTCAAAACATGTCTCGGTGAATTACTGAAACCATTTAGCACACAATGGTATACTCTAATAGAACAGTCAACAGATTAAATACCAAAATTGGTATATTATATGAGGAAGGTACCTTGAAGGTGAGTCCCTCATATAATATACAATTGGTAATAGGCAATTGAAGATGAGTTCTGGTGCTTTGTTGGTTCATTGTGAACATTTTGTGGGATATATAGTCCATGGATAACTCTGTTTCACACAAGTTTTACCAAGATGAGGCCAGTCATTCGAGAGATTCAGGTTAGATGCAAAAGCATACTGGTTTCCAATACAAAACTATTTTACACAACTTGTATTCCATAGCCTGCATTATTTAAAAGTGCCAATAATTGGTACCTGCCGATAATTGACGACTTACGCTATTTACCTTCACCATAAATCATCTAAAATTGGTCCAGCACTTGCAAACGTGTAAAGTGTTGTTATAGCTTTTAATCGTAGTACCGAATTGTGTAAGGTTTAACAGTGAAACAATGATAAGGGGTAGAGGATCATTGATAACAACAGCTACAATACCCAAGGACACTTGGCTCCAATATCTATGGTTACGATATCTCAATGGAGCCCAACCACTGTGATTTACAACTTCACATAAAACAGCTACTCTTATATTTGGGAGTTAGAGCAAATCTTCTAGAACCATTCCTGCCAGGAATCTTACACCAGCTACACTAACTCTTTATGCAAATATTGCTGATAGCAATTTTGACATGTACTGTTCATATTCACAGAGATACTCATCACCATGGATACACATCAGTTGCTATGGATACATACCCACCTTCATGTTGCAATGAGGTAATGATGTTGTAATTATCTGTAGTGTTGAGGAGGATCATGTGAGCTAATGGTGTGACCTAATTAATGCTCACATTAGATAATACCGCATCATCAGTAGGACGATCCTTTATCTTGTTACCATGACGACTGGAGAACTCGTATGCACTTGTCAATATCATCAACAAAGCTACACAATGTCACCATGACAACACAATGCCACCATGACACCACACACACACACACAAACAGGATCTGTTAGCCATATGCAATATTGGCCTAACCACAGGGCCATACTCAATGCTGACTGAGCAGAACCCTATCATAGACCTCATGGATATGAGATTAATCATGTTTCTGTAGAGGGCAACTGTTCTGTGATGGTTTTGTCATCCTTTAGTTTGTTGTCATGTTCATATCCATATAGGGACTTGTTAGTCTCATATCCATATAGAGACTTGTTAGTCTCATATCCATATAGGGACTTGTTAGTCTCATATCCATATAGGAACTTGTTAGTCTCATATCCATGTAGGGACTTGTACGCAGTGTTGGGACGATTACTTTTTAAAAGTAACTAGTTACATATCAAACAGTACGGTCGTACCATTTAAGTAGGGATCGTGGTGAATGTTTCGTGCACCGCCCAAAATTCCTCCTTTAAAATCATCCTACAGACATTTTACGTGGCGAAAACCACCTTTACGGAATAGTACTAGTCCATATAATACATAAAACAGCATAAAATATAACAAAACACTTACAGGTGGCCGGATATTAATTTTTTTTTAAATTGCTAAAAACTCCAATTATAGTCTCACTGCCTCACTCACTGCCTCACTCACTGCCTCACTCACTGCCTCACTCACTGCCTCACTCACTGCCTCACTCACTGCCTCACTCACTGCCTCACTCACTGCCTGACCACAGTCACAGGCTTAGAGCCCAAACGAAGCAGCACACGGTCACCATTTTACGCCACAACAACAAACTCACCAGTGGGATGTGCCTTTTGGGGTTCCGACGAGTGTACGCCCTGTGCGCCTTGTCTTTCCTTTTATCTTACATCAGGTTAGTTGTCTTCTTCTTCAAGCATCGAAACCATACCGAGGCATTAATTTTCCGTATCAACACTTTTCTGTAGACACCACAAAATTATTTCAGAAAGCGTTTATGCAGCTCAAAGAGCAAGGGCACTTATAATTTCATGTTGCACGTGGAAATCTATGGGGTGAAACATTAAGGCTGCTGAGTTGTCACTTTGACTTTTGCCAACGCCTGGACTGCAATTGATAAAGAGATTTGAGACGGACCGATACTCAACGGTTTGTTCCTCTGAAAACACTGACTCAGCCACTCAGTGCCGGACAGCAAGATCAGCGAGTAATTCATGTGATTGGATAGTACTCAAGTGGAAATTGTATTATTTCATCCTGTTAGTCGAGACTAAGCTCCAAACAACTGAAAGGGCCTGTTCTTTCAAACAACTTCCAGCCGGGGTGAATAGAACGCGGACCATCGTACTGAGACAGGTCATAGATCTGAGCGCCACTGCTACTACGATCAAAGGTAAGCTATGCACACTACTACGGGCCTATGTGCTTCCAATTTTGGCACAGTATATACTTTAATAAGCTGTAACTAGCTAGCTGTGCTACAACAAAAAACTAAACAACTAACGTTTTTAAAAATTGTTGACTTAAAAATGAAGTAGGGATCTATGCAATAAAAAGTAGTGAAACAAGAGATTAATGATGGTATAAGTATAGCTCGATGGGAAAGTCCCTACTTTGGCACATTAGCTATTTTGCTCAATGCCAAAGTAGGGACTTTCCCACCGAGCTGTGCTGTAATACCATCATTCATCTCGTTCACTATTTTTATTGCATAGATCCCCACTTCATTTTTAAGTCAACAATCTTTAAAAATACTAGTTACATATTACATATTACTTGCAACTGAACTATTTAGTTACAGTTACATATTACCCATAAAATAAAGTAACTATAATAATATTACATATTATATTACTTTGTGTCCACAGCCTTAAGCTGTCACGTGTGAAGCTACCACCTTATCACGTGACATGATTGCGTTGTTGGACAATATGTAAATCTTGGTTAGAATTGTAAGAAGCTGGTGAATAAGCTTCATTCATTAGTTTGAGGTGGCTTCGTAGATTAGTAACGAGATTAGTAACTTTGTTGTTACTTGTAGTAATAAATTCTTGTTATAGTAACTTCATTACTTATGTAACATAATAGATTTGTAAGTAAAGTAACTCGAGTCATATTACCTGTTTTTATAGCATAATTACTTCGTTATATTACTTAGTTACCACAAAGTAATAGCTAATGTTACATAACTGGTACAGTACGTGTTACCCCCAAACACTGCTTGTATGCTATAACAACACACTCAGTAACGTGTTACCCCCACTGTTGAACACACTCGTACTTTTCACATCGATGGAAGCCTTACGACTGAGACAATAAGAGTATAGTTTCTGAGTGTCCATCAAAACGTTAGCTGAGCTGTACTTTATAGATCGGTACCACCACACCCCCTGTGTACATCACATGATCTGTGTTACCATGAACACCGGTGCTCACCACAGCAGTCGGCAAGGCAACCATGAACACACCCACGTAGACCACCAACACCTAATAAGACACACACACTTATATCATGTGATCCTGTGACCATACCGACCCATATTGACGACTCTTGAGATACTATCCATGATGGAAGGGCTATACCAAAACTGGTTGCTATGGTGATAATGGTGGCATAACAATGACATCGTCACTTGGGACACACCCACCTCTTGGCCCATCAGGATTACCATACTCCTCCCAGTTTTTACGAGACTCCTCATCTGTTAACCTACATCATGGTAACCAGTGTCATGGCAGCTGATAGTACATATGACCAAGACATCATAATCCAGAGTTAGGGGTAACAAGTTATGCTTATTATACAATATGTAACTTATGCTGTGAACGAAGTAATATAACACATTACAAAGTAATGAACAACTGTTATATTACTAGTTACAGCCATCAGAGTAAGGCCATACCTATTTGAAAAGTTGTTGCTCGGATTTATTTTACAACAAAATGGGTCGGTCGGTGGGCAAAACAAAACAACAAAAAAACAGCTATCTAGCTACAAAATTATGATTTTTAGATATGTACATGCTTATCATTTCTGGCTACAAGCCATATAATAGATCAGTAAGTCATATTAAAGTTGTATGCAGACCTATCAAATCCCTTCTAATACATAACTGATAAAACATATCTAGTAGTTCAATGAGCACTGCACTGATGCTATCATAGAGCAGGAGTGAGGAACACGCTGGTTTTACGTTTATAGATAGCTAGCATTATATTATATTTGAGATAAAACTTGTACTAACTGACTGTTCTATTAGAGTATCTCAATCTTTTGCAGCAATTTTTAAGGTGTCACGTGATATAATTTTTTTTCCTTTTCTTAATTAAAATCTGTGCAAAATTGGGTTGGTCGGGTCCGAGCAACAACCTTTCAAATAGGTATGGCCTAACATGTAATACATTACTCATTACTATTTTCTGGGAGTATAATGTAACTGTAACGCATTATATCATATAGAAGTAGCGAGTAATATGTAAAGAGTTACACTGGTAGAGTAACGACCCCAACTCTGTACAAATATCTCTACACCTGGATTATAATAGCCAATCAGAAATAAAACAAGCCAATCATCACCATGGTAAGTCTAGCCACGTTACAAATGCTACATAATTCACAGTGTTACTATGTAAGTATAGTGAATTTATAGAGTACTTAGTGATATCAAGAGTTCATAATATTTGTATACGTACAAATATTATGAACTCTTGGTGATATTCATACCAAACAGTTCAATTCTGATTGGCTACTTAGTTACAACCCATCACCATGGTTACAGAGAACACAATACCTCACATGCAGCACAGACAATTAATATAGTTAGTGATGCACCAATAAGACATTTTGCTGATTATCAGGTATTGAATGGCCGATACCGATAGCTAATTTGATAGTTATGTGTTTACTAAAATTTCACAAGTATTTTGTAAAAATTGCCATTTTAAAACTTTCTTAATTAAATTAATTAAACAGTACATCAGGGTCAGTAAATTTAATCAGTTAAAATAATCTGCTAAGTGATACCAATATTGGCCGATAAACCAATTTGCGATTGTTTACCGATTAATCGGTGCATCACTAAATGTAATAACGTACGCCTCATAAGCCTTAGCAATCTTCATGAACTTATCCTGGTTACCAGTGTCCTTGTCAGGATGGTAACGAAGACTGAGTTGACGATATTGTCGCCTGATCTCTGACATCTCAGCCCCCTATATGATCACATGATCTAGTCGTAATAGCTCACATGATCCAGCTCATACCCTGCTAATCTCAAGGATTTCATAAGGGTCATACTCCACATTTTCTATCTCCATGGTGAAAGTACGGTAGAACATGTATATAAATAATATCCAGCCAATAGCAATGCAGAGATACCTGTTGATGGAGGAGTGACTTGTAAATGAACAATTAAACAACACACACGCTCTTGTACTCTAAACTCTAGTATAGGATATGGAGTATGAGAGTATGGGATATGTAGTATGGGATACGGAGTATGGAGTATGAGAGTAGAAGTCTAGTATGGGGTACAAGTATGAAACTTATAGTATGGAACTTCCTAGTATGGAACATGGAGTATACAGATACTGGTGTATCTTATACCGTACGCAAGGAAATTTTTACGTCAAAAAAAATTGACGAATTTGACAAATTGGTTTAATTCGTCAAATTTAAATTCGTCAAATGTTTATAAGTATCCTTAAAAGTACACGTTTTGCCTACAATTTCTTGATTTTGTCAAATTTTTCTTACGTCAAAATTCCCTTGTGTACGGTAGTACACATAATTACAACTCTCAGTCACAATAAGCACTATCAACAATAAGCACTATCAACAATAAGCCAACAATACTGGCAGAAACCTTATGAGTACAATTACTTCTACTCTAAACTAAGATTGATTAACCACAACTACCATATTTGGTATTTTTGATATCACAGCTTCAGCTTTGGGCCTTTGATGTTACTTGCTTTATGACATATTCTCTTTTCCCTGGAATATCAGATGTTTATATCAAGGCAATCCATTAACGGCCACTGCTGCCATATGGCGGCACAGCTTCATAATTCACTCATAGAATAAGTTTTAGCCTCACTATAACTTGTAAAACACGTTTCATAGCAAGATGTGTTAGTACTGAAATGGACACACCCATAGAGATCCTGTTTCTGGGATAACTGGATCCTTACCGGACTAGCACGCGTTTGTTATATAATAGCGTAAAGTGTAACTTTCATAATAGGCAAGTTAAATCGTTCTTCAAGTTGATAACTAGTAGTTGATAGCAAAGAAAGTGTTACAGCAAGTAAAGTCGACAGTCGGCTACTTTATCCCAGATGCAGCATGGTGTTCACAAGTGCAGATACACTTGCGCAACACCAAAAATGGGACAAATCACAAAGAAACCAGCTGTAGAATGGATCACACTGTAAGTAAACTGTGTAGAATAGTTCTTTGGAGTGTAATACGTACACCTTAGTAGATAGCTAGTTGGAGTTCTGTTGTTTGTTTGGGCAGCTATGTTCAACCCATTACACAGCAGTACGAATCAAGAACTGTTCGAAAAGCACCTCTGCAATCAAAACAGCCACTATTAAAAATACAGACGATTTCCGTTAATACGAAGGGAAGCCATCACATGCTATCGCCAATCGACACTTTTCACTGTCAGAAAAGATGAATGGGACACAAAGGAGAACACTGGTAAGTCCATGAAGAATGCATTGTACATACTGCGGTATGCCAAAAGGCACCTCTCAGGCCGAAGCAACGTCAAACAGTGAAAAAATTAAGCCGGTAGCCTTAGCCGTTATCAAGTTACGCTTGTCTGAAGACATCAGGCAGCCAGTCAGTCAGTAGAAAATTTCGTTAAAACGTTAAATAATTTTTTTTAAATTCCGTAGCAACTTGTTGAAAGTGTTCGGGTCAATCTGAAAGCTTGTTTGGGCTTAGTTTTACCTAACCAATACTGCCTCATTGTCGTCAGGGAAAATTGAGGCTGGTGTATGGGTGTTGTTATTTCGTGGGCTACGCCTACTCCTTTGTGGTCCCTACTATACAGTACTATTGTACTGTATGATGTGAGACATTTACACAATGTCTACACAAGACATACACACATTAATACATTCATATAGTCAGTTGATACAGTTGCAAGACAGCCGACGTGCCACACTGTGAGTATATTAACAGGAAGAAAGAAAACAGCATTTTCATGTGTGCATAGCTCCAAGGCCCCTTTTCCAAAGCACATCATTTTTGTATTATAGCTGTCCACCAGGTAGGATAGGCCACACAGAAAATTTGATTAAATTTGCACCAGCCAATTGTGAGATATGGGGTATAGTTCCTGTATGGCTTCAGCATTAAATTTTCAGGGCTTGAAACAAGCAAACTATTGCACTTTGTACTAACAGAAATCCATGAAGTATTTTGTTCTCTACCTTTTACAACAAACAGAAACTCTGGGATGTGTGTAGTGTAAGTTCTAAGTATAGCTATCGCTTCAGAGCAAATACTTCTAATAGCACTGATTTGCTGTATACCTGACTATCTACTATCGTGTGGAGCTACTTTTTAAAAATGCTGTGATGATATGTGATTACATAACATTAAGCAAATGACAGGAACTGGTGGTCAACCATATTGTAAATTAAGCCTTACAACTAATGTGATTGCTTTATGAAAATTGTTCCAAGCCACTTAAGCCGTAGGTGGGGGGGGGGGGGGGGGGGTAGATTTATTTTTGCATACTTTGCAAAATTGATGTAACTCGGTAGCCTCAATCTTTGGGTCAAATGAAGAACACATAAAGGTGAATTCACGTACCAAATATGATGAATATCCAAGAAGATATGAGCATTATTCACGTTAAAAAAAAAGATCAAACTTCTATCACAACTACAGGGTAAACCGAGTATAGGAAATTGGTGATGATCATCGTAACAGTGTGCTTTCTGATGGCTTGAAAACAATAGAGTTACAGCTACAAAGATATAAGCAAAACTGTACAAGCGTAAAATAGTGGGATTGAGATACTCTAATAGAGCAGTCACTGTAAGGTAAAGAGGTGCTGAAAAACTTACCACAGTTCAAACCAGGTACCTAACACCCGCATCCTTAACTGCTATCTTGGCTGATCACTTAATTTCTGCTTTATAAATAAAAATTCTGCTTTTAAATAAACGATTGTATATTGTTCTAGAATTTTGTACGCATGTTCTACTAGAAGCAGACATGGGGCCAAGTACATGAGTACTTATACTTAAGTACACTTAAGTACAGATTTGAAAGTACTTGTACTTTACTTAAATACTTTCTTAATTTCCCCAATGTACTTGTACTTATACTCAAGTACTTTGCCGAGTACTTGTATGTACTACAAACATTGTACATAGTTTGTATACAGTGGGTGTACTATGAGAATATCAAAATTGTATGAAGGTGCAGTTTACAACTTCTTGCAATTCTTCTACTGCCTTCCCCAACCTTACTGTGTATCATGTTGCCACGTTTAACGATGTCACCAATGCTGTTGTTCAAGTCAGTGCGTTTTAAGAGTTTAAGAGAGAGAATGGTTGACAAAAACCAACCCCCTAGGCACACTTACATACTACAATACACTGAATACAGCATATATTTTACTACAGCAAAATGTACTTGTACTTTACTTAAGTACTATCTTGATTGCTGCTGGAGTACTTGTACTTGGAAAATTCAAAAGTACTTGTACTTTACTTAAGTACTTTTAAATGTACTTGGCCCCATGTCTGACTAGAAGTCCTCAAAAAAATGTGTACTGTATTACAACAAGTATTAGGAATTTTAAGCTCAATTAGGGATCATAGGAAAAAAGTAGGGAAACAAGGGAGGTCACCTACACCTGCAGATATGCTAGTGAACATTTAATCCCTAATTTGGTCATGGGTAGACTTAATTAGTGATTAAATGTCCACTAGCATATCTGCAGGTGTAGGCAACGGGTGTAACTAATCACTGGACTGGACTACTGGACTGGAACACTGGACTGGACTACTGGACTGACATATTTTTGGTTTTTACACATTCTGAGGTTGGTTTTATTGAGTCTTGCTAGCCAAGGGCCTTCAGAGAACTTTCAGTCTGCTACTAAAATGATGAGTGTGAGGAGTGGAGTAAGCAAAAACCTACTTCTAGTGATTTCACCTCTATTTATTATGTTCTTCTACAGTACATATACCTATACTCCTTATCAGTATGCTGCAGGGAATGTGCTAGTTATGGTTAACCAACAATAACGTCTTGGAGATAGTAGCAAGCTTGTAAATTTGGTCACATATTGTAGTAGTACACCAACCAGCACATGTAAGAACTAATCATGATAGCAGAAAATACCTACAGTTGTACAATGAGTTTGTATATTGCATGTATGAGCGAACTTAGCTACAGTAGTCTTAGGAAGGATAAGTTGTGTCCCAGGGGTCTGAGCTATTTAGTTTAAGGATACAGTGTATCATAGGTAGTACAAATATAGTAAAATGATTTTTGGTTAGCTATTGCTAGATATTACAATCTCCAAAACACAATACTAAGAAGTGTATAAATGCTGTAGAGCATAACAAGTAGTGAGAAGTCAGTTTTTGCTTACTCCACTCCTCATACTCATCATTTTAGTAGCAGACTGCAAGTTTTCTGAAGGTCCTTAGCTAGCAAGACTCAATAAAATCAACCTCAGAATGTGTAAAAACAAAAAATATGTCAGTCCAGTGTTCCAGTCCAGTAGTCCAGTCCAGTGATTAGTTACACCCGTAGGCAACCTCCCTTGTTTCCCTACTTTTTTCTATGATCCCTAAATAATAGTTAGACGTCACGAGCCAGGGTTCTACAGGATTTAGAATACTTGAAGGCCCTGGGCTGTGGCACCCTTGCTGCACTCAGGCACTACTAAGAGCCTGAAGGTATCAAATTTCAGTATCAAACTTTTTGTAGTCTAAAATTCCTAATTTTACTATCAATTGCTGATTCGAAAGTGAAGAGGCCATTATTCTTAGCTTTCAGCTATGTTATACATCTTAAGTTTCTTTAGATGTTTGATGTGCTCTTCCTCTCTCAGAAAAGCTTTGTCTCGTTGCACTATAACTCAAGTTACAGACATTATATAAATGGCTGTGTATATACTGAACTGCATTGTTTAGCACTGTAGTTAACAAAGCCACTGATGATAGTTCTAGTGCTAACGATAGTTCACCACTGTTCTCGCCACTAGCAGCCATTCAAGTCAAGCTAAGGATGGCAAACAATAGTGGTCAAGCTAAGGATGGCAAACAATAGTGGTCAAGCTAAGGATGGCAAACAATAGTGGTCAAGCTAAGGATGGCAAACAATAGTGGTCAAGCTAAGGATGGCAAACAATAGTGGTCTTACAGTTTCGTATAGTGAATAACAATCTGGAGCAATGATGAAAGTGCCGTTCAACTGGTACACTGTTCCCACACTTCAATGGTTGTTATTGTATAGAGAAAACAGCATACCAGAGAAGGTAAAAATAGCTGGCAGTGACGCTAACAATCTACGCACTGCTGGGAATTTATCTGACACTATTGCAGCTCTTGGATAGCTGGTGAGTGTCATGCTGTTGATCTAGGTTACATCACTGGACTACCTGTATACAGTACTCTCCTATCATATGCTGTTTTAGTGAATGATACAGAACTAGCATTCACCTAACATGGCAACAAAAAGACAGCTTCAACCTGACGTCACTAATAACTCACAAACTAGCACTGCAAGTAACAATCCACCACTTGCCAATACTTAATATGAATTTGTCAGCGATATATACGGCAGCTGCACTGGTACAAATGTTATATTTCCTCTTTAAGGCAGTGGAATGTTATGGTTTACTGTGACAACATAATCGTGCTTCCGGTGTGTGATGTTGACCATTGACAATGGCAGTGTTTGATTATTTTAATTTAGGGCCCAATAAAATCATGTGATACATGTACTTCACATGAACTCAAGAAATACACAATGTAACCAGCTGGTCTTGGACAACTGTTGAGTGGCTTCCACACACCAACAGCATGTAACATTGCCCCAGGGCTATTTCAGTCCATTACAAACAAAGAACAGTACAAGGAGCGTCTCTGCAATCAATCCAGTCGCTATGGAAACTATGGGCATAGATATACAGACAACAGTACACAGGATTGAAATCATCTCAAGTAAGCTCGATAACTCCAATACAAATGTATTCACCAGATCATTATAGCCTCTTTAAAAAAGGCAGGATGGTGAAATACGCCAGCCACAATACGTTTCTGCAAAATTTCAACTTTTGAGAGTGTTCATTTAGTTGTCGGTAAGTCTTCCTCGTGAAAGAGGGTAGTTAATTAGCAGTAAGGCCTGGTTTGTTGGTGTGTCTCTCGATGCGGACATAGCCACCATTATCAAACTTACAGCACACAACTACTCAATTATTAATATTTTGGGAAGTAGTCACACAAAGAGTAGGGCTAGACTTCTGTGCGATAAATTAGAAGATGTTGCTTACAATGATCCGGCATAAAAAAAAACAGATGATTCCGATCCCGGGTACTTGTCTGTACATCTATGATATGGGCAATAAGTATAACAGCCAACACAGTCACAGGAAAGCCGCATCGCACTATTGCAAACTGACACCTTGTGATGCCAGCAAAAAGAACTGGAACACAAAGGAGGACAAAGGAAAGTCCATGATGCATGTATTGTACATACTGCAGTTGGTGAAAAGGAACATTTCAAGACAAAGCGACATCGAACAGTAAAGAAATCAATTGATCGTCAAGTTACACTTGGCTGGAGGCATCAGTCAATCAGCATAAAATTACGTTAACCCTTAACCCTTAACCCACAGCCGTTTTACAAAACACAAGCACTGAAAACGTATAATCCTGAAAACTGAATTATACACAAGTTTTTAAAACAAACTAATATAGAACAAGAACTGTTAGGGCTGTCTAAAAACCACAAACACCATGTTACTCAACCTCAGTTTAAATGGGTCTATCCTTTGTCACATCCTTTCATCCCAGAACTTCACTCTGTTCCTTTAAAGTACAAAAGAACTATCTCTTCATCTTCTTCCTTCGCATATCGATACACCAAAGGCCATAACTCGGCCATACTGCATCGTGGAAATATTTTCTTGATGTCATCTTGGTCGTCATGTGATGGTGATTCCGTTGAGATACAGCCATCACGTGATTCAGAAAATAGACGGCAAGAACACTAACAATACGGACGTGAAACGAAACAAACTGATTCAGTGCTTTGTAGCACATGAGTTCCTTGTTGTTTATTAACAGTTTATATACTGTTACTAAGGGTAGGCCTTCCCAAGTAAGAAAATCTCTATTTCTAACAGATTGGATAAACGCTTCGTACAATATGCCTGTTTAAAACCAATTGCAAAAATATTACACATTTTCCGTTTGTGTTTTATCAAATCCAGTTTTCTGGAATATGCGGGTTTAAAGGGTTAAATAGAATTCTTTTTTTTAAATTCCATAGAAACATTTTGGAAGGGTTTGGGGTTGGTCTGAGGATATTTTTGGGCTTGGCTGTACCTAACCAAAGCTGTCATGAAGGAAAATTGAGGCTGGATATTATTGGCTGGAAAAGCCCAGTTCTTCATGATCGTAATAAGCAGTACTACCATACCGTATGATAATATTACCAAACAAGGTATACAGTAGATTTACCACTGGAAGCTCCATGTTCAATGTGTAATACTCTAATACTCAATGTTATTTGTGTAATACTCTAATAGAAGTATGTACACTCTATTAGAGTATTAAACAAATATTGAACTAAATCCTGCAATACAATAAATTTATAATTCAATATCATCATTGTGTTTGTATAGACAACCTAATGCTAAACAGTGAGGCCAAAATTAGCTATTAAGTAACTTTTCTGTAAGGAACACGTAAACCCTTTACAAATTTGAACAAAGTCCAACAGCCATTATCAAAACTGCATTAACATCCACCTACAACTTTTCTCACCCACTTCTTCACAGATTAGTGTGGATATTTAAACAGTAAAATTTTGCCTTGATCTCACCTACAAAAGCTTTTGAAGATCATCTTGTCAATCAAAATGCTAGTAAATTTGTGTTGCTAAAAGTTGGCCTTCAATCATATCGGGTGTCTAATAATCACTTTTTGATTCACAAGGATTTAAATAAATTATATTTGTACCAACAAAACAGGTAGTCTGGCACCGCCCGCCCCTTGCAAAAAGTAAGGGTCTGGTGAAATACAAATACCTAATCATTTCAAAAGGAATTCAATTAGACAGCGTACGTATTGCTTGTTACGTCAGATGATTGCACTTCAATTCGAACAAAAGCATTGTGTTGTCAAGGCGATTTCTGTGTGAACGTCATTGGCATGCACTAATTGGCTAGCGCCGAATCTGGGCGCTAGAAATGATTTAGTATCTGTATTTCACCAGACCCTTACTTTATGCGAAGGGGCGGGCGGCACCAGACTACAAAACAGGATGAGGGGCAAAGGTCATAACACAGGTGGAATGCGATCATACTATAGATCACGTGACACTCACCTAATCCTCTTCAACCATTTCTCACGTGGTTTCTTTGTGTCCTTCTTGTGTAGTTTTCGGACACATCCTTCACACTGACACGTCCTGCTGCCCTCTGCATCGTCCTCTGTATAACGATATCAACCATTCGTGCAATAACAGCTACTCGACCATACCCGGTTTAGCGTCACTACTGGACGGCCACAGTAAATAGGTAACTGGTATCAGCAGAAAGACGTAAGCTGATAACAAGAAGTAGCTAAATGTAGCGCCGGACTCGTCATATTCGATCTGAGCCATACACGCGACTAGGTCTATCTAATGCGCACCTAAACAATATTAAAATGGCGACGGGTCCATCAGTCGAAGAAGAAGAAAATGCTGTAGCTTACCTGAACAGCTACGCTACTAAACATCAACTCCCTCCTCCAGTTTACGAAGAGAAAAGCGTTGCAGGCGAACCACACAAGCGAACCTTCACTATAACGTGCAAGTTTCAAAAATTCGAAGTAACTAGCGAAGGAAAGAGTAAGAAAGAAGCTAAGAAGTCTTGTGCAGTTAGTATGGTTAGGAAGATGAAGGAGCTAGGTGTGGCTGGAGACCAGAGTACAGAATATAACCCCGTAACAGTGTTACAACAATTATTACAAAAGAAGAGCTTGGTTCTCCCAATATATGATTGTATAAGTGAAGGAGGAGTACCTCATAATAAGACTTTTACAATAAGGGCCACAGCTAGTAATCATGATGGGAACCAGTTTAGTGCTGAGGCAACTGCAAGTTCTAAGAAAGAAGCTAAGAAGAAGGCAGCTAATGATTTGTATTCTAAATTAAAACCAGTTTTAGATAAGAGCCCAAAGGTGAGTGTTGTGACAATATCTGTAGTGACATTTTATGATGGGTTGAGTTGAGTTGTTGATGTCACAAAACAATATAGCTGTGGTACTGTTAGGTATACAGGGGGCTTATACAGGGGGTTTATACAGGGTACTGGCTGGGTGAGGTAGCATGATAGGAGTTAGTAAATCATCCCCACTTGTGTTGCTGTTTGCATCAATGAAACTGTGGTAGTAGCTGAATACAGTTACCATATATGGATAAAATTAATAATATACGTAAATAGTTTCGAGGTAGAAAACTTTTCTGGATGAATGACTACAGTGGAACCCCTCTTAACAGACACCCCTGAATGGCGGACAGCCTCTTTATAACGGACAAGTAATAAAGTCCCAAATGCAACTTCCAATACCTGTGTATTAATGCCCCCTCAATAGCGGACACCTCTCTATTTCATAAACCGGACACTGCACAATTCCCAGACATGGAAAGTACTACAGTATAACACAATCCCAACTTACTACCTACCTGTAACAAGAGACACATGACACTATCACCCTTATCATTTCATTCTCCCACCTGTATCAACCACATCACATCTACAATCTTTTCTTCTTTTTTTTAAACAATCAAAGAATGGAACAACTTCTATTACTAGACACGACTGACTATGTCACCTTTTCAAATAATTTACAACTATACCTAACCAATAATTAACTGTATATTAATTCTGTTGTATGCTGTTTCTTTTTTTACCTGGGAATTTACCAGCTGTGCTGACTGCCCAGTACAATAAATAAATAAACACCTCGCTAATCGCAGACACAAGTAAGAAAGGTTCATTGCCAGTTACAAGAACTGCATCATTTAATGCAGAAAGCACCGTCTCTGTATTGCCTATTCTACAAAGTGCGAGACAAACCAACGGAGTTATGAGAAGCCATATGAATGCATATACAAGTACTACTGTTGATGTTCTTACCCAGGTGTTCTGAAAATAGTAGCTGGTGCGCTTTAAACTGCGCTACAGGATAAAGTACATAATCTGTATAGCCAACCATTTTGATAACTAATCAAATATGGAGTAATCCAGATAAGTCTTTATGGGAGCATGTATAAAATTTTTGTTGTTAGTGTAGTAGAGGCCACACACCATAGATAACCCATGCTCAATAACATCACTTCTGTGGCTATTAGTTGATCATATCTGGTTCACATGGTACCATATCCTAGAAAACTCCTTAAATAAGGACACCTCCATATAAAGGACATATTTCATTTCCCCAATGGTGTCTGTCTTAGAGGGGTTCCACTGTATGGATGGCAAGATTTGGAGGAAATAGCTAGACAGTTACCATAGCTAAGTAGCTATTTGCTGGATTTGGAGAAAGTTCATATGTGACCATCTTTTACATGTTGTACAGTTAGTGTGCAACAGTAAGTACATAACTAGGCTAAATTCTGGATCATGTGAGCTTCATGATGCAGCTATCTAGTATAAACAACAAATTGATGTTGAGATGCCATGCAGCTACGCAGCTAACTTCAGAGGTGGCGGAGATGCCTATATATTTGGGGGGGGGGGTCTAGCTTGGTGATGCCATGGCCTAGTTGTAAGTCGAAGACCAAAAAAAAATCTCAAATGACACTATTAAGCTAGGCTCTCCATCACAGCTACAGATAATTTTAGGTGGGGATGGGCCCCCCTGTATTTTTTTCAGAGGGGCTGCCCCCCCCCCTTCTCAG
Source organism: Dysidea avara (assembly GCF_963678975.1). Taxonomy (NCBI): domain Eukaryota; kingdom Metazoa; phylum Porifera; class Demospongiae; order Dictyoceratida; family Dysideidae; genus Dysidea; species Dysidea avara. The sequence continues at coordinate 525,379 of NC_089277.1, forward strand.
CCACCCCTACATCTGTAATTAATCAACTATGTATTACTATGCTATTATTTTAGATAACAGGTTTTGGTTTTGCAATAATACAATACATCAATTAATTAAGTAATATCATAACTGTTTCACTACCCATAGCAGCAGTGAAATTTATCCCAAATTTCACTGGTAGCAGTGAAAAGTTGTAATTGCAATTTCATTGGCTAGAGTATGTAGTGTAGTTGCTTAGCAATGGTTGCTAAGGTTACCACGTTGGTAGTTGATATGAGCTATTTTGATTTGATTCCCATAGCAACCAGACCCTAACAACTGTTGCTTGGCAACCAAAGTACAAGTATGGTATTAACTCAGAATAGCATGGGTAGCAGTGAAATTTGGGATAAATATTACGAATATTGTACTGAAAATATTCACGAGGCAAACTGTTACCCATACTATTACTAGTACTTATTGTAATTTCGGATTTTGTAATTCATGAAATTTTGTAATTATTTAATTATGTTGGTATGCATTGCTAAGGAAACGTTTGTTAAACAATTCCTTGTTGAAGCCTTTACTGGTTCCATATGTAAAGTACTACGTACAATTAATACTCATTTGTAAGCTGTTAGTTCAGACCTCATGTGGTAGTTATTCTGTTGCCGTCTCTCACAGGTGAAAACAAGAACTACCAGTATATCTCAAGTGGAGACTACCATGGCTTCCTTGAATATTAGCGGTGACTCGTATGAAAGTAGATCACATGATCCACATAGTGGCTCACATGATGACACAGATGGTTCCATGCCATCGATAAATCCTATGGATATTTCAGTAAATTCCTTAGATAATTCAGTAGATCCTCTGGATATTTCAGTAAATCATCAGGATATTGATGTAGTATACTTGGAAGGGGATGGTAGCGAACTGTGCCTAGCAACACTCAAACATCAGGGACAACATGTTACTGGATGTGGTAATGGCAATTGTAAGGACACTGCTAAAGATGTCGCCATTGATAATTTGATGTCAAACTTGTCTATACTATATCCTTCATTACATACATTGTAATTGTATACGGTACAAGGCTATTGTTTTATGGTGTAAATATTGTATTAATGACTTGTACTGGAATACTTGGCCTAATTTCTTTATGAACTATTACTCCATTGAAACACATCTGAACCTCCATGACCTCAAACAATTACATCAGAGTTTGAGAAATCTGTTCAGTTATATACTGATAGAACACGAGTTTGAAATAGTTGAATCGTAATTGTGCAGTACCTGATTTGTCGGTGTTACCTGATTTGTCTGTGTTACCTGATGTTTAGTGTCATAATTCCTCAATCCAGTGGTATTTCCCGAAAAACAAGCCCCACCCAAAGGCAACAATTTCTTAGTATGTAATTTCAATTCTTCCAACAATTCAAATTCAACACAATGAGAAGACACACACACGAACAGACAACTAGTTGTTAGTCTTTATAATCCTCCACCATCTGGTCTCCCTGTAGGAATGTGATAACTGGTACCATTGATCTATGAGGGAAAAGTTAAACCTGTTAAGACTAGTTATCACAAACCTGTTAGACTAGTTATCTTAAACCCATTACTCTAGTTATAAACATTGTGACCAGATCTGCTAAAACTCTTCAAAAAAACCTAACACAAGTCCCTACAGCACAAGTTATTACAATCATTGTGTATCATTTTAAAAACTTGCTCTAGGCCTGTGTCAAATATGCCAGCACAATGGGCTGGAATGCTATGCCAGCATAATGCTAGCATATTAGGTGGATATTGAGCTTAATTCCATGAAAATAGATTGATACTCCCTAATAGTGCAGTCAGTGGGAACTGCAAGTGCACTCAAATGCATTGTGCACAGCTCCTTAGTTCAATACTCTCTAATAGAACAGTCACTTTATAGAGAAATACAAGAGCATTCACTGATTAAGCATGTTCCAAGATAATTGTAACAAATGTTGCTAACCTGGGAGCATAATAGGAACAGTACAAAACACACTAACCTGTACAAACACACTAACCTGTACAAACACACTAACCTGTACAAACACACTAACCTGTACAAACACACTAACCTGTACAAACACACTAACCTGTACAAACACACTAACCTGTACAAACACACTAACCTGTACAAACACACTAACCTGTACAAACACACTAACCTGTACAAACACACTACCCTGTACAAACACACTCTACTGGTAATAGAGAAGTGTTAACAAGGTCAAACCCTTTATACTGAGAACAGATTATACTATGAGGTGTTGTAGTATGTGTAGTCCAGTTAGATACTCTCCCTCACTTGATAGCATAGTCACCTTTAAAGCCTGTTAGACAGGTCATACCTGTTTATCATAGTCCCATATAAACTGTGGAATATCCAGTTGATCAGGATTAATAGTGTCAAACAGGAATTGTATTCCAGTGATGTAAGTCAGCCGGTCCTTGATAGCAGATGCTGTGAATGTCATGAACCACCAAATATTGAACTGCATAGATCATGTTAAAGTGGCAGTAACCATGACAACAAGTCATACCTTAAACCAGAAGGCCGGGTGGACTATGTAAAGTGACCGCAAGTTCTTCTGATACCTAAACATAGCATCACTTGTTACCATGACAACAGAACATTACCATGACAACACAGTATTACTCAGTCACCATAACAACAAATATAATCACCTTTCATCTAACATGAGATAGAGTTGTTTGAAGAAATCAGTTGACAGCTGATCTTGTACAATGCTCTCAGTGTGAAAATACACAACCACAAAGTCCTTGTTAGCAACACTATCCATTAGATGGACAAAATATGCCATAGCCTGTAGGGTGGGCATTATATAGAGGAGGTTAGGATATATCATGTCACACCTTCTGTGCTGGGACTGTACTGGCGGGGAATAACCGTCCAATAAACACTACAACCGTACGACCCATATAATCTACACCTGCAGCCAATCAAATTAACAACAATACTACATCCACCTCACCACACTAACCAGCCTTATAGAAACACTGCAATGATGCTATATCTCTGAAGTCCTCGCTACGAGCCTTCTTCAGATAATGTTGGTACCTATAGCAACATGAGCTGGATCACATGATGCACAAGCATCACTGGATCACATGACGTACAAGCATCACTGGATCACATGACACACAAGCATCACTGGATCACATGACACACAAACATCACTGGATCACATGACACACAAGCATCACTGGATCACATGACACACAAGCATCACTGGATCACATGACGCACAAGCATCACTGGATCACATGACACACAAGCATCACTGGATCACATGACACACAAGCATCACATGATTAGTATTGATTACTTCTTAGCTTGTTCTTGTTCAACAGATGATCGTTGTGACCTTGACTGAATCTGTTCCCTCCTTACTACATCATGGTTATCCTCCATCATGGCAAACTGGTGTTTACCTATTGAACAGGTCTGGTGAGTGATATCACCTGAGATCACATGACCTCACCAACATCCCTCATGAAGTCACCAGCATCATTTTCTTCATCGTCATCATCGTCACCATGGTGACCATCGATATGAGCAACAACTGACTCACTCTGGTCTGGATCATCCGTCATATCTGATGATGCTGTAATGTGTTCATCAATTGGTATAATTTGTGGTTTCCAGTTTATAAAAACCAAAGTATGGAACAACAGTGTAGTACCCAGAATATAAACAAGGCCCAAATGAATCAAACAATACAGTAGAATTGGTTCCCACCCAACCCACCAAAATGCTGTCATTTAAAACAACCTATCATATGCAATGAAAATCACCTTTAAGGAATAGCAAGAGTAAATAATGGAGAAGAGTGTCTAACTTGCCTATAGTTCAGTAAAATAATTATGAGCCTGTAAAGTTCTCAGGTGGAACATGAATAAGACACATGGCAGCTGCAGAAAGGAATTACTAAGCAACTAAATTTGTTGCTTAGTAAAAGAATTACTTACTAAATTTGACACATGGCAGCTGCAGAAAAGAATTACTTACTAAATTTGTTGTGAAGATCATTTCAGCTCTCCTTATCTTGTTCTTGCCATGTTCCACCTGAGAACTTTACTGGCTCATATTCACTAAACTATATATAGGCAAGTTAGGGACTTTGTAATAGCTGTAACATCAAACCCAGTACAGAGAACTTTTGGGGAATGCGCGTTTACACAATATGGGCATGCATGGTGACACTAGGTGGGGTAACTTAATTCTTATGGCCTACAACTATACATCAACTAAAAGTCTGTTCACTGGGCTACTTGAAGAAGGTTAAATGAACACCGTAACTACAGCGGCTTACTTGTTATGAAACGATGAACAGCAACGAGTCATGTCTCCACGTTTCAAAATTATTGCCACGTGTTTAATTTTGATTGTGGATACTCACACGACATATATGGCCTGATAGAAAATTTAATGGCGAATCAAATGAAAGTTGTTGCAAGGTGATAGGATCAACTACCATCGAGTTATCGACCATTTTATAAAGGTATGTAAAGGGTTTGCGTGTTTCCTTACCAAAAAGTTATTTTCACGGCTAGTTTTGGCCTCACCATTTAGCGTTAGGGTAAAAGCCTAGGCCTCACCATTTAATCCTTGCTACATTACAAGTAGAATGACATAAATAGCGTAGCCATAGGATGGACACTTCGAAAGTTACAGTGCTTTGTGCAAGGCATGCATATTTATTAAGTTTAAATCCAGTTGTCTGGTTAAAACACAGAATGCCTAATATAGTACTAGCCTAATAGTATTTTTTAATGTCAAACCCATTTTTGGTCTACCTACCAGCCCGACCATAGTAGACACCAAACAAAGCAGTACAGAATATAAACCCTACTAACATTAAACCCTACAAACATTAAACCCTACAAATATTAAACCACACCAATATAAGAGACACCATTAGACTAACCTGAAGGCCCAAGAAAAGACAAAGGATTATCAGCAATACGAATCTGTCTCTCTTCGATAACTGGCTCACCAAACTCATTACCTAGAGCAACAACATTTAATAGTAACTATGGCAACCAAACAAATACACGTACCAACATCAGATGGTAATGCAACACAAGCAAATTCTGCTTCTTTCTGATTCCTTGGGAAATATAACGGTAGCAGGTCTGAATATATCCTCTATATGACAATGAGTAACAATAAGTCACCATTATAGGTACATAGTGTAATATGGACTGGTGTGTGTACTACTGGACTGGTGTGTGTACCACTGGAGTACCACTGGACTGGTATGTGTACCACTGGACTGGTGTGTGTACCACTGGACTGGTGTGTGTACCACTAGACTGGTGTGTGTACCACTGGACTGGTGTGTGTACTAATGGACTGGTGTGTGTACCACTGGACTGGTGTGTGTACCACTGGACTGGTGTGTGTACCACTGGACTGGTGTGTGTACCACTGGACTGGTGTGTGTACTAATGGACTGGTGTGTGTACCACTGGACTGGTGTGTGTACTACTGGACTGGTGTGTGTACTACTGGACTGGTGTGTGTACCACTGGACTGGTGTGTGTACTAATGGACTGGTGTGTGTACCACTGGACTGGTGTGTGTACTACTGGACTGGTGTGTGTACTACTGGACTGGTGTGTGTACTACTGGACTGGGGTGTGTACCACTGGACTGGTGTGTGTACTACTGGACTAGTGTGTGTACTATGTACAGTTTATGTACTAAGGAATATTTAGGTATCTTAACTAACACACTACCTTGTAACCCGGGGACAACCTTGTAACCCGGGGACAACCTTGTAACCCGGGTACAACCTTGTAACCTGGGGACAACCTTGTAACCCGGGTACAACCTTGTAACCCGGGTACAACACATATGACACAAAACAAACTAGTGTGAATCGATCAAGCTGTGCCAAACCGGGCCCAGCATGGCATGACAAGACGAGGGGTTGGCCCAGGGTTACGATACAATGTGAACACAGCCTGGCCACCGGTCAACCCAAGTTAACAAAAAATAATTACTTCTATGTCCACATGGCAGTATTTTCTATACTCTAAAGACATTCTACAACATGGCCTGTATACTCCCAGCCATTTTGTTCTACTGACATTGGCAAAAGAGGGTAAGTGGCACCCACTGATGGGGTGGGGACTCCCCTGTGCCCCACCCTTGGTTTATACCTAAAGCATTGATAACCTAGTAATTAGTCGAATAATCATTCAGTGACATCACAGTAAAATTTCACCAAAATTGTGTATCTTCATACATAAGCATGGCCCCAGACCCCCTAGGAAACCTCATCCTTTGCATTCTAGAGTCTGTAGTGGTCCTCCCTCATAACCCTACTGAACCACTAAAACCAAACACTTCCCCACATCCCCTCCTAGCATAATATTTTGAATTGAGCCATGACTGAAGTCCTATAATAAAGCGGCTATACACCATATAGCTTATTCTCCATGTCTTCGTTACATACAATTTCAGTACTTTTTAAAAAGAACGTCTTATATATTGGTAGTCGGTGCACACAATCCCCAACACACCTTCAAGCGGTAGTGTGAACAAGAGCGGGTTGGTCTCAGTTGAAAGTAACCCAGGACAGTTTGAATGTGGGGTAAGTGTCTAGAATAAGAGGATATGGACCAAGTGTCGACATTAACAGATTACAGTGAAATATGGACACCTTGGGACCAGTGTCCTGATTATCAAGGTGTCCTGATCATCAAGGTGTCCTGATTTTCCAGGTCAGTTTATGTACTAAGGGATGCTTTGGGACCTTAACTAAGTGTCTGGATTATGTAGGTGTCCTCAAGTGTCCACATTAACAAGTTACAGTAACTCACATGATCCGTCTGAACAGCAAATACGATCAGTTCCACTTGATCACTATAATGCTCTAGAAACCTTCTAACTGTCCCTGTAATCACCATGGTAACATCACAATAATAACAACAATCAACTAACTAATAGCAATATGAGCTCCTTCTTCTGGGGGATATCCCCTCTTAACACTGTTCACTACACTGAGACCAACTGTGTACATCTCTCGTTCCCTGTAAAGCTCACATGAGACACTGGGCATACCCACATTACTATAACAACACACCTCACTATTTGCAGCACATTACGGTAACAGTTGTACAAAGCACTCTCAGCTGCCGTGCGGTACTTGGCATTGTAGCGAGGACCAACCGTGTGTATGACATACCTGTGATGTATAAAGGTTATACTAATACAAAAAGCAGGTTGGCCACCAGTAAACTGTAACATGTATGATGCACCAGAATTGTACTGATCCTTGTCACATTTATAAAACTTAAGCACTAATTTCTAAAATAGCCATGTATTGTGTTGGGGTGGCTGAAAACCATGATACGCACATGCGTATGTAATTTGCACATTTTAATTGAGGAGTTTGGTTATTTAAATATTTATTCAAGATCTTGAGATGTATGGTGAAGCACGAGCCCACCTCAGCCCCACAACTCACCTTGCTGGTAAACTAAACGCATTAGAGCACTTTGCCTCTCCAGTTCTACATGCTGTAACACAATAATATCAAATAGACTGAGGTAAACTGAGCTAGCTTACTTCTGATCTGTTGTTTACACTCATCACGTAATTCTGGCCCGGCTACTTCAAATATTCGCTCACTAACTGCATTTTTATCAGATAGGCTCTCATTGGTAGGGTTAACAATGGATGTTACTCGTAGTTGGGCGATATCACCATCCCTACAATATCGATAACGCACTGAATATCGTTAAGAAGTCTTTACCATAACGTTATCTTCTCATTTAGATCCTCTCTGATGGGGAATGGCGTTGTGGTGTGCGCGTTTGGATAAGTCCTCCCACTAACTTCTGAACCAACCACATCCAATTTGGACCAGCGAGGAAGTGAGTTCCCTTCTACAGTTTGAGGCCTAGCACCAAGTGGTTCCATCCTACAACAAAATGCTGCACGTGCAGCGCTTTAAATAGAACACCAAGGTTGTGTGCGTTAAATGGAGTTAAGGTCAATATGATGTTCACTCGAGCAGCGAGAAGAATTATATCTCATGGTGTAAAGATACAAGGTATGACTAGTTGGTTTATAATATTGTGTGGGTCACGTGTATCATTGTAGTGAGGAGGTGTAGCAGCTCTGTGAACCAATGGAGGCTTGGAGTAAGGGATGCGCTTAAGAATAGGTACGTCCTGCACTGTGCACTGTACTCTTAAACCGACGAGGTTACTATGTGTGTGTGTGTGTGTGTGTGTGTGTGTGTGTGTGTGTGTGTGTGTGTGTGTGTGTGTGTGTGTGTGTGTGTGTGTGTGTGTGTGTGTGTGTGTGTGTGTGTGTGTGTGTGTGTGTGTGTGTGTGTGTGTGTGTGTGTGTGTGTGTGTGTGTGTGTGTGTGTGTGGCAGGGGCGGATTTAGGGGGGGGGGGGGGGGGGGGGGCTAAGGGGGCTGTAGCCCCCCCCCTTTCCTTTCTAAGTTAGTACTTGGCCAATAAAACCCTAAATCTTCTATGTGTATCAAAAGAAGACTTATTTCAGGAACTATGCATCACTACCAACACAAATAATGTCTATGTAACTATACCTATTGTTCAACTCTGTTCCAGGAGAATATAGCTCTAACCAGTAATGTCAACAAAGAGTACAAGTGGGGCTCAGTTCACATCACAAATGTGGGAAAGAGTTGCAACAGATGATGTATCTTGAAGGGTGTGTGGCCTAACAATGAAAATAATTATTTAACAAACAAAAACAAGATATGTTGTGCTACTTCTAAAAACCAGGTGCCATGCAGCTAGCTAACTCATTTGGAATGAACCAATAAGATTAATTAATTTATTGTAATTCTCGGATTTCATAATTCATGAAATTTTCGTAATTCTTCAATTATGTTGCTTTGCATTGCTAAGGAAGTGCTTCTTTTAACAACATATTACACACAGAAGTATTTTCTAAACTGTTTTATAGTTTGACTATTGTGTTTTTCCCACAAATTCTCTCGACAAGGCCTCAGAGCTTTGTCTCTTCATATTTGTTCGTGTACATAGGGAATATACCCCCTTCCCAAATCAAAGAGATAGGCTATTCTTGGTAGTCTAAGAGGCTAGCATTGTTGTTTCTCAATTGTTTAAACGCCTGTAAAACCCAAAGGGAAGGCAATTCACAAAGTCTGAGGAGAGTTGCCACACCCGTATTTCAGACCGCCGAAAAGAAACCACCTCAGAGCAAAGTTTACCTGTGTGGAAGTTTAGTACAGCCTTCATTTTGCTTTTATTTCTTACGTAAAAGCTGCTTTTACCATTTAACAATTTTGCTCACATGGGTGCATGCGGACAAACATAGATAGGTAGACAGGTACATAGGTACATACACACACACACACTTTTACAAAAACAATTTCAGTAAACCAGGCGTGCGCCCACAGCCGGCCTTTGGCTGGCTGTAGGCATGCGCCTGGTTTGAAAAATGTAACAGGTCTTTCAAACTACCCTGTCAATTTGAAAGGGGTCATCTTTGTGTGTAGAGAAAAACAATTTCATGCTATGCTACTTCTAAAAACCAGGCGTCATGCAGCTAGCTAACTTATCAGGAATTAACCATAGATAGTATATGAATTAACCAAACTATGTATCAATACCGTACTGTTTAAGTATATACTCCCGAAACAATGCGCGCCACCAAAAATACCGCCTTTTAAAAACCAGCTTAGAAACTTCTTACACGAAGAAAATCACCTTTACGGAATAATATTAGCCCATCTAACATCAAGTGTAGCATTAAAAACAAGAAAATGCTTACTGGCGGCTGGAAATTAAAAACGTCAAAACTCTAAATTTCGTCCCACTCACTCACTCCACTCACTCACTCACCACAGTCACAAGCCTAGAACCCAAATGAAGCAGCGCACAGTCACCATTTTACACCACAACAACAAACTCACCAGTAGGATGTGCCTTTTGGGGTTCTGACGAGTGTATGCCCTGTGCGCCTTGTCTTTTCTTTTATCTTCAATCAGGCTGCTTGTCTTCTTCATCCAACGAAATCATAACAAGGCGTTAATTTTCCATATCAAAATTTTCTTTAAGCAACATAATGGACGCCACAAAATTATTTAAGATGCTTAGACTACGCTACTGTACTCCACGATAGGTTACAAGATCATACCCATTCTTTATTCTACGTATTATCAATCTATCGATCGAGACCACAACAACCACGCCCCTTTTACGCTAGCTGTATTTCTGACCACACCTTCAAGTTGGTAGGCTGATTCGAGATACACTAGTTTAATAATCGATCGAAGCCACAATGATTACACCCTTTTTTGGGCAAAGCACACATCTTTGCAGGCTGACTCGAGATATTCTAATACAGCAGTCACCCTAATAGAACAGTCACACATTTATAGCTAGCTGTATGCTTTAACAAAAAAAACTAAACAAACTAGTATATTAAAAAATATAAATTTTAAAATGAAGTAGGGATCCAAGCAATAAGTAGTGAAACAAAAGATGAACGATGGTAGCTCAGTGGGAAATCCCTACTTTGGCATGGTATAACAATTATTTTGTGTTCAATGCCAAAGTAGGGATTTCCCACTGAGCTATGCTGTAATAGCTACCATTGTTCATCTCTTGTTTCACTACTTGGATTCCTACTTCATTCTAAAATTTATAATTTTTAATATACTAGTTACTATTTTACAATAGGGTAGTTTTGGGTTGCGCAATAATATTATTAGCTAATTCTCGTATTTTGTAATTTATGAATTTTGTTGTAATTCATTCAATTACGTTGCTATGCACTGCTAAGGAAGCGATTGTTAAACAAACCGCTTTTATCAACATATTACGCATGGAAGTATCTTCTAAACTGTTTTATAGTGTGACTAATGTGTTTTTTTTCCCCACAAATTCTCTCGACAAAACCTCAAAGCTGCTCTTCATTTTCGTTCGCATACGTAAGGGATATGCCCCCTTTCAACTCAAAGCAATAGGCTATTCCTGGTAATGTACAAGGCCTGCACCGTTATTTTTCAGTTGTTAAATGCCTGAAAACCTCAAAGGGAAGGTAGTTTACAAAGTCAACTGAAAAAAAAAATAGCAAAGGGTGTCAAATTGAATTTTAAGTGTTATGCAACATAGCTTTCACTCACCGTACCTTCATGCCTTGTCCACACTTCACCTTGTATACCTGTTCCACTTTTGATATTTGTGGTAAGCTAAGTGACAGCTAGCGCAGCACTGCTAGCTGTATTAAACTCACATAGCAACAGTTGTCTAGCAACTATTGCTATAGTCCCAAGCGATGTTTCTCTTAGCAATGGTTATCTGGAAAACGTTGATAAGCAACCATATTGTTGCTGTTTTATGAGTCATCTATTACTATGGTAACACTAATCAAATCGCACATATATTTCCAATAGAAAAACACCACACTACTTTAGCCAATCAGATTAGTGTTACAGATTATTGTCGAGGGACCCTGACAACCAAGTGTAATACTAAGTTTATTGGCTAATTACTTGACATGTTTCAAAATAATATGTCAAAGTTGCTACTGAGAGTGTCATATTCAACCAATACATACTACAATACACACAAAGTTGCTACTGAGAGTGTCATATTCAACCAATACATACTACAATACACACAAAGTTGCTACTGAGAGTGTCATATTCAACCAATACATACTACAATACACACAAAGTTGCTACTGAGAGTGTCATATTCAACCAATACATACTACAATACACACAAAGTTGCTACTAAGAGTGTCATATTCAACCAATACATACTACAATACACACAAAGTTGCTACTAAGAGTGTCATATTCAACCAATACATACTACAATACACACAAAGTTGCTACTAAGAGTGTCATATTCAACCAATACATACTACAATACACACAAAGTTGCTACTAAGAGTGTCATATTCAACCAATACATACTACAATACACACAAAGTTGCTACTGAGAGTGTCATATTCAACCAATACATACTACAATACACACAAAGTTGCTACTAAGAGTGTCATATTCAACCAATACATACTACAATACACACAAAGTTGCTACTAAGAGTGTCATATTCAACCAATACATACTACAATACACACAAAGTTGCTACTGAGAGTGTCATATTCAACCAATACATACTACAATACACACAAAGTTGCTACTGAGAGTGTCATATTCAACCAATACATACTACAATACACACAAACTGACACAACACTGCTATACATTGGTGAACACTATTTTACCTTCAATGGTTGATCCACCACACTATCAACATAACTGTCAGACCTCACCACTACATTGTACTGGTACACCCCCGGTTTGTTTGGGGCAGGAAATTGTTGCTGTACCTATGACAACATGAGTATTACCAACAGTTAATAGATGCATACCATGATCACATGAGACTTCAAATGTAACGCCAAGTGTATATTTTGGTATATAGCCCTCAAACCACAGGTAAGTAAAAACAGTACTGCTCAAACGTAACATCGCACTCACTCACACCACTTGATTACGGGTGACAAAACAAGTTGATGTTGTGCTACTTCTAAAAACCAGGCACCATGTAGCTAGCTAACTCATCTGGAATTCACCAATAGGTTTTTGGTGTGCAATAATACATAATTAATTTATTGTAATTCTCGGATTTCGTAATTCATAAAATTTTCGTAATTCTTCAATTGCGTTGCTATGCATTGCTAAGGAAGTGCTTCTTAAACAAACCACTTTTAACAATATATTACAAACAGAAGTATCTTCTAAACTGTTTTATAGTTCGACTATTGTGTTTTTTCCCACAATTTCTCTCAACAAGGCTTCAGAGCTGCTCTTCATTTTCGTTCGCGTATGTAGGGGATATGCCCCCTTCCCAACTCGAAGAGATAGACTATTCCTGATAGTCTACGAGGCTAGCACTGTTGTTTCTCAATTGTTAAACGCCTGTAAAACCCAAAGGGAAGGCAATTCACAAAGTCTGAGGAGACTTGCCACACCCGTATTTCAGAACGCCAAAAAGAAACCACCTCAGAGCAAAGTTTACCTGTGCAGAAGTTTAGTACAGACTTTATTTTGCTCTTACGTAAAAGCTACTTTCACCATTTAACGATTTTGCCCGCGTGGGTGTGTATGGACAAACATGGATAGGTACATACGCACACACATACCCATGCACGCCCACACACACGCCCACACCCACGCCCGCCCACACCCACACACACACCACACACAAACTTTTACAAAAACAATTTCAGTAAACCAGACACGTGCCCACAGCCGGCCTTTGCCGGCTGTGGGCATGCGTCTGGTTTAAAACTTGCTAATTAAAGGGCGTGGCACCCGTTTCCTTCGCAAGTATTCATCCCATACGAATACTTGCAAAGGAAACCTTTAATTAGCAAGTTTTTTAATCACTCACAATCAAGCAGTGCGAGCGAGTGCGATGTTACATTTGAGCGGTACTGTAGGTAGGTATATGTCACCGTTTCAGTAAAAACCTGACTGGTTCGCACAACTTCTGATTTTTAAACCAGGCACACACCCACAGGTAGCCAAAGACCAACTGTGGGCATGCACCTGTTTACTAGATTTGTTTTCGTACAAGTGTGTTGTGTGTGTTGTGTGTGTTGTGTGTGTTTACCTATCTACCTATGTTTGTCCACACGCACCCACGTGAGCAAAATCGTTAAATGGAAAAGCAGCTTTTACGTAAGAAGTAAAAGTTAAATGAAGTCTGTATTAAATTTCGACACGCACATAAACTTTGCTCTGAGGTGGTTTCTTTTTGGAGGTCTGAAATACAGGTGTGGCGACTCTCCTCAGACTTTGTGAATTACCTTCCCTTTGGGTTTTACAGGTGGTTAACAACTGTGCAGGCCTTGTAGACTACCAGGAATAGCCTATCCCTTCGGGTTGGAAAGGAGGCGTAGCTATCCCCTACGTAGCAAACAAAAATGAAGAGCAGCTTTGAGGCTTTATCGAGAGAATTAGTGGAAAAACACAATATTCAAACTATAAAACAGTTTGGAAGATACTTCTATGCGTAATGTGTTGATAAAAGCGGTTTGTTTAACAAGTGCTTCCTTAGCAATGCATAGCAACGTAGCTGAAGAAATCTGAAAATTTCATGAATTACGAAATCCAAGAATTACAATAAATTAATTATGTATTATTGCACAACCAAAACTTATTGGTTAATTCCAAATGAGTTAGCTAGCTGCATGGCGCCTGGTTTTTAGAAGTAGCACAACATCAACTTGTTTTTTAATTTTTTCACCATTATTTCCATAACACACAACTATTACCTCTTGATTGTCCCTTAGTCCAGTAACTCGGTCAGGACAAGCAACCATCGTCCTCTTTTTTCGGTCACACACATACACCCACCACATCTCCTGTTTCTCCTAATTAACACCCAACATAATAATCTCCATGACAACCAATACACTACTTACTTCAGGATAATGAGGGGCATGTACAGGCCAACTAGCTGTCTGGTAGTTCTTATTAATGTTTTTCTGCTTCATGTCCTTCTGTAGCTCCTGCCATTCCTTCTCTTCTTCATCCTCATCACTATGGTGATCATCTGCATCACTATCATCCTGCTGCACTGTTGGGGTTTCCTTAGTTACTAGTCTCTTTCTAACAACATTGTTAGGCTCCTCCTTCTCACTGTGTTCCGAGTCTGACTCCTTCTGCTATAGTTACCATGGCGACCAACTATAGCCAATCGTAATCACTCACAGGTTTTTCTACAGGTTGGTCCTGTTTACCAGGTTTTTTCTTCACCTTATTCTTCGTTGTTGTCTTAGTACTGCTGCTACCTTTCTTGCGCCTCTTTTGTTTCTCCCATGCCTTGTGGGTGGTTGCCTTGGCAACCTTGTCATCTTCAGTATTTGGTATGTTCTCCTATAGCAACACTAGATCATGTGATTTCATATAGTTTCCATATCTACCACTTCAACTGGATCCTCCTGTTCTACTAGATCCTCATTACCATGGTGATCCTACAAGATCACATGATCTAAATAACAAACTGATAGTTGCCTACCAATAATGTGCTCCGAGTAATCTTCACGACAATAGTAACCACACTGCCTGCAGTAATCTTACCCTGTTCTTCATCATCAAGTACTGATGATTCAACCAATCAAGTCACACTATTACCACCACCCATAATACCTCTAGTTTCCACGGTAACTTCTAAGTGAGGGTAATTATTCAGTACGGCTATTACATTGTGATACTCTGTGTCTGTAAGTGTCTTGACTAGTTTCCTAGGTAACAGTGACATGATACTATTGGATCATGTGATCACTTTACCTTCGTTGTGCCTTAGGCAATGCAGCAAATTCTTCTAAAGAGTTGATATGTCTCTTCTTCGTTTTGAAGTGTTTGAGTTGTTCAGGAGTGATATGAGGCAGCTGGAACAATGGTGACTGGTTCTCTGTCAACCCCTGTATGATCATGGCTGATAACTTCATCACATTCTCAAATGTCTCCACTGCTGGGGGCTTCATACCTGCAGACAATAAACCTTAGTAGCCACAAGGATACAAAGACCATACCTCTATTTAATGGCCATACAAGTATACAAAGACCATCTCTAGTGCAGACGACTACAAATTTTCCACATCACAAATTTATCAACAAATTTATCCACACACACGCACCCACACCCCCACACACACACACACACACACACACACATGCACCCACACCCACACACTACACACACACACGCACGCACCCACACACACTACACACACGTACGCACACACTACAGATTCCCAAGCAGCAAAAGTCATTATGAGGACACAGATGATCTGATCCTAGACGACCTGTTTATGGACGCTGACTTACTTTCTACTGCAACTTCCACGATGGAGGAAGATCAAACCCCTCCCCATCAACCCACTGAGGAACAACCATCTACCATTTCCCCAATAGAGGCAGGCAAACACCAGCAGGGCTCTTACTGAACTAAAGATCCCAATCACCCACCCCAGGTTAGAGGCAACCAAACCACTTACACAACAATACTCACCTTTCCTGGGGTACATTGTGAGGAGTATGAAGAACTGACTGAGGACGGACACCATTTCTTGTAGCAACATCGGACATGTGACCAATATGTGTTGGAGGTCTGTTTGAACACTGATATTAACCAATCATGTTACAGCGTTATGACACACCTTCAGATAACTCCCTCGGAAGCATCACATGAGCCAGGTGAGAGTGTAACAATGCTCGTGCCTTACGAGCATGAGGTAAAGAAAATGGTGGCTGTTGCACCTAGCAACCAACACACATAGCAACAGTGATAAGTTACACTTGATGATTATAAAGAATTGGAGACTAGATCACAGCATGTAACTGCTGGATTTGAAGGGGTCAGTAGAAAGGGGATATGTGCCATTCTAGATTTTCATTTTTTTTAAAATTAGAATGGCTTGGTTTAACCATGTGAGTAATATTGTCACTAAGTAAAAAACAGAATTTAAAAGTAAATTGTTAGCAAATAATTCAATTATGTCCCAAAATTCTGTTTAATGCCCTTCACATGGTCACCTAAACTTTCAAATGGCACCTGCCTCCTTTTGCTGCTGGACCTTCATTTAGACACGTAACAAGTATCTTCTCATCATATAAGACACGTATAACATGTCTCGGTGAATTACTGAAACCATTTAGCACACAATGGTATACTCTAATAGAACAGTCAACAGATTAAATACCAAAATTGGTATATTATATGAGGAAGGCACCTTCAAGGTGAGTCCCTCATATAATATACAATTGGTAATAGGCAATTGAAGATGAGTTCTGGTGCCTTGTTGGTTCATTGTGAACATTTTGTGGGATATATAGTCCATGGATAACTCTGTTTCACACAAGTTTTACCAAGATGAGGCCAGTCGTTCGAGAGATTCAGGTTAGATGCAAAAGCATACTGGTTTCCAATACAAAACTATTTTACACAACTTGTATTCCATAGCCTGCATTATTTAAAAGTGCCAATAATTGGTACCTGCCGATAATTGACGACTTACGCTATTTACCTTCACCATAAATCATCTAAAATTGGTCCAGCACTTGCAAACGTGTAAAGTGTTGTTATAGCTTTTAATCGCAGTACCGAATTGTGTAAGGTTTAACAGTGAAACAATGATAAGGGGTAGAGGATCATTGATAACAACAGCTACAATACCCAAGGACACTTGGCTCCAATATCTATGGTTACGATATCTCAATGGAGCCCAACCACTGTGATTTACAACTTCACATAAAACAGCTACTCTTATATTTGGGAGTTAGAGCAAATCTTCTAGAACCATTCCTGCCAGGAATCTTACACCAGCTACACTAACTCTTTATGCAAATATTGCTGATAGCAATTTTGACATGTACTGTTCATATTCACAGAGATACTCATCACCATGGATACACATCAGTTGCTATGGATACATACCCACCTTCATGTTGCAATGAGGTAATGATGTTGTAATTATCTGTAGTGTTGAGGAGGATCATGTGAGCTAATGGTGTAACCTAATTAATGCTCACATTAGATAATACCGCATCATCAGTAGGACGATCCTTTATCTTGTTACCATGACGACTGGAGAACTCGTATGCACTTGTCAATATCATCAACAAAGCTACACAATGTCACCATGACAACACAATGCCACCATGACACCACACACACACACACAAACAGGATCTGTTAGCTATATGCAATATTGGCCTAACCACAGGGCCATACTCAATGCTGACTGAGCAGAACCCTGGTTGGACATATCATGGACCTCATGGATATGAGACTAATCATGTTTCTGTAGAGGGCAACTGTTCTGTGATGGTTTTGTCATCCTTTAGTTTGTTGTCATGTTCATATCCATATAGGGACTTGTTAGTCTCATATCCATATAGAGACTTGTTAGTCTCATATCCATATAGGGACTTGTTAGTCTCATATCCATATAGGAACTTGTTAGTCTCATATCCATATAGAGACTTGTTAGTCTCATATCCATATAGGGACTTGTTAGTCTCATATCCATATAGGGACTTGTTAGTCTCATATCCATATAGGAACTTGTTAGTCTCATATCCATGTAGGGACTTGTACGCAGTGTTGGGGCAATTACTTTTTAAAAGTAACTAGTTACATATCAAACAGTACGGTCGTACCATTTAAGTAGGGATCGTGGTGAATGTTTCGTGCACCGCCCAAAATTCCTCCTTTAAAATCATCCTACAGACATTTTACGTGGCGAAAACCACCTTTATGGAATAGTACTAGTCCATATAATACATAAAACAGCATTAAATATAACAAAACACTTACAGGTGGCCGGATATTAATTTTTTTTTAAATTGCTAAAAACTCCAATTATAGTCTCACTGCCTCACTCACTGCCTCACCCACTGCCTCACTCACTGCCTCGCTCACTGCCTGACCACAGTCACAGGCTTAGAGCCCAAACGAAGCAACACACGGTCACCATTTTACGCCACAACAACAAACTCATCAGTGGGATGGGGTTCCGACGAGTGTACGCCCTGTGCGCCTTGTCTTTCCTTTTATCTTACATCAGGTTGGTTGTCTTCTTCTTCAAGCATCGAAACCATACCGAGGCATTAATTTTCCGTATCAACACTTTTCTGTAGACACCGCAAAATTATTTCAGAAAGCGTTTATGCAGCTCAAAGAGCAAGGGCGCCTATAATTTCAAGTGTTGCACGTGAAACATTAAGGCTGCTGAGTTGTCACTTCGACTTTTACCAATGCCTGGACTGCAATTGACGAAGAGATTTGAGACGGACCGATATTCAACGGCTTGTTCCTCTGAAAACACTGACTCAGCCACTCAATGCCGGACAGCAAGATCAGCGAGTAATTCATGTGATTGGATAGTACTCGAGTGGAAATTGTATTATTTCATCCTGTTAGTCGAGACTAAGCTCCAAACGGCACAGTACGTACTTTAATAAGCTGTAAATAGCTAACTGTGCTACAACAAAAACTAAACAAACTAGTATTTTAAAAATTGTTGACTTAAAAATGAAGTAGGCATCTATGCAATAAAAAGTAGTGAAACAAGAGATGAATGATGGTATAAGTATAGCTCGATGGGAAAGTCCCTACTTTGGCACATTAGCTATTTTGCTCAATGCCAAAGTAGGGACTTTCCCACCGAGCTGTGCTGTAATACCATCATTCATCTCGTTTCACTATTTTATTGCATAGATCCCTACTTCATTTTTAAGTCGACAATCTTTAAAAATACTAGTTACATATTACATATTACTTGCAACTGAACTATTTAGTTACAGTTACATATTACCCATAAAATAAAGTAACTATAATAATATTACATATTATATTACTTTGTGTCCACAGCCTTAAACTGTCATGTGTGAAACTACCACCTTATCACGTGACATGATTGCGTTGTTGGACAATCTTGGTTAGAATTGTAAGAAGCTGGTGAATAAGCTTTCAGTGCTTGAAATAAGCGGACAAAAATGCTAGGACATATCACCTAAATAATAGTTAGACACCAAGACCAAGGGAACTAAGCGATTTAGTAACCCCGATGGCCTGAGGCTGTAGCGTCCCGAGCGCAGCGAGGGCGCTACTAAAGGCCAGAGGGGTTACTAAATCGCTTAGTTCCCGTTGGTCGCGGTGTCTAACTTATTTAGACTATGGTTTAAAGTACATACCTTTATAGCCAGAGCATTAGGGTGGGGTGAAAGAGCAATGCAGAACGGCAGAACGGTTTCTTCCTGAAGTCCTTACAGCGCCCACAAAAATAATTATTCGACCGGTAACCAGAGTAACGGCTAGAGCTTTAGTAGATACGCCGCTTAGTCTACTATTTGTCCAGAATTATTCACAGAACACGGAGAAGAATTGTATTACAGTATTATCAAGTACTCCAGTGTACCTTTCGTGTTGTAATTATTTTTCACGTACAAAATTGCCTGAGGGCGGGTTACTAAATGAACATGTGTAGGTGACTAAATGAGCATGTCAGGTGACTAAGTGATTTAGTAACCCTCTAAATGAGCTGTACCATAGTCTAAACTGAACTATTTTTGATCAGACATTTATAAAACTTGTTCAGACATTGAATACTTTTGCCATGAAAAATTATTATATTAAGTCTGATATGCATTTGTTTGAGTAAATTTTATACCAATTTTGGTTGGACATGATGTCTGACCAAAATAGAACATGTTCAGACATACACCAATTTTGGTCAGAAAATGTCAGATGTCCGACCACTATTTCAAGCACTGAGCTTTATTCATTAGTTTGAGGTGGCTTCGTAACTTACTCAGTAGATTAGTAACGAGATTAGTAACTTTGTTGTTACTTGTAGTAATAAATTCTCGTTATAGTAACTTCATTACTTATGTAACATAATAGATTTGTCAGTAAAGTAACTCGAGTCATATTACCTGTTTTTATAGCATAATTATTTCGTTATATTACTTAGTTACCACAAAGTAATAGCTAATGTTACATAACTGGTACAGTACGTGTTACCCCCCAAACACTGCTTGTATGCTATAACAACACACTCAGTAACGTGTTACCCCCACTGTTGCTATAACAACACACTCGTACTTTTCACATCGATGGAAGCCTTACGACTGAGACAATAAGAGTATAGTTTCTGAGTGTCCATCAAAACGTTAGCTGAGCTGTACTTTATAGATCGGTACCACCACACCCCCTGTGTACATCACATGATCTGTGTTACCATGAACACCGGTGCTCACCACAGCAGTCGGCAAGGCAACCATGAACACACCCACGTAGACCACCAACACCTAATAAGACACACACACTTATATCATGTGATCCTGTGACCATACCGACCCATATTGACGACTCTTGAGATACTATCCATGATGGAAGGGCTATACCAAAACTGGTTGCTATGGTGATAATGGTGGCATAACAATGACATCGTCACTTGGGACACACCCACCTCTTGGCCCATCAGGATTACCATACTCCTCCCAGTTTTTACGAGACTCCTCATCTGTTAACCTACACCATGTTAACCAGTGTCATGGCAACTGATAGTACATACGACCAAGACATCATAATCCAGAGTTAGGGGTAACAAGTTATGCTTATTATGCAATATGTAACTTATGCTGTGAACGAAGTAATATAACATATTACAAAGTAATGAACAACTGTTATATTACTAGTTACAGCCATCAGAGTAAGGCCATACCTATTTGAAAAGTTGTTGCTCGGATTTATTTTACAACAAAATGGGTCGGTCGGTAGGCAAAACAAAACAACAAAAAAAACAGCTATCTAACTACTAAAATTATGATTTTTAGATATGTACATGCTTACCATTTCTGGCTACAAGCCATATAATAGATCAGTAAGTCGTATTAAAGTTGTATGCAGACCTATCAAATCTCTTCTAATACATATCTGATAAAATATAACTAGTAGTTGAATGAGCATTGCACTGATGCTATCATAGAGCAGGAGTGAGGAACATGCTGGTTTTACGTTTATAGATAGCTAGCATTATATTATATTTGAGATAAAAATTGTACTAACTGACTGTTCTATTAGAGTATCTCGATCTTTTGCAGCAGTTTTTAAGGTGTCACGTGATATAATTTTTTTCCTTTTCTTAATTGGGTCGGTCGGGTCCGAGCAACAACTTTTCAAATAGGTATGGCCTAACATGTAATACATTACTCATTACTATTTTCTGGGAGCTGTAACGCATTATATCATATAGAAGTAGCGAGTAATACGTAAAGAGTTACACTGGTAGAGTAACGACCCCAACTCTGTACAAATATCTCTACACCTGGATTATAATAGCCAATCAGAAATAAAACAAGCCAATCATCACCATGGTAAGTCTAGCCACGTTACAAATGCTACATAATTCACAGTGTTACTATGTAAGTATAGTGAATTTATAGAGTACTTAGTGATATCAAGAGTAAAGGTGGACCGATACCGATACTGGTATCGGTATCGATGCCGATACCAGTGGAATCAGTATCGGATCGGTATCGGTAATACAAGGTACAGATACCACAGTAGACACCCACCACTTTCATTAAACCATCTCTAGCTAAGTTTCCAGTAGCTAATAACTTAGTTGAGCTAATCAGTAACTTAACAAAGTAGGGAAACAAAGCCTTTGTTACTCTTTTCCAAGTATTGTTGCAATTGCTCCGTATGTATTCTAATATATTAGAGCACGTGAATCCTTTGTAACTAAACGGTAGTGCAGTTGTTCCCCAAGAATTAAGTTTATGACTACTTGGTTTGCTTTTTCATGAAAAGGTTTGGTTGAAAAGCTGTAACAAACTTTGTACAATTATCGGCCGCCCACGCAATTAATTGCCTTATCAATAAGCTTACAAGAAAACTACCTCGAATCAAGAAATTAGTAATCCACAATGATGTTTATCATGCTTAGCTGTTATACAACAAATATTTTAAAACTTGATTGAACTGAGATCACTAATCAATTACTGTGATATTTTAATAGCTAGCTATGTATCACAACAATGAAATTTCTATAATAAACTTGTCTAGGCTTCAATGTATAGTATCGGTATCGGTATCGGCAAATAATTTCAGTACAAATACTCGTATCGGAAATATCGGTAAAAAGTGGTATCGGTCCATCTCTAATCGAGAGTTCATAATATTTGTATACGTACAAATATTATGAACTCTTGGTGATATTCATACCAAACAGTTCAATTCTGATTGGCTACTTAGTTACAACCCATCACCATGGTTACAGAGAACACAATACCTCACATGCAGCACAGACAATTAATATAGTTAGTGATGCACCAATAAGACATTTTGCTGATTATCAGGTATTGAATGGCCGATACCGATAGCTAATCTGATGGTTATGTGTTTACACACAAGTATTTTGTAAAAATTGCCATTTTAAAACTTTCTTAATTAAATTAATTAAACAGTACATCAGGGTCAGTAAATTTAATCAGTTAAAATAATCTGCTAAGTGATACCAATATTGGCCGATAAACCAATTTGCGATTGTTTACCGATTAATCGGTGCATCACTAAATGTAATAACGTACGCCTCATAAGCCTTAGCAATCTTCATGAACTTATCCTGGTTACCAGTGTCCTTGTCGGGATGGTAACGAAGACTGAGTTGACGATATTGTCGCCTGATCTCTGACATCTCTGCCCCCTATATGATCACATGATCTAGTCGTAATAGCTCACATGATCCAGCTCATACCCTGCTAATCTCAAGGATTTCATAAGGGTCATACTCCACATTTTCTATCTCCATGGTGAAAGTACGGTAGAACATGTATATAAATAATATCCAGCCAATAGCAATGCAGAGATACCTGTTGATGGAGGAGTGACTTGTAAATGAACAATTAAACAACACACACGCTCTTGTACTCTAAACTCTAGTATAGGATATGGAGTATGAGAGTATGGGATATGTAGTATGGGATACGGAGTATGGAGTATGAGAGTAGAAGTCTAGTATGGGGTACAAGTATGAAACTTCTAGTATGGAACTTCCTAGTATGGAACATGGAGTATACAGATACTGGTGTACCTTATACCGTACGCAAGGAAATTTTTACGTCAAAAAAAATTGACGAATTTGACAAATTGGTTTCATTCGTCAAATGTTTATAAGCACCCTTAAAAGTACACGTTTTGCCTACAATTTCTTGATTTTTGTCAAATTTTTCTTACGTCAAAATTTCCTTGCATACGGTAGTACACATAATTACAACTCTCAGTCACAATAAGCACTATCAACAATAAGCACTATCAACAATAAGCACTATCAACAATAAGCACTATCAACAATAAGCACTATCAACAATAAGCACTATCAACAATAAGCACTATCAACAATAAGCCAACAACACTGGCAGAAACCTTATGAGTACAATTACTTCTACTCTAAACTAAGATTGATTAACCACAACTACCATATTTGGTATTTTTGATATCACAGCTTCAGCTTTGGGCCTTTGATGTTACTTGCTTTATGACATATTCTCTTTTCCCCTGGAATATCAGATGTTTATATCAAGGCAATCCATTAACGGCCACTGCTGCCATATG
Source organism: Dysidea avara (assembly GCF_963678975.1). Taxonomy (NCBI): domain Eukaryota; kingdom Metazoa; phylum Porifera; class Demospongiae; order Dictyoceratida; family Dysideidae; genus Dysidea; species Dysidea avara. The sequence continues at coordinate 549,570 of NC_089277.1, forward strand.
GCGGCACAGCTTCATAATTCACTCATAGAATAAGTTTTAGCCTCACTATAACTTGTAAAACACGTTTCATAGTAAGATGTGTTAGTACTGAAATGGACACACCCATAGAGATCCTGTTTCTGTGATAACCGGATCCTTACCGGACTAGCACGCATTTGTTATATAATAGCGTAAAGTGTAACTTTCATAATAGGCAAATTAAATCGTTCTTCAAGTTGATAACTAGTAGTTGATAGCAAAGAAAGTGTTACAGCAAGTAAAGTCGACAGTCGGCTACTTTATCCCAGATGCAGCATGGTGTTCACAAGTGCAGATACACTTGTGCAACACCAAAAATGGGACAAATCACAAAGAAACCAGCTGTAGAATGGATCACACTGTAAGTAAACTGTGTAGAATAGTTCTTTGGAGTGTAATACGTACACCTTAGTAGATGGCTAGTTGGAGTTCTGTTGTTTGTTTGGGCAGCTATGTTCAACCCATTACACAGCAGTACGAATCAAGAGCTGTTTGAAAAGCACCTCTGCAATCAAAACAGCCACTATTAAAAATACAGACGATTTCCGTTAATACGAAGGGAAGCCATCACATGCTATCGCCAATCGACACTTTTCACTGTCAGAAAAGATGAATGGTACAAAAAGGAGAACACTGGTAAGTCCATGAAGAATGCATTGTACATACTGCGGTATGCCAAAAGGCACCTCTCAGGCTGAAGCAGCGTCAAACAGTGAAAAAATCAAGCCCGTAGCCTTAGCCGTTATCAAGTTACGCTTGTCTGAAGGCATCAGGCAGCCAGTCAGTCAGTAGAAAATTTCGTTAAAACGTTTAATAATTTTTTTTTAAATTCCGTAGCAACTTGTTGAAAGTGTTCGGGTCAATCTGAAAGCTTGTTTGGGCTTAGTTTTACCTAACCAATACTGCCTCATTGTCGTCAGGGAAAATTGAGGCTGGTGTATGGGTGTTGTTATTTCGTGGGCTACGCCTACTCCTTTGTGGTCCCTACTATACAGTACTATTGTACTGTATGAATAGTACTGTATGATGTGAGACATTTACACAATGTCTACACAAGACATACACACATCAATACATTCATACTGTCAGTTGATACAGTTGCAAGACAGTCGACATGCTGCACTGTGAGTATATTAACAGGAAGAAAGAAAACAGCATTTTCATGTGTGCATAGCTCCAAGGCCCCTTTTCCAAAGCACATCATTTTTGTAATATAGCTGTCCACCAGGTAGGATAGGCCACACAGAAAATTTGATTAAATTTGCACCAGCCAATTGTGAGATATGGGGTATAGTTCCTGTATGGCTTCAGCATGAAATTTTCAGGGCTTGAAACAAGCAAACTATTGCACTTTGTACTAACAGAAATCAATGAAGTATTTTGTTCACTACCTTTTACAACAAACAGAAACTCTGGGATGTGTGTAGTGCAAGTTCTAAGTATAGCTATCGCTTCAGAGCAAATACTTCTAATAGCACTGATTTGCTGTATACCTGACTATCTACTATCGTGTGGAGCTACTTTTTAAAAATGCTGTGATGATATGTGATTACATAACATTAAGCAAATGACATGAACTGGTGGTCAACCATATTGTAAATTAAGCCTTACAACTAATGTGATTGCTTTATGAAAACTGTTCCAAGCCACTTAAGCCGTAGGTGGGGGGGCTTAGATTTATTTTTGCACACTTTGCAAAATTGATGTAACTCGGTAGCCTGAATCTTTGGGTCAAATGAAGAACACATAAAGGTGAATTCACGTACCAAATATGATGAATATTCAAGAAGATATGAGCATTATTCACGTAAAAAAAAAGATCAAACTTCTATCACAACTACAGGGTAAACCGAGTATAGGAAATTGGTGATGATCATCGTAGCAGTGAGCTTTCTGATGGCTTGAAAACAATAGAGTTACAGCTACAAAGATATAAGCAAAACTGTACAAGCGTAAAATAGTGGGATTGAGATACTCTAATAGAGCAGTCACTGTAAGGTAAAGAGGTGCTGAAAAACTTACCACAGTTCAAACCAGGGACCATCATACCTAACACCCGCATCCTTAACTGCTATCTTGGCTGATCACTTAATTTCTGCTTTATAAATAAAAATTCTGCTTATAAATAAACGATTGTATATTGTTCTATAATTTTGTACGCATGTTCTACTAGAAGCAGACATGGGGCCAAGTACATGAGTACTTATACTTAAGTACACTTAAGTACAGATTTGAAAGTACTTGTACTTTACTTAAATACTTTCTTAATTTCCCCAATGTACTTGTACTTATACTCAAGTACTTCACTAAGTACTTGAGTACTTAAGCACTTGTAAGTACTACAAACATTGTACGTAGTTTGTACACAGTGGGTGTACAATGAGAATATCAAAATTGTATGAAGGTGCAGTTTACAACTTCTTGCGATTCTTCTACTGCCTTCCCCAACCTTACTATGTATCATGTTGCCACGATTAACGATGTCGCCAATGCTGTTGTTCAAGTCAGTGCGTTTTAAGAGTTTAAGAGAGAGAATGGTTGACAAAAATCAACCCCCCTAGGCACACTTACATACTACAATACACTGAATACAGCATATATTTTACTACAGCAAAATGTACTTGTACTTTACTTAAGTACTATCTTGAGTAGAGCTGCACGATATTGAAATTTTTCATGGACGATATATCATCAACCATATATCACGATATTACTAAATATCACGATATTATATGAAAAATATTAGTGTCTAATTTGAACCAACAATGAGTTATGTACCTGTGATATGACATGATAAAAACAGCAACAATACTAGGGTACAAAGTAAAAGCAGTATAAGGTATAACAAGACATGACCAGTAAATAACAACTAACGAGTTCAGTTACAATGTGGTTCACTTTAGGTTTTGTGCCAAAAACACCAAACTATCTACTCTCTGAGGTTTAAGACAGGTTCTACTGTCACAGACAATATTTCCTCCACAACTAAAGACACGTTCTGAGGGCACGCTGGTAGCACACAGACACAAAAACTTTTTTGCTACCTTAGCAAGCACTGGATACCGAACACACTCAGACTTCCACCATGGAAGAGGCTCATCTTCCATGCTGAGCTGGGGATGGGTAAGATACTGAGCAATTTCCTGTTTAACTCTTTGTTGAGGGGTTACCTGTACCTCAGCATTGCCAAAACAGTTACTTAGTATTTTACTTAATCCTTTCACTTTCTTACTAGGAGGAGGTGCTAGTGCATTGGCAGAACTGAGAGATGAGCTAGGGCCAGTATCACATGATCTACTTGCAGTTGACTGGGGTGAGACACTAGCTTGAGCAGAGGTGAGTGTTTCAGTGTTAATCTCCGTCATCATCTGTTTCTCTATCTCCTTTAGTATACCATCCTTGTCAGTGACGTGTGCAAGTTTGAAACGAGGGTCCAAAAATGACGCAAGTTCAAGCAGTTGTCTCATATCTGGATCCATGTACCTTGTCTTCAAATCCTCCATAATACGTTCTTTGATTTCATCAGTTATTTCTGTATCATCTACTTCATGTTCCATTGTACTATAGATGTGGCTCAACAATGGTATTACCGCAGAAATAGTGACACATTGCTCACCAGACAAAGCATCTGTCATCGCTTTCAATGGTTTTAACGCAGCAGCAATTGATTCCAACATGTCACTATCTTGCCATGATGGTATTAGATGGGATGAGTTGCGGTCATCACACAGCACCATCCTGATAGCTTCTAATTGCTCCAACACACGCTCTACCATGTCATAACAAGATCCCCAGCGTGTCACAACATCAACTTTTAGCTTATGAATGGGCAAATTCTTCTGCTCTTGAGCTTCAACCAAATCCCTTTGTTTCTTCCAGCTCCTTGAGAAGCTGGCCACTAATGCTCGACAAACCCTTAAAGCACGCTGTATCCTGGTATCATTTAGTCCCTTGCCCACTGCTAAATTCAAATTATGTCCAAAACAGCTAAGCCTTACCCATCCTAAAAGCTCACAAGCTAGTTTTACATTAGATCCACTGTCAGTGGTAATCCCAACTAATTTATCTGGCTCCAGATTCCATTCGTGCAGAGTTTCCAACAGAACATCCTTAATGTTAACTGCCGTATGGTCTTGGGGTAGATAGTGGGTCTGTAAGCAGTAGGACTTGAGTTCCCATTGTTGGCTGATGGCATGACATGTTAAGGTGATGTAAGGATCTCCAGCTGCTGATGTCCACATGTCAGTGGTGGCAGCAAAATGATAAATGTTACCATCAGTAATTTGGCTCTCAATACTGCTTCGAGTCTCTGCTACTAATTCAGGAATGGCAATATTTGTGAAATGGTTTCGGCATGGAAGTTTGTACCTGGGATTGAAAGTACGGAGCATTTCACGAAATCCCACCTTATCCACAGTAGAAATAGGTAGCATATCTCGAGCCAAACAAAATGTCACAGACTTCGTGAGTCTTCTGTATTCTTGTGACTTCGCTGATAACATCTTCGTCTTATCCCATGTTGTTTCAAGCGATGGCTGCCTACCACTGTCGTCGTCTGTCTTCTTCCCCTTAGTGCCAGTAGCAGCTTGCACGATACTGTGCTCGTCTGGATGCTTATAGCGTAAGTGGCTGTACAAATTACTTGTGTTACTATCCTTTGCTAATACTTCTGCTCCACAAAGGCGGCACTTCGGATTGCCACGAGGTCTTCCGTTTTCATCAGGTAAGAAACCAAAGTATTTCCATATGAACGCCTTTGTATTTCGCTTACTGACTAACCCTTCTATAGTTCTGGGTGGGTCAGTAGAAGGGTTAGTAGAAGACGACTCGGACTCAAGCTCGGACTGCAGGGGCGAAGATTCATCCGCCATGTTTCCTTTGTTTTCAGAACACGTGATCATGATCAGTTTTTAATTACGTACGATAATTATCGCCATGCTTACAACTTGACATCGTACAAGGGTGATATCGCCTCTACCGATAAGTATCGCCATATCGTGCAGCTCTAATCTTGAGTGTTGCTGGAGTACTTGTACTTGGAAAATTCAAAAGTACTTGTACTTTACTTAAGTACTTTTAAATGTACTTGGCCCCATGTCTGACTAGAAGTCCTCAAAAAATGTGTACTGTATTACAACAAGTATTAGGAATTTTAAGCTCAATTAGGGATCATAGGGAAAAAAGGAGGGAAACAAGGGAGGTCACCTACACCTGCAGATATGCTAGTGAACATTTAATCCCTAATTTGGTCATGGGTAGACTTAATTAGTGATTAAATGTTCACTAGTATATCTGCAGGTGTAGGCAACCTACCTTGTTTCCCTACTTTTTTCCTATGATCCCTAAATAATAGTTAGACGTCACGAGCCAGGGTTCTACAGGATTTAGAATACTTGAAGGCCCTGGGCTGTGGCACCCTTGCTGCACTCAGGCACTACTAAGAGCCTGAAGGTATCAAATTTCAGTATCAAACTTTTTGTAGTCTAAAATTCCTAATTTTACTATCAATTGCTGATTCGAAAGTGAAGAGGCCATTATTCTTAGCTTTCAGCTATGTTATACATCTTAAGTTTCTTTAGATGTTTGATGTGCTCTTCCTCTCTCAGAAAAGCTTTGTCTCGTTGCACTATAACTCAAGTTACAGACATTATATAAATGGCTGTGTATATACTGAACTGCATTGTTCAGCACTGTAGTTAACAAAGCCACTGATGATAGTTCTAGTGCTAATGATAGTTCACCACTGTTCTCGCCACTAGCAGCCATTCAAGTCAAGCTAAGGATGGCAAACAATAGTGGTCAAGCTAAGGATGGCAAACAATAGTGGTCAAGCTAAGGATGGCAAACAATAGTGGTCAAGCTAAGGATGGCAAACAATAGTGGTCAAGCTAAGGATGGCAAACAATAGTGGCCAGGCTAAGGATGGCAAACAATAGTGGTCAAGCTAAGGATGGCAAACAATAGTGGTCAAGCTAAGGATGGCAAACAATAGTGGTCTTACAGTTTCGTATAGTGAATAACAATCTGGAGCAATGATGAAAGTGCCGTTCAACTGGTACACTGTTCCCACACTTCAATGGTTGTTATTGTATAGAGAAAACAGCATACCAGAGAAGGTAAAAATAGCTGGCAGTGACGCTAACAATCTACGCACTGCTGGGAATTTATCTGACACTATTGCAGCTCTTGGATAGCTGGTGAGTGTCATGCTGTTGATCTAGGTTACATCACTGGACTACCTGTATACAGTACTCTCCTATCATATGCTGTTTTAGTGAATGATACAGAACTAGCATTCACCTAACATGGCAACAAAAAGACAGCTTCAACCTGACGTCACTAATAACTCACAAACTAGCGCTGCAAGTAACAATCCACCACTTGCCAATACTTAATATGAATTTGTCAGCGATATATACGGCAGCTGCACTGGTACAAATGTTATATTTCCTCTTTAAGGCAGTGGAATGTTATGGTTTACTGTGACAACATAATCGTGCTTCCGGTGTGTGATGTTGACCATTGACAATGACAGTGTTTGATTATTTTAATTTAGGGCCCAATAAAATCATGTGATACATGTACTTCACATGAACTCAAGAAATACACAATGTAACCAGCTGGTCTTGGACAACTGTTGAGTGGCTTCCACACACCAACAGCATGTAACATTGCCCCAGGGCTATTTCAGTCCATTACAAACAAAGAACAGTAGAAGGAGCGTCTCTGCAATCAATCCAGTCGCTATGGAAACTATGGGCATAGATATACAGACAACAGTACACAGGATTGAAATCATCTCAAGTAAGCTCGATAACTCCAATACAAATGTATTCACCAGATCATCGTAGCCTCTTTAAAAAATGCAGGATGGTGAAATACGCCACCCACAATACGTTTCTGCAAAATTTCAACTTTTAAGAGTGTTCATTTAGTTGTTGGTAAGTCTTCCTCGTGAAAGAGGGTAGTTAATTAGCAGTAAGGCCTGGTTTGTTGGTGTGTCTCTCGATGCGGACATAGCCACCATTATCAAACTTACAACACACAACTACTCAATTATTAATGCTTTGGGAAGTAGTCACACAAAGAGTAGGGCTAGACTTCTGTGCGATAAATTAGAAGATGTTGCTTACAATGATCCGGCATAAAAAACCAGATGATTCTGATCCCGGGTACTTGTCTGTACATCTATGATATGGGCAATAAGTATAACAGCCAACACAGTCACAGGAAAGCCGCATCGCACTATTGCAAACTGACACCTTGTGATGTCAGTAAAAAGAACTGGAACACAAAGGAGGACAAAGGAAAGTCCATGATGCATGTATTGTACATACTGCAGTTGGTGAAAAGGAACATTTCAAGACAAAGCGACATCGAACAGTAAAGAAATCAATTGATCGTCAAGTTACACTTGGCTGGAGGCATCAGTCAATCAGCATAAAATTACGTTAACCCTTAACCCTTAACCCACAGCCGTTTTACATAACACATGCACTGAAAACGTATAATCCTGAAAACTGGATTATACACAAGTTTTTAAAACAAACTAATATAGAACAAGAACTGTTAAGGCTGTCTAAAAACCACAAACACCATGTTACTCAACCTCAGTTTAAATGGGTCTATCCTTTGTCACATCCTTTCATCCCAGAACTTCACTCTGTTCCTTTAAAGTACAAAAGAACTATCTCTTCATCTTCTTCCTTCGCATATCGATACACCAAAGGCCATAACTCGGCCATACTGCATCATGGAAATATTTTCTTGATGTCATCTTGGTCGTCATGTGATGGTGATTCCGTTGAGATACAGCCATCACGTGATTCAGAAAATAGACGGCAAGAACACTAACAATACGGACGTGAAACGAAACAAACTGATTCAGTGCTTTGTAGCGCATGAGTTCCTTGTTGTTTGTTAACAGTTTATATACTGTTACTAAGGGTAGGCCTTCCCAAGTAAGAAAATCTCTATTTCTAACAGATTGGATAAACGCTTCGTACAATATGCCTGTTTAAAACCAATTGCAAAAATATTGCACATTTTCCGTTTGTGTTTTATCAAATTCAGTTTTCTGGAATATGCGGGTTTAAAGGGTTAAATAGAATTCTTTTTTTTTAATTCCATAGAAACATTTTGGAAGGGTTTGGGGTTGGTCTGAGGATATTTTTGGGCTTGGCTGTACCTAACCAAAGCTGTCATGAAGGAAAATTGAGGCTGGATATTATTGGCTGGAAAAGCCCAGTTCTTCATGATCGTAATAAGCAGTACTACCATACCGTATGATAATGTTACCAAACAAGGTATACAGTAGATTTACCACTGGAAGCTCCATGTTCAATGTGTAATACTCTAATACTCAATGTTATTTGTGTAATACTCTAATTGAAGTATGTACACTCTATTAGAGTATTACACAAATATTGAACTAAATCCTGCAATACAATAAATTTATAATTCAATATCATCATTGTGTTTGTATAGACAACCTAATGCTAAACAGTGAGGCCAAAATTAGCTATTAAGTAACTTTTCTGTAAGGAACACGTAAACCCTTTACAAATTTGAACAAAGTCCAACAGCCATTATCAAAACTGCATTAACATCCACCTACAACTTTTCTCACCCACTTCTTCACAGATTAGTGTGGATATTTAAACAGTAAAATTTTGCCTTGATCTCACCTACAAAAGCTTTTGAAGATCATCTTGTCAATCAAAATGCTAGTAAATTTGTGTTGCTAAAAGTTGGCCTTCAATCATATCGGGTGTTTAATAATCACTTTTTGATTCACAAGGATTTAAATAAATTATATTTGTACCAACAAAACAGGTAGTCTGGCACCGCCCGCCCCTTTGCAAAAAGTAAGGGTCTGGTGAAATACAAATACCTAATCATTTCAAAAGGAATTCAATTAGACAGCGTACGTATTGCTTGTTACGTCAGATGATTGCACTTCAATTCGAACAAAAGCATTGTGTTGCCAAGGCGATTTCTGTGTGAACGTCATTGGCATGCACTAATTGGCTAGCGCCCAGATTGGGCGCTAGAAATGATTTAGTATCTGTATTTCACCAGACCCTTACTTTAGGCGAAGGGGCGGGCGGCGCCAGACTACAAAACAGGATGAGGGGCAAAGGTCACAACACAGGTGGAATGTGATCATACTATAGATCACGTGACACTCACCTAATCCTCTTCAACCATTTCTCACGTGGTTTCTTTGTGTCCTTGTGTAGTTTTCGGACACATCCTTCACACTGACACGTCCTACTGCCCTCTGCATCGTCCTCTGTATAACGATATCAACCATTCGTGCAATAACAGCTACTCGACCATACCCGGTTTAGCGTCACTACTGGACGGCCACAGTAAATAGGTAACTGGTATCAGCAGGAAGACGTAAGCTGATAACAAGAAGTAGCTAAATGTAGCGCCGGACTCGTCATATTCGATCTGAGCCATACACGCGACTAGGTCTATCTAATGCGCACCTAAACAATATTAAAATGGCGACGGGTCCATCAGTCGAAGAAGAAGAAAATGCTGTAGCTTACCTGAACAGCTACGCTACTAAACATCAACTCCTTCCTCCAGTTTACGAAGAGAAAAGCGTTGCAGGCGAACCACACAAGCGAACCTTCACTATAACGTGCAAGTTTCAAAAATTCGAAGTAACTAGCGAAGGAAAGAGTAAGAAAGAAGCTAAGAAGTCTTGTGCAGTTAGTATGGTTAGGAAGATGAAGGAGCTAGGTGTGACTGGAGACCAGAGTACAGAATATAACCCCGTAACAGTGTTACAACAATTATTACAAAAGAAGAGCTTGGTTCTACCAATATATGATTGTATAAGTGAAGGAGGAGTACCTCATAATAAGACTTTTACAATAAGGGCCACAGCTAGTAATCATGATGGGAACCAGTTTAGTGCTGAGGCAACTGCAAGTTCTAAGAAAGAAGCTAAGAAGAAGGCAGCTAATGATTTGTATTCTAAATTAAAACCAGTTTTAGATAAGAGCCCAAAGGTGAGTGTTGTGACAATATCTGTAGTGACATTTTATGATGGGTTGAGTTGTTGATGTCACTAAACAATATATCTGTGCTACTGTTAGGGGGCTTTATACAGGGTATTGGCTGGGTGAGGTAGCATGATAGGAGTTAGTAAATCATCCCCACTTGTGTTGCTGTTTGCATCAATGAAACTGTGGTAGTAGCTGAATACAGTTACCATATATGGATAAAATTAATAATATACGTAAATAGTTTCAAGGTAGAAAACTTTTCTGGATGAATGACTACAGTGGAACCCCTCTTAACGGACACCCCTGAATGGCGGACAGCCTCTTTATAACGGACAAGTAATAAAGTCCCAAATGCAACTTCCGATACCTGTGTATTAATGCCCCCTCAATAGTGGACACCTCTCTATTTCATAAACCGGACACTGCACAATTCCCAGACATGGCAAGTACTACAGTACAACACAATCCCAACTTACTACCTACCTGTAACAAGAGACACACGACACTATCACCCTTATCATTTCATTCTCCCACCTGTATCAACCACATCACATCTACAATCTTTTCTTCTTTTTTTTAAACAATCAAAGAATGGAACAACTTCTATTACTAGACACGACTGACTATGTCACCTTTTCAAATAATTTACAACTATACCTAACCAATAATTAACTGTATATTAATTCTGTTGTATGCTGTTTCTTTTTTTACCTGGGAATTTACCAGCTGTGCTGACTGCCCAGTACAATAAATAAATAAACACCTCGCTAATCGCAGACACAAGTAAGAAAGGTTCATTGCCAGTTACAAGAACTACATCATTTAATGCAGAAAGCACCATCTCTGTATTGCCTATTCTACAAAGTGTGAGACAAACCACCGGAGTTATGAGAAGCCATATGAATGCATATACAAGTACTACTGTTGATGTTCTCACCCAGGTGTTCTGAAAATAGTAGCTGGTGCACTTTAAACTGCACTACAAGATAAAGTACATAATCTGTATAGCCAACCATTTTGATAACTAATCAAATATGGAGTAATCCAGATAAGTCTTTATGGGAGCATGTATAAAATTTTTGCTGTTAGTGTAGTAGAGGCCACACACCATAGATAACCCATGCTCAATAACATCACTTCTGTGGCTATTAGCTGATCATATCTGGTTCACATGGTACCATATCCTAGAAAACTCCTTAAATAAGGACACCTCCATATAAAGGACATATTTCATTTCCCCAATGGTGTCTGTCTTAGAGGGGTTCCACTGTATGGATGGCAAGATTTGGAGGAAATAGCTAGACAGTTACCATAGCTAAGTAGCTATTTGCTGGATTTGGAGAAAGTTCATATGTGACCATCTTTTACATGTTGTACAGTTAGTGTGCAACAGTAAGTACATAACTAGGCTAAATTCTGGATCATGTGAGCTTCATGATGCAGCTATCTAGTATAAACAACAAATTGATGTTGAGATGCCATGCAGCTACGCAGCTAACTTCAGAGGTGGCGGAGATGCCTATATATTTGGGGGGGGGTCTAGCTTGGTGATGCCATGGCCTAGTTGTAAGTCGAAGACCAAAAAAAAATCTCAAATGACACTATTAAGCTAGGCTCTCCATCACAGCTACAGATAATTTTAGGTGGGGATAAGCCCCCCCTGTATTTTTTTCAGAGGGGCTGTGCCCCCCCTTCTCAGCCACCCCTACATCTGTAATTAATCAACTATGTATTACTATGCTATTATTTTAGCTAACAGGTTTTGGTTTTGCAATAATACAATACATCAAGTAATACCATAACTGTTTCACTACCCATAGCAGCAGTGAAAAGTTGTAATTGCAATTTCATTGGCTAGAGTATGTAGTGTAGTTGCTTAGCAATGGTTGCTAAGGTTACCACGTTGGTAGTTGATATGAGCTATTTTGATTTGATTCCCATAGCAACCAGACCCTAACAACTGTTGCTTGGCAACCAAAGTACAAGTATGGTATTAACTCAGAATAGCATGGGTAGCAGTGAAATTTGGGATAAATACTACGAATGTTGTACTGAAAATATTCACGAGGCAAACTGTTACCCATACTATTACTAGTACTTATTGTAATTTCGGATTTTGTAATTCATGAAATTTTGTAATTATTTAATTATGTTGGTATGCATTGCTAAGGAAATGTTTGTTAAACAATTCCTTGTTGAAGCACTGGTTCCATATGTAAAGTACTACGTACAATTAATACTCATTTGTAAGCTGTTAGTTCATATCTCATGTGGTGGTTATTCTGTTGCCGTCTCTCACAGGTGAAAACAAGAACTACCAGTATATCTCAAGTGGAGAATACCATGGCTTCCTTGAATATTAGCGGTGACTCGTATGAAAGTAGATCACATGATCCGCATAGTGGCTCACATGATGACACAGATGGTTCCATGTCATCAATAAATCCTATGGATATTTCAATAAATTCCTTAGATAATTCAGTAGATCCTCTGGATATTTCAGTAAATCATCAGGATATTAATGTAGTATACTTGGAAGGAGATGGTAGCAAACTGTGCCTAGCAACACTCAAACATCAGGGACAAGATGTTACTGGATGTGGTAATGGCAATTGTAAGGACACTGCTAAACATGACGCCATTGATAATTTGATGTCAAACTTGTCTATACTGTATCCTTCATTACGTACATTGTAATTGTATATGGTACAAGGCTATTGTTTTATGGTTTAAATATTGTATTAATGACTTGTACTGGAATACTTGGCCTAATTTCTTTATGAACTATTACTCCATTGAAACACATCTGAACCTCCATGACCTCAAACAATTACATCAGAGTTTGAGAAATCTGTTCAGTTATATACTGATAGAACACGAGTTTGAAATAGTTGAATGGTAATTGTGCAGTACCTGATTTGTTGGTGTTACCTGATGTGTCTGTGTTACCTGGTGTTTAGTGTCATAATTCCTCAATCCAGTGGTATTTCCCGAAAAACAAGCCCCACCCAAAGGCAACAATTTCTTAGTATGTAATTTCAATTCTTCCAACAATTAAAATTCAACACAATGAGAAGACACACACACGAACAGACAACTAGTTGTTAGTCTTTATAATCCTCCACCATCTGGTCTCCCTGTAGGAATGTGATAACTGGTACCATTGATCTATGGAGGGAAAGTTAAACCTGTTAAGACTAGTTATCTTAAACCCATTACTCTAGTTATAAACAATGTGACCAGATCTGCTAAAACTCTTCAAAAAAACCTAACACATGTCCCTACAGCACAAGTTATTACAATCATTGTGTATCATTTTAAAAACTTGCTCTAGGCCTGTGTCAAATATGCCAGCATAATGGGCTGGAATACTATGCCAGCATAATGCTAGCATATTAGGTGGATATTGAGCTTAATTCCATGAAAATAGATTGATACTCCCTAATAGTGCAGTCAGTGGGAACTGCAAGTGCACTCAAATGCATTGTGCACAGCTCCTTAGTTCAATACTCTCTAATAGAACAGTCACTTTATAGAGAAATACAAGAGCATTCACTGATTAAGCATGTTCCAAGATAATTGTAACAAATGTTGCTAACCTGGGAGCGTAATACAAGCATAATAGGAACAGTACAAACACACTAGCCTGTACAAACACACTAGCCTGTACAAACACACTAACCTGTACAAACACACTAACCTGTACAAACACACTAACCTGTACAAACACACTAACCTGTACAAACACACTAGCCTGTACAAACACACTAACCTGTACAAACACACTAACCTGTACAAACACACTAACCTGTACAAACACACTAGCCTGTACAAACACACTAGCCTGTACAAACACACTAACCTGTACAAACACACTAGCCTGTACAAACACACTACCCTGTACAAACACACTAGCCTGTACAAACACACTAACCTGTACAAACACACTAGCCTGTACAAACACACTAACCTGTACAAACACACTAGCCTGTACAAACACACTAGCCTGTACAAACACACTAACCTGTACAAACACACTAACCTGTACAAACACACTAACCTGTACAAACACACTAGCCTGTACAAACACACTAGCCTGTACAAACACACTAGCCTGTACAAACACACTAACCTGTACAAACACACTAACCTGTACAAACACACTAACCTGTACAAACACACTAACCTGTACAAACACACTAACCTGTACAAACACACTAGCCTGTACAAACACACTACCCTGTACAAACACACTAACCTGTACAAACACACTAACCTGTACAAACACACTACCCTGTACAAACACACTAGCCTGTACAAACACACTACCCTGTACAAACACACTAACCTGTACAAACACACTAACCTGTACAAACACACTAACCTGTACAAACACACTAGCCTGTACAAACACACTAGCCTGTACAAACACACTAACCTGTACAAACACACTAGCCTGTACAAACACACTAGCCTGTACAAACACACTAACCTGTACAAACACACTAACCTGTACAAACACACTAGCCTGTACAAACACACTACCCTGTACAAACACACTAACCTGTACAAACACACTAACCTGTACAAACACACTAACCTGTACAAACACACTAACCTGTACAAACACACTAACCTGTACAAACACACTAACCTGTACAAACACACTAACCTGTACAAACACACTAACCTGTACAAACACACTAACCTGTACAAACACACTACCCTGTACAAACACACTACCCTGTACAAACACACTAACCTGTACAAACACACTAACCTGTACAAACACACTACCCTGTACAAACACACTAGCCTGTACAAACACACTAACCTGTACAAACACACTAACCTGTACAAACACACTAGCCTGTACAAACACACTACCCTGTACAAACACACTACCCTGTACAAACACACTACCCTGTACAAACACACTAACCTGTACAAACACACTAACCTGTACAAACACACTAACCTGTACAAACACACTAACCTGTACAAACACACTAACCTGTACAAACACACTAACCTGTACAAACACACTAACCTGTACAAACACACTAACCTGTACAAACACACTAACCTGTACAAACACACTAACCTGTACAAACACACTAGCCTGTACAAACACACTAGCCTGTACAAACACACTAGCCTGTACAAACACACTAACCTGTACAAACACACTAACCTGTACAAACACACTAGCCTGTACAAACACACTAACCTGTACAAACACACTAGCCTGTACAAACACACTAGCCTGTACAAACACACTAGCCTGTACAAACACACTAGCCTGTACAAACACACTAACCTGTACAAACACACTAGCCTGTACAAACACACTAGCCTGTACAAACACACTAGCCTGTACAAACACACTAACCTGTACAAACACACTAGCCTGTACAATCACACTAACCTGTACAAACACACTAGCCTGTACAAACACACTAGCCTGTACAAACACACTAACCTGTACAAACACACTAGCCTGTACAAACACACTAACCTGTACAAACACACTAGCCTGTACAAACACACTAGCCTGTACAAACACACTAGCCTGTACAAACACACTAACCTGTACAAACACACTAACCTGTACAAACACACTAACCTGTACAAACACACTAGCCTGTACAAACACACTAACCTGTACAAACACACTAGCCTGTACAAACACACTACCCTGTACAAACACACTAGCCTGTACAAACACACTAGCCTGTACAAACACACTAGCCTGTACAAACACACTAACCTGTACAAACACACTAACCTGTACAAACACACTAACCTGTACAAACACACTAGCCTGTACAAACACACTAACCTGTACAAACACACTAACCTGTACAAACACACTAGCCTGTACAAACACACTCTACTGGTAATAGAGAAGTGTTAACAAGGTCAAACCCTTTATACTGAGAACAGATTATACTATGAGGTGTTGTAGTGTGTGTAGTCCAGTTAGATACTCTCCCTCACTTGATAGCATAGTCACCTTTAAAGCCTGTTAGACAGGTCATACCTGTTTATCATAGTCCCATATAAACTGTGGAATATCCAGTTGATCAGGATTAATAGTGTCAAACAGGAATTGTATTCCAGTGATGTAAGTCAGCCGGTCCTTGATAGCAGATGCTGTGAATGTCATGAACCACCAAATATTGAACTACATAGATCATGTTAAGGTGGCAGTAACCATGACAACAAGTCATACCTTAAACCAGAAGGCCGGGTGGACTATGTAAAGTGACCGCAAGTTCTTCTGATACCTAAACATAGCATCACTTGTTACCATGACAACAGAACATTACCATGACAACACAGTATTACTCAGTCACCATAACAACAAATATAATCACCTTTCATCTAACATGAGATAGAGTTGTTTGAAGAAATCAGTTGACAGCTGATCTTGTACAATGCTCTCAGTGTGAAAATACACAACCACAAAGTCCTTGTTAGCAACACTATCCATTAGATGGACAAAATATGCCATAGCCTGTAGGGTGGGCATTATATAGAGGAGGTTAGGATATATCATGTCACACCTTCTGTGCTGGGACTGTACTGGCGGGGAATAACCGTCCAATAAACACTACAACCGTACGACCCATATAATCTACACCTGCAGCCAATCAAATTAACAACAATACTGCATCCACCTCACCATACTAACCAGCCTTATAGAAACACTGCAATGATGCTATATCTCTGAAGTCCTCGCTACGAGCCTTCTTCAGATAATGTTGGTACCTATAGCAACATGAGCTGGATCACATGACGCACAAGCATCACTGGATCACATGACGCACAAGCATCACTGGATCACATGACACACAAGCATCACTGGATCACATGACACACAAACATCACTGGATCACATGACACACAAGCATCACTGGATCACATGACGCACAAGCATCACTGGATCACATGACACACAAGCATCACATGATTAGTATTGATTACTTCTTAGCTTGTTCTTGTTCAACAGATGATCGTTGTGACCTTGACTGAATCTGTTCCCTCCTTACTACATCATGGTTATCCTCCATCATGGCAAACTGGTGTTTACCTATTGAACAGGTCTGGTGAGTGATATCACCTGAGATCACATGACCTCACCAACATCCCTCATGAATTCACCAGCATCATTTTCTTCATCGTCATCATCGTCACCATGGTGACCATCGATATGAGCAACAACTGACTCACTCTGGTCTGGATCATCCGTCATATCTGATGATGCTGTAATGTGTTCATCAATTGGTATAATTTGTGGTTTCCAGTTTATAAAAACCAAAGTATGGAACAACAGTGTAGTACCCAGATTATAAACAAGGCCCAAATGAATCAAACAATACAGTAGAATTGGTTCCCACCCAACCCACCAAAATGCTGTCATTTAAAACAACCTATCATATGCAATGAAAATCACCTTTAAGGAATAGCAAGAGTAAATAATGGAGAAGAGTGTCTAACTTGCCTATAGTTCAGTAAAATAATTATGAGCCTGTAAAGTTCTCAGGTGGAACATGAATAAGACACATGGCAGCTGCAGAAAGGAATTACTAAGCAACTAAATTTGTTGCTTAGTAAAAGAATTACTTACTAAATTTGACACATGGCAGCTGCAGAAAAGAATTACTTACTAAATTTGTTGTGAAGATCATTTCAGCTCTCCTTATCTTGTTCTTGCCATGTTCCACCTGAGAACTTTACTGGCTCATATTCACTAAACTATATATAGGCAAGTTAGGGACTTTGTAATAGCTGTAACATCAAACCCAGTACAGAGAACTTTTGGGAAATGCGCGTTTACACAATATGGGCATGCATGGTGACACTAGGTGGGGTAACTTAATTCTTATGGCCTACAACTATACATCAACTAAAAGTCTGTTCACTGGGCTACTTGAAGAAGGTTAAATGAACACCGTAACTACAGCGGCTTACTTGTTATGAAACGATGAACAGCAACGAGTCATGTCTCCACGTTTCAAAATTATTGCCACGTGTTTAATTTTGATTGTGGATACTCACACGAGTCATATATGGCCTGATAGAAAATTTAATGGCGAATCAAATGAAAGTTGTTGCAAGGTGATAGGATCAACTACCATCAAGTTATCGACCATTTTATAAAGGTATGTAAAGGGTTTGCGTGTTTCCTTACCAAAAAGTTATTTTCACGGCTAGTTTTGGCCTCACCATTTAGCGTTAGGGTAAAAGCCTAGGCCTCACCATTTAATCCTTGCTACATTACAAGTAGAATGACATAAATAGCGTAGCCATAGGATGGACACTTCGAAAGTTACAGTGCTTTGTGCAAGGCATGCATATTTATTAAGTTTAAATCCAGTTGTCTGGTTAAAACACAGAATGCCTAATATAGTACTAGCCTAATAGTATTTTTTAATGTCAAACTCAATTTTTGGTCTGCCTACCAGCCCGACCATAGTAGACACCAAACAAAGCAGTACAGAATATAAACCCTACAAATATTAAACCACACCAATATAAGAGACACCACTAGACTAACCTGAAGGCCCAAGAAAAGACAAAGGATTATCAGCAATACGAATCTGTCTCTCTTCGATAACTGGCTCACCAAACTCATTACCTAGAGCAACAACATTTAATAGTAACTATGGCAACCAAACAAATACACGTACCAACATCAGATGGTAATGCAACACAAGCAAATTCTGCTTCTTTCTGATTCCTTGGGAAATATAACGGTAGCAGGTCTGAATATATCCGCTATATGACAATGAGTAACAATAAGTCACCATTATAGGTACATAGTGTAATATGGACTGGTGTGTGTACTACTGGACTGGTGTGTGTACCACTGGACTGGTGTGTGTACCACTGGACTGGTGTGTGTACCACTGGACTGGTGTGTGTACTAATGGACTGGTGTGTGTACCACTGGACTGGTGTGTGTACTACTGGACTGGTGTGTGTACTACTGGACTGGTGTGTGTACTACTGGACTGGTGTGTGTACCACTGGACTGGTGTGTGTACTACTGGACTGGTGTGTGTATTACTGGACTGGTGTGTGTACCACTGGACTGGTGTGTGTACTACTGGACTAGTGTTTGTACTATGTACAGTTTATGTACTAAGGAATATTTAGGTATCTTAACTAACACACTACCTTGTAACCCGGGGACAACCTTGTAACCCGGGGACAACCTTGTAACCCGGGTACAACCTTGTAACCCGGGGACAACCTTGTAACCCGGGTACAACCTTGTAACCCGGGTACAACACATATGACACAAAACAAACTAGTGTGAATCGATCAAGCTGTGCCAAACCAGGCCCAGCATGGCATGACAAGACGAGGGGTTGGCCCAGGGTTACGATACAATGTGAACACAGCCTGGCCACCGGTCAACCCAAGTTAACAAAAAATAATTACTTCTATGTCCACATGGCAGTATTTTCTATACTCTAAAGGCATTCTACAACATGGCCTGTATACTCCCAGCCATTTTGTTCTACTGACATTGGCAAAAGAGGGTAAGTGGCACCCACTGATGGGGTGGGGACTCCCCTGTGCCCCACCCTTGGTTTATACCTAAAGCATTGATAACCTAGTAATTAGTCGAATAATCATTCAGTGACATCACAGTAAAAATTTCACCAAAATTGTGTATCTTCATACATAAGCATGGCCCCAGACCCCCTAGGAAACCTCATGCTTTGCATTTTAGAGTCTGTAGTGGTCCTCCCTCATAACCTTACTGAACCACTAAAACCAAACACTTCCCCACATCCCCTCCTAGCATAATATTTTGAATTGAGCCATGACTGAAGTCCTATAATAAAGCGGCTATACACCATATAGCTTATTCTCCATGTCTTCGTTACATACAATTTCAGTACTTTTTAAAAAGAACGTCTTATACATTGGTAGTCGGTGCACACAATCCCCAACACACCTTCAAGCGGTAGTGTGAACAAGGGCGGGTTGGTCTCAGTTGAAAGTAACCCAGGACAGTTTGAATGTGGGGTAAGTGTCTAGAATAAGAGGATATGGACCAAGTGTCGACATTAACAGATTACAGTGAAATATGGACACCTTGGGACCAGTGTCCTGATTATCAAGGTGTCCTGATTTTCCAGGTCAGTTTATGTACTAAGGGATACTTTGGGACCTTAACTAAGTGTCTGGATTATGTAGGTGTCCTCAAGTGTCCACATTAACAAGTTACAGTAACTCACATGATCCGTCTGAACAGCAAATACGATCAGTTCCACTTGATCACTATAATGCTCTAGAAACCTTCTAACTGTCCCTGTAATCACCATGGTAACATCACAATAATAACAACAATCAACTAACTAATAGCAATATGAGCTCCTTCTTCTGGGGGATATCCCCTCTTAACACTGTTCACTACACTGAGACCAACTGTGTACATCTCTCGTTCCCTGTAAAGCTCACATGAGACACTAGGCATACTCACATTACTATAACAACACACCTCACTATTTGCAGCACATTACGGTAACAATTGTACAAGGCACTCTCAGCTGCCGTGCGGTACTTGGCATTGTAGCGAGGACCAACCGTGTGTATGACATACCTGTGATGTATAAAGGTTATACTAATACAAAAAGCAGGTTGGCCACCATTAAACTGTAACATGTATGATGCACCAGAATTGTACTGATCCTTTTTGTCACATTTATAAAACTTAAGCACTAATTTCTAAAATAGCCATGTATTGTGTTGGGGTGGCTGAAAACCATGATACGCACATGCGTATGTAATTTGCACATTTTAATTGAGGAGTTTGGTTATTTAAATATTTATTCAAGATCTTGAGATGTATGGTGAAGCACGAGCCCACCTCAGCCCCACAACTCACCTTGCTGGTAAACTAAACGCATTAGAGCACTTTGCCTCTCCAGTTCTACATGCTGTAACACAATAATATCAAATAGACTGAGGTAAACTGAGCTAGCTTACTTCTGATCTGTTGTTTACACTCATCACGTAATTCTGGCCCGGCTACTTCAAATATTCGCTCACTAACTGCATTTTTATCAGATAGGCTCTCATTAGTAGGGTTAACAATGGATGTTACTCGTAGTTGGGCGATATCACCATCCCTACAATATCGATAACGCACTGAATATCGTTAAGAAGTCTTTACCATAACGTTATCTTCTCATTCAGATCCTCTCTGATGGGGAATGGCGTTGTGGTGTGCGCGTTTGGATAAGTCCTCCCACTAACTTCTGAACCAACCACATCCAATTTGGACCAGCGAGGAAGTGAGTTCCCTTCTACAGTTTGAGGCCTAGCACCAAGTGGTTCCATCCTACAACAAAATGCTGCACGTGCAGCGCTTTAAATAGAACACCAAGGTTGTGTGCGTTAAATGGAGTTAAGGTCAATATGATGTTCACTCGAGCAGCGAGAAGAATTATATCTCATGGTGTAAAGATACAAGGTATGACTAGTTGGTTTATAATATTGTGTGGGTCACTTGTATCATTGTAGTGAGGAGGTGTAGCAGCTCTGTGAACCAATGGAGGCTTGGAGTAAGGGATGCGCTTAAGAATAGGTACGTCCTGCACTGTACTCTTAAACCGACGAGGTTACTATGTGTGTGTGTGTGTGTGTGTGTGTGTGTGGCAGGGGCGGATTTAGGGGGGGGCTAAGGGGGCTGTAGCCCCCCCCTTTCCTTTCTAAGTTAGTACTTGGCCAATAAAACCCTAAATCTTCTATGTGTATCAAAAGCAGACTTATTTCAGGAACTATGCATCACTACCAACACAAATAATGTCTATGTAACTATACCTATTGTTCAACTCTGTTCCAGGAGAATATAGCTCAAGAGTTCTTCAAAAACAAGTTTCGGTTGTGGGTTACATCTCCAGTTACAAAAGGTTTGATTGTGGGTTTTGTTTTATTCAGATGATTAGCAGTGTTTTCCACTATGGCTATAAGAGGTGATTGGTGTGGTTCTTATATTTTAAAATGAATTATATGATTCAAAAAGTGTTAGTTGGTTTAATTGGTTAGATTTATCAGCTTCAGTATAATATGTAGCTACCATCTCAGCCATTTAGCAAACTGTAGTCTTTTGGTAATTTGCAGTTTCATAAGGCAGCTACGGCATATTCACCCACTTTTGTCATTGAATGTAAAATCTGTATCAGTTACCTTCTAATATGACCCCATGCTGTGGGTTGTGGTGCTGGCATTTGTAGCTAGCTATAGATCAGTCTTCATAACCCGGCAGATCTAATAAGTTGACTATCACAACAAATTCAGAAACCCCATAAATGCAAATATAGTTGCA
The DNA here is from genome assembly GCF_963678975.1 of Dysidea avara. Taxonomy (NCBI): domain Eukaryota; kingdom Metazoa; phylum Porifera; class Demospongiae; order Dictyoceratida; family Dysideidae; genus Dysidea; species Dysidea avara. The sequence goes on from NC_089277.1 coordinate 571,965, forward strand.
CTTTGCTAGTAGACTAGCTAATAGCTACTAGTACACTTCACTACATTCTGCTTTTCAGTACACTTTATTGGTGTTAAGACTAACAAAGTGTCACTAGGCTAAGGAGCATGCATACTAATAATTGTGACGTTCAACACCACTACTACTTAGCTATACATGTTTCTGCCTAACAGATTTAGCTGATTAGAGCATGGCTAAGAGGAACTGATGCATTATGGCATATAGCTAGCTATATCTATATAAATGCTTGGTAGCTGCTAATGAAAAGATTATCATGCATGATAATGCATATTGCGATCAGTCTTGATTTAATATGGAAAAGTAAAATTTGAATGATATATAATAAACTGAAATTTCATTATTTTCCACTGAAAAAACTGCTAAAATACTCTTTCAAAAATTTCCTGGCGGGAGGCATGCCCCCAGACCCCCCTAGGTTGGCATGCTAGTGTGCACACTAATGTAGTCACTATTCCAAATAGCTAATTTGACCATGGATAGTACATGAATCTTACAGCTATAGTCTTGTGAGAAGGCTTGGTATCTTCAAATGTCTGGCTAGTTACCTATGTCCCTGTCCAGCTTAGCCCCCCCTTTCAAAAAATCCTAGATCCGCCCCTGTGTGGTGTGTGTGTGTGCTTCAGTGTGGAAAAACAGCTAGTCCAAACACTGGATAATCAGTCAATCAATTATAACTTGTCTATCCTGTATCAAGAAGCCAATAGGATGGGGCATCTCCGAGTTGATTTCACTACACTTAATATCAGAGGAGGTCGGTATAGAAATTAATTATGCAGAAAACCCAGTCTATTTGATGCACATCTTCTGGCACTATCCAAACATGCACACCACAATGCCACATTCTGTTACAGTTATGTGATTTCACCTCAAAATCTAGTGACTTTACAGAAACTATAGTACCTTAATATTTATACAAAGTGCAGTCTAACTATCTGATGAGCTCCATTAAGCCCCCACTGCTAGTTTGTTAGTCTTTGAGCTCGTGTGAAATTTCAATGTAATTAACGTAATAGCATTTAAAGGGCTTCCGAGCTCTGGGTTAGCATCATAACAACATTAAGGGGGGAGGGGCATTATTAAACAATTAGGAATTAAGCAATAGTTACCTAAGCAGTCAGACATTTGTATTCAATGACGTTACATGTAGTAAAATCAGTTTGGACAAGAAGACGTTATTAGTGTTGATACGCTAATGTCAGCACTAGTTATAAACTTGAAGGGTGTATCTCTGTGACATTGGTAATTAATCTGGGGAGTTTGCAATGTGCAGAATATGGAATAGGAATATGGAATAGTGCAAAACTTATCTTCTGCAGATTATACAAATAGTTATAATTATAGTATTTATACTTTATTTACCTTAACTCTGCATGGCATGCCACAGAGATGGATAAACAGCAGCTGGACGAGTATTAAATAGGACAAGTACACAACCAATCATACCTACTCTCCTTAATTGATATTGCTGCAACACTCTTAAGACCTAGTTCTATTCTTAGGACAAACTAACTGGCCTTCACGTTCATCTGACTGAATTTAAAGTCACACCATCGAGTTAGTGGAGTCCATTGTGTTTGTCTTTAAAATCAAAACTCTTCAGGTTTGAATCAAGGGGTTTAAATAGTGATGGTATATCATTCTAGGATAATTGGTTGTGCGCTTTTCCAAATTTAATGCTTACCCAGCTGCTGTTTATCCATCACCGTGGCATGCCATGCAGAATTGTTACAAGGTAAATAAAGTATAAATACTATAATTTTGTATAATCTGCAGAAGATAAGTTTTTCTTATTCCGCTATCCCATTATATATTCTGTGTTTTAGAAAGTCCCATTAATCTGTGGGTGGGCCTCACCCTCTGGTCTCATTGTCCTTCCCAAGTGAATAGTTCCATTTGATGTTTGGAAACTTAAGATAAACACCCAATACACAGAAGGGTTACAAGTTGGTAACCTGTGATCTTGTGTGTACTAAATTGATCACGAAGGTTAGCAAAACTAATATCTACTAACTTTTTCTCTGGCAAAGACAGACATCATTGGCATTACCAGAACACCGTCTAATGGTAACATTAACCAATGTGTGCCATTTTCTGTTAGACTTTGTTTCAGAAAACATGAATTTCTACAACCACCAGTTTAAATGTATAGCTAATAGCTAAGACTACACCAGTAGTGTTGCCTCAAACTTTATGTAATTCACCAGATCACCACATTAAAACAATACTTGAATACTCTGATAGAACATACACCTGTACTCAAATACTCTAATAGAACAGTCGTTTTCATTTTGGATTAACGAGTGTTGTATAACTGAGGGTCTACCGTATGAAGTTAGGAGCAACTTCATTAATAATACCATCCTATATAACAGACACTCTGAGACCAATTATAAAATATTTTGTTAAGAGGTTGTCTTTTTCAGAGAGAGGTTATGGAGGTTTCAGAAACTGTCTTATAAAGAGGTTAAATGTACAGTGTCTTTTACATAGAGGTAGAGGCCTACCGTAATAAGGTGTCATAGTTGGCTTATTGTGGCATGCACTTCTCTTCGGCTTTGTTGTGGGCTCAGGTAACGGTTAACATATGATAGTATTTGAGTGTTTCTGTAATTGTTTAGGTGGGATCAGTTACCAAGTCCTGAGGTACAGAAAATGTTCAGCTTGGAATATACTAATAAGGTAAGAGAGCTTGTTTGGTGGTTGTTATACATATCAGTTCATTTGGTAGCGGGAATTGAATAAGATTAAGAAACAAGAAATGATTAAACAGTTCCAATATCATGAAGGAGATATGGGAAATTCAGCTGTACAAGGTGACGATGTCCGCTGTGTCCCTTATTTTAACTGTGTTCTTGTAGTTGGTATAATGACCATCCGTATTAAGAACTTGCAAGCACATTTGAAGATGCATAGGATGGTGGGTAAACAAGTACTCTAGTGTATAACTTGTGCGAATATTCTATATGTAGGATAAATCATCACTTCGAAGACTATTGATGTTACTGGAGCAACGCAAGAAACATTTGAAATATCTTAAGAGGACAGACCTTGAACTATACCATCGTACTATTAAGGAACTGGGTATTAAACCACTGAAAAGTGTACAAGAGACAAGATATTTGTCATACAAGCATAAGAAGTGAAATATACAAATTCATTTTTATTGTGTTAATTGTCAATGACAATGACGTCTCCACTGACAATATCCTCCTGCGACCAGAGGTCTTTACGCTGTACCGCTTTGCTGCAAGGCACATCTTCTCCGGATGACTGGGAATAGAAATTGTCAACAGCAGATGAAGAGCTGGCATCTAGTAGCTGAAAGGATGATGACATTATTGGCTGTTCGTCTGTTTGCAGTAAAGCTGGATGACTGACAGTTTCACAAGGTTCATCTTGTTCGTAATCAGCTGGAGGAACTGGACTTTCTCTACCAAGATTAGGACAGCTCTTGATAGCTGTTCCTATAATGATAAGCTCTTCATCAGTAATGGAAGATGCAAAGCTACTTTCTTCTACCATTGGAAATATCTTGTTTTTCCTCTTCAACCTCAGTGGGTTGGCCCTAGGGATGTTTTGATGTACAGACCTACTAAGCTGTTCAACCAAGTCATTAGGTTCATCCCATTCTTGTAGGCTGAGCACAGAGATACCTCCAGGTGATTCAGAGGCATGTACTTCAGCTACAGCAACACCACCTTGTATGCAACTAGCACATCGATTGTTGTCCGGCTGAATAAGCTGTTCTGTAGACTGGGAGGTGTTTATTGGTTGGCCAGACTCATCCTCCAGCATGTCTTCAATAGATAATTCAGTGTTTATTGAGATTGGACGTTGTTGTGTCGCTGTCCTCTTGCCATTTGCCTTGCTAGATACATCATAGACTTTACTACGCCTGTTCCTATAGGCTCTACCAACCTGTACAGCTATAACTCCAACCAATACTAGCACTAGTCCTACAGCAGCTACCAGAGGAGCTACTATTTTAGCATCTACGCTACTATCTCCGCTTGTACCTCCAGATATAGTAGAATTAGTAGTATTGTTAGCGTGTTCCATTCCACAGGCGACTCGCTATAGCTAACAAGCTACGTTGACGCTTAGTTTAAATCTGGTTGCTACGGAGGAATTCCCAATTAAAATATTGCTCATTGCGCACGCTCGTCACGTGGATGCACGCCATGTGACGTGTAGCAACAATGAAATTTAAAAGGAAGAAATTCGTAGGCAAACCCACTGGTATACGACTGATAGAATATGCTAAAAGAGGAGAACTTAAAAAGTTGCAGGACATTCTTCGGTCCGGGCTGATTAATGTCAACTGTGTTGAACCGAAATATCACTCCAGTGCATTATTTTGGGCCTCCTACCACGGACATCGTAAAGTAGTGTTGGAGTTGTTGAAGAGAGGCGCTAACCCTAATCTGTGAGTGGTCTGTGTACGTAATTGCTTCACAAATGTACCTATCAATGTGTTTACTGACTCAACTCAATTATTGGTTAAAGTTTTGTACCCCACATTGCACTTATTAAGGCTCACTTATACTCGTTTGTGAGGTTCTACAATTATAATAAAATAAGCAAAGAAAAAAATTATGGACAAAGCTTGAAGATCGAATTACTCTAATAGAGCAATCAGCTATCTAATAATGCAGTCGCCATGTGTAGTAGTTATTTCTGTTCTTTATTATTGGATACTCCAGTAAATATATGTTGTAGCTGCAGTGTTCACACATGCAGTGTGGTATTACTTGAATATGTGTGGAATCCCTGCCATATCACCTATTAGACATTTAATACTATAATAATTTATTGCTGGTGAATTATAGCAACTGGAACTGAGTAATAATAGATATAGCTATTTACACTAGCTAGCTAGTCAGTTGTGCCAAAAAATATCTGGCCCAAGTATTGTAGTTATGTGCAATGAACACTGACTTAAGTGCATCCATGATTATAAGCTGCTGCTATAGCTGAAGTATAATAACTGATTGTTCTATTAGAGTAATTCAATCTACAAATGTGTGATAGTATTATGAAGCGGTAGGCCAAACAACTGAGCAGAGAGCGTTTTACTTATCTACAACTTTAAAGATACATAACGAACTATACACCATGGTTACAACCAATCATATCACTGCACGTGACTGTTTATAATTATGAAATAGTCTATGTACAATCATTTATACCGATGTCAATTCTTGACATCCTCCGGGGGAGGGCCAATAACCTCCTTACTCCAGTGAGATATTTTGTCCCTTGCTATAGCAGTGGAGCTTCTGATTGGTTGTTGCACCATTGATTGTGCAACTGCTTGACTTGCTGCATCTCTTCTGGGTCTTCTAGAGATGTCAGGCTTCTCCTTTGACCCTTCATGATCAGAAATAGTGTCACCCTTTCTGGTGCCAGTACATTCATGTGCTTCATGTGCAGCGAATTCTAGAGGATAAAGTCTTGTGATTGGACGATTTGTTCTCCCTGTACTCGTACAGATGTAAGCAGTACAAATGAGTCCATCATAGCTTTTGTCCAATCTTTCAATAACCGCTAGTCTCCACTTATTCCTTGAAGCATCATCAAGTACTAAGACAACACCAGTAGTAACATGAAATTCACGGAGTGAGGTCAAGTAGTTATTTTTCCATCTGGCCCAAAAATGTTGTAAAAGTTTAGCCTGTACTTTGGCTCTCTGGTCATCTCAGTTTGCGTAGACTTTTCTCCATAGTCTGGATCATTCGGTTCATCCTCTTCAACTGGCATGTGTGGTAGTGTTACTATGCATCTTCCATATAGAAGGTGAGCAGAAGTTAATGGATCAGGATCATCAAATTCTGATGAAATGCAGGTCACTGGTCTGTTATTGAGGTGAGCCTCTACTTCAACAACTATTGTTTGCAGGGTAGATAGACTGATAAGTGCTCTTCCTAAAACATTCTTTATAGCATTTTTGGTTAGGCCAATAAGGCGTTCCCAAACCATGGTCCACGTTTTGGTATAAATTTCCATACAACTCCTTGCCTGCCCAAAGATTCCTTGAGTGATATTGATCCAAACAATTGGATTAGTTCATCAGCTGCTGAGTGGTAAGTTGAGGCATTGTGTGAAATCATTGTATGGGGCAAAGACTTATGACCAACAAATCTTCTGAATGCCTCCAGGAAGGTTGCCTCTGTCAAGTCGGTTACTAGCTATAGATGTACTGCCCTCATCGCAGCACAAGTAAAAGGACAGATATAAACTTTGTTCTCTGTGCCGTTTCCCTTAATATATATAGCTCCATTAAAATCCACTCCTGTGGTGGTAAAACGTGGAGACTTTCACTCATAACTTTGGCAATGGTGGAGGATCTGGGGTCTTGTATGCTGCACCTGAAAGTTTCCTGCAAATAACACACTGCCTTTTGACCTTCTTGACACACTGTCTTGGAGCAGGAATCCAGTACCATTGACAGATGGCAGTGATGGTGCTGTTTGTTCCAGCATGAAGCTGTTTGATGTGGATAGATCTGATTACAAAGGTTGTAAATGGATGATTTCAAGGTAACAAATAGGGAAATCTTGTCAGTTCACTCACAGGAGTATTATCAAGATTACATAATATATGAACTCTTGGTATTATGTATCCTGCCACCACAACGAATGACTTTGTTGTCATCCAGAAATAAACAAGGTTGAAGTACCAGAGTCAATCAGGAAGTTGATTTGACAGTTAAATTCACAATTTCCTCATAGTAAACTTGCTGTTGACTGTGACGAATCTATTTAATCTGAGCATCACCATATTCTTGTGGTGTAATTAGACCTGACTTCCTTGAAACAGATGTGGATGATCGTGCATTGTAAATAAATCTTATAAGCCGTAACACCAAGTAACTTGTCCAAACTATTGTAATCAACAATGTTTATTATACAATGTAAACCAGATTGGTTGTGTTCCCTTGGAGTAGCCACATTCCTGCTTGTCTTCACCATCATCTACTAGTAGATGCAGCACTTCAGAATGATTTCAAACAGGCCACTTGGTAGGATTACCAATCCAAACTGGGCCATACCTCCGCATATTGGAATCCACGAATGATTCTGCACTAATGCCTCTGGTGAGCAAATCTGCAGGATTGTCTGCAGTTGGACAATACTTCCACATTGTAGCTGGAAATGATTCAGTGATTTCTGACACACGGCTTGCCACAAAAGGCTTAAGTTTCTTCCTACTGTTCACCCAGCGAAGAAAAATTTGACTGTCACTCCACAATTGAATGTTTGAACAGTCTAGTAAGGGCACCATTGAACACTGGATAAATGTAGCTAACCTTGTAACAATGACCGCTACCATAAGCTCTAAGTGGTACTACATGGGTTCTGGCCATGACAAATGCTGATTGTTCACCTTCACAAAAATAAGCAACAGCTCCATAAGCCTTAACATTAGCATCAGCAAACACATATAATATTGGTTTAGCAATACCTAATGTCATGAAGTAACGTCTGGGCAACACCACCTTGGAGCACTCATCTATATCTCTGGCTGTATTTTGCCATCTAATCCTGTAAGGCTCATCAAGGGGTTCATCCTGTAAGGCTCATCAAAGGGTTCATCCTGTAAGGCTCATCAAGGGGTTCATCCCACTTGATCTTCTGTTGCCAGAGCTCTTGCATCAGAATCTTGGCTAACACTGTCACTGGGGCATGAAGAATCTGATGAAATAATGACATTCAAAGCAAATGTGATCATGTCAGTACAAGTGTTCCAGCGCAATCCCAGTGTATTGACTGTGAGGTTCTTGTCAACTACATTATCTCTTGTAGCTATGGCTTGAAGTTGTTTACTGTTAGATGCCCATGATCGCAGATTAAACTTTGCCTCTAGCATCATTGATCTGGCCTCTAAGTAATACTGTACTTAACAGCTTGTGCCTCTCCATCAGTTCCAGAAATGATATTATCCACATACAAATTATTCTTCATGTCTGTAGCTACTGGTGATTGGAACTCATTCAGGTGACAGTGTAGAGTCGTACTCAACATAAAAAGGGAGCTCACTGATCCAAAAAGAACTGACTTGAACCGATATGTTTGAAACTCACTCTCTGGATTACTTGGATCAGACAACCATAGAAATGTAGTGTAATCCCTGTCACCTTCACCCAGCCTTACATGTACGAATGCCTTTGCAATGTCAGTTGATAGGCCACTCACATGAAAACGAAAACATAGCAGAATTGCACAAATATCATTCTGGTAAGGAGGACCAATCATGAGACAATCATTTAATCTGGGATAGTACTTTGACTGATGACAGCTGCAGTCATAGACAATTCTTATATGAGTAGTTGAAGAATCTTTTTGGACAGCATGGTGTGGAATGTAATGAACATTACCTGTGTAAGAAGTGGGTACTTTCTCAATAAAACCATGCTTCACTTGTTCAGAAATAATATTACTAAATATCTCCAACAGCTTGGGTGTTTGTTTAAACCTATGAGCCAGTAACCAAGTTCTTCTTTCACAGATGGCATAGTTCATTGGAAGAGGAGTATGATCAGCTTTCCATGGAACTTTGCTTTGTATGCACCATCTGGATCACATGATATTGATGAGCTTTAATATTGAGTTACAAAATCCAAATTTCAATCTTTGGGAGTTTTTCCAGTTGACTCCGTGGTCCAGAAGCTCACTGGAGATCGCTCGTTTTTCTTGGATTAAGCAGAAACATGAAAGACACCTTTGTTGCAAACATCATCCTGGCTTGTTGGTAGAGATCCTGAAAGGAGGTAGCCTAGTTTTTATTACATGGCTGTTGGACCATTTCCTTGAATGATGTGATTTCCAACAAAATCCCAGTAAAAGTCAGCACCAATTAGTAAGGAATTTCAAAGTTCTCTTCTCCAGAAATGGGTGTGCCAGTGTGATACCTTGTAAGTATGGAATGGCCTTGATGCAGGTATGAAATGAGATGTGGAGTGGTGTTGCTATGTTTGGAACAACTAGTCCTGTCACTGGTATACTAGTCCTGTTACTGGTATTCTGTCACCATTTAAAGCTATCACATCTATGACTGCTGTACTCAACTGCTTGCTGATGGCTGATTCTGTTCCAAAGGATGATATGTTGATATTCTCTATGCTATGGGGGCATAATTGTAACTGATCAGCTAACTTATGGGAAATGAAAGACCTTTGTGCAGCTCATCAAACAAAATATTAGCCCTTGTGCATCTGTTACCTGTACTGACAGTGGCAATGGCAGTCTTCAATAGACATATAACTGGTAAATCGACATTATGAATGGTACCCACGTGAGTGGATAATGTGCCTTCGCTACCTTGTACCACTTGTAGTGTGTCTTTAGCTGTAGCTGCACATTCTGGTTGGTACCAGTTCACCCACTTGTATTGTCTTTACCACCACTGAAGCTGGCGTGACAGAGGCTACTGTGGTGTCTGTGTTTGCATGATTTACATGTCTGTTTTGATTTGCACTCAAACACCTTGTGGGGTGCAAGACAATTATAACAAAGCCTTTCTTTCTCAACAACTTCTAGACGTTTGTTTGGATCAGTGACCACATTACAACTGTTAGCTGTGTGTGCAACCTTACAGTAAATGCATACAAGTTTCTAAACTGGTGAAAAAGGAAGTACCTCTGTGATCCCTGGAGTGATGTTTGCTCCTTGTGCCAGTAAAGAAGGAAGGTGTCATTGCTGTATCTGCTGGGAAAGAATCCATTGGAGTAAACTATCCCTGCTCTAGAATTTTGATCTCCTTTAGCAAAGCTTATCTCAGTTCATCGATAGTCCACTCTGGGTTCATTTGCTCCTGTGCCATACAGAGGCGTAGGAAGATATTTCAGGTGGGGGTGCTGAGGTGGGAGGCGGACTCATCCGCTGGGGGGCAGTCCCCCAGACGCTGACAACATTTTCACAATTGTATGGCTTAAAATCATTGGAAATTACATATTTAAGGACAAAACAATGATCACATACATTCACATAGCAAAGGAGCTACCTAAATATTAGGGCTGAACGATACTGGCATTTTAGTATCACGATCAATGCTAAAGCCACTATTCACGATACTGAATAGTTCACAAATAAGTCAATCATAGCTGGTGCTACATAGTGGTATTGCTCAGCATTCCTGCAGGAAGTCCTTATAGGTGATAGCAAACTAGCCACTATCATCCTTGTTTACAGTAACAGTTATTGTAACACATGCTTTGAGGTTATGTTATGGTGTTCACACCTCTCTGCAGGGGAAACCAGGTGGGTGGACTTTATCACTTACAAAGATTCTTAGCCAAGCACAGCATAACAAATGGATATTTAATGACAGTAATATACAGGCATGGTATCACGATAGTTAAAAACAAAATATCGCGATATCGATACTTTCAAAATATCGCGATATATCGCTAAAACGGTGGTATCACTCAGCCCTACTAAATATGGATTAAAACCCTATATAATATTGTATTACAATTTACATGCAGTTGTACTGGTATAAATGTCTTATATTTTGTGTATACTCTAGAATGGAAGAATGGCCTTTGCCGAATTATACAAAAATCGTTAATTATAGTAACATATCACTTATATTTATTTCGTAGTGTTAGCTAAATGTAAATGCTTTAACAATTAAATCATCAATTCTGTTCTGAAGCTGATGCATTAACAGGTTGTTCAGTTAACATGCACTACCATACCACTTAACACTTTATACACTAGAGAAGGATCTCTGTTGTAACTGTAACAGCTACCATCAATAAACAGGGAGGAGGGGTACACCCAACACACGTACTTCAGTGGGTACTGACACACAAGTATACACACTTCTTATTCAATATTGTCTGCATTATTACTGTTACTAGTGGTGTTTGCTGTGTCATCACCTTCGCCTTCGTCACTCCCATAAACTTTATAACTGGAATATGTTACAGAGGTTCTAAGAGACGTTGCGCGACAGCAAAACAAGTGAAAATCACGTGCACAAGATTTCATCCAATCAAATCAATTCATTTTTGAAGTTCAAACTATAATTACCGCACATGACACCTTGTTGTTCCACAAGGTCTCTTAGAACCACTGTAATTGCAATCTTGTACTCCAATCCTATTCATCTCTGTACGTGGGAGACACGTGACATCGTGTTAGATTGTGAATCCATCATTTTCTATACTTCTTCTGAGTCACAAATAATTGCACTAGTGTTAAACAGCTAGCCAATGGCGAACTGCAACATCGGAATCTTCGAGATAATACTCATCATCGTGACCGTCACGAAATCCGCTTTGTCTGATCACGTGATCTGTTTTAATTATTTTGCGGAGCATGCAGACAAATTTGTGGGGGTGCTCCAGCACCCGTTTCCTATGCCTCTGCCATATTACGCTTGATCTCAATTGGCAATTTTCCCAAAACCATCGGTACTAGCAGAGCACCGTAAGATTCCTGTGTCACTGCTAATGAAGATAGTCCTCTAATGTGGCTCTCAATATAATCATAGAGATTTCTAAGATCCTCAACATTGTTAGGTAAATTCATTAGTGCTTGCATATGAGCATTGACAATCTTTGGTGTTTGCCAAATCTCTCCTTTAGTATAGCAACACAGTGATTGTAATTAGCATCAGTAAGTGTGAAAACCTGCCACAACTCTGGCAGCTTCTCCTTGGAGTTGGGCTCTCAAATAGCTGGATTTTTATACTCCTGATAGAGTAGGACTTGGGTCCACAGCTGCACTAAAGCAGTCCCAGAATGTTTGCCAGCTCAGTGGCTCACCAGTGAAGGTCGGTAGGCTTAGCTTAGGAAGACGACTGACACTACTCTGACTAGTAATACTGCCATAACTGCTGCTGCTTGGGAGCTGACTGTGATCATTTTGGGGTGGGTGAACAAATGGCATAAACGGCGTAGCTGCAGCACTCAAACTAGAACTCTGATGTGAATTCCCGCTGAGGGGGTGTGGCTCTGTAGTATGCTTCTGTTTCTTCAGAAAGCATTATATTTGTTCAGTTCTTTCAAGAATTGTATCCTGAATATCCTCTGCTTCATAAACTTCAGTCGACTTCATCTGGGTTTTCTATGGCTTTTGCTATCTTGACATCCAACTCTCGAAGAGTTCCTCCCTTACGTGACAGTTTTTCTAAAGATGTGCACAGGGCAACAATTTGGGAGTCATCCAAAGCTTTGCTGGAGTCAAGGAATTTGTCTGTTCTCTGATAGAGTTTGGTCAAATGTGACCGGTAAGCCTTACGAGATGCCCGTAAATGTTTCAAGTCTTCAGCCATTTGTTGAACAAATTATTGTGTAAAAGAGACACACAAATACAAGTTTCTGCAAAAGATTCACTTGCCTTCTGAGGTACCATTCTCACTCCAAATGCCATGGTACCACAGCTTTTTCATAACGGGTTACAAATGTAGGCGTAGCTAGCCATAAGGTGAAGTGAATCCTGATCACAGCATCAACAAATGTGTGATAGTATTATGAAGTGGTAAACCAAAAAACTGAGCAGAGAGCGTTTTACTTAGCTACAACTTTAAAGATACATAACAACAAACTATACAACATAGTTACAACCAATCATCTCACTGCACGCAACCTGCACGTGACTGTTTATAACTACATAATAGTCTATGTACAATTATACCGACGTCAATTCTCGACAACCAACAGCATGTCAAGTCAGTCTTGATATACACAAATGGTGGTCAAGTACATGACCAACATGGTACAAAGTGTTAAACAGCGAGCACAAAAGTTTGGTTGTTCCATTCCATTCCTGATTTCACTCCTTGCTATTATATATAACCTGCCACCTGCCCATGTAGTCCATATCCAAGGCCTTACCAACGTACCGAGGCCTTACCAACGTACCGAGGCCTTACCAGCGTACAAGGCCTTATCAACATACTGAGTCCCTACCAACATGACTCATACACTTAATCACTTCACTTGTTACATTTACCAGCAATCATTAGGACTAGAAGTGTACTGTAGCTAGCAACTATATACAGCCCCATAATGCACAGCTTGACCACTGTGTCTGTTGAATATGATTGTCAAGTGAAAAGTTATTTTTAAATAATAATACTAAAACAACACTAGTCTAGGCAATGGAAAGTGGAGTATCAGTACATACGGAACATCATAAACATTAATGTTCCATGCTAAAACAATTGGTGATTTTATACTATGTACATGTATGTACGTAATGCCTTTATCTAGGAAATGATAACTTGTAGCTTTGTTATCTAGCTAGCATTCATAGCAACCACAGTAGCCATCTAGTTGTACTGTGTCACTGAAGTACAGCACATGTCACTACACGTGTGCTAATAGAAGTTATAGCTGTAACCTCACTGTAAACCATTAGCTTAGCTTTGTCATAATTATTTGGACAGGACAACAGTTTACCTACAGACTGCAGTACACGCAGCTTGTATGGGTGGAAGTGTGGCTGTACTTTGTGCTCTGCTAGAGTATGGTGGGGATCTGAGGCTACAAACATTAAACAATGAAACACCTCGAGATGTTGCAGTGAGGAAGCGTCATATGGCTATAGTCAGTGTTATTGAAGATGCATGTGAGTTTAACATGAAGAAGTGTAACTTGTTTGATTTGTGCGTGTAGTTTCTCTGACTACCACTTTATCAGGAAATGATATTGTTCATGGAAAAGTTAGTGTGTGGGTTGTTGTATAATCTTGCTAATTCTAATACTGATATTTACACAAATTACAATGATTACAGAACATGTATACATTATGCAATAAAGAACTTCACTATAACACAACTATACATCGTTAGGTCTCACAACTGGCATGGCAGAGAAAAACCATTAAGATGCTTACTACACAATTACATACACCTCAAGCATATGTGACTTATAGAAATGGCGCAAGGGACTAAATCAATAACACACACACACTACACACACACATTTGACAGTACACAGTTAATGGCAAAACTTCTCTGTAATAGTGTACTTATATTACTGGTACAATCAAGTAGTGATGATAAAAGTAGTGAAACAAGAGATGAATGATGATATTACAGCAAAGCTTGGTGCTACATTGGCATTTACACAATTATTTTGTTCAATACCCAAGTGAGCTATGCTATAAAACCATCATTCATCTTTTGTTTCACTATTTTTTATCCTTTGATCACTACTTGATTTGCAGTAATGCTATAGCTAGTATACAGCTAGTGTGACTGTTCTATTAGAATATCACAGTAGTGTACATGCTTTGAATAATTTAATGGCCTCTAAATGAGGAAAATTTTGGTACAGAATTGATGTGGTTTTGTTATGTGAAGAAGACAACAACCAGCCTGATTAAGGAAAGACAATGCACAGAAGGCACACACCTGTCGGAACCCCAAAAAGCACATGCCACTGGTGAGTTTGTTATCATCATCAAATTATTTGACATCAAATGGTACCATGTGCTGCTTTGTTTGGCCTCCATACTTGCAATGACTGTGCTCAGGCTGGCAGGCAGGCTAGCAGACCAAAATTCAAATTTCGGCAATTTTTTACTGCCTGTAAGCATAGATATTATACGTAACATGGATTGGAAACGTGCATATAAATGAGTGTTAATAAATGTTTCCTATCCTCGTTACAATGTGCGAAATAAATTAGGTTATTACAGCTGGAGTATTTTGCTCTCTTGTAAGCTACTAAGTGGTGTTTGTCATTTACAGCTGGGCAAATTACCACCTACATTAACTGGAGGCTAGCCTGGTTAGACACATTGGCTCTTGGCGAACAGTAGGGTGGTAAAATTCTCATTGTTAAATTGAATTATGGTGTTATGGAACAGTTTTGTATTTTCCTGAAGAAACTAAATGTTCAGCACTGCTTCTATCCTGTTGCTTGCACCACTTATAACAGGTACAATAGACTACTCAGATATAGTTGTATTACTGTATAGCTCTTTCACTTTGATAAAACAAAGCCAAAACAGGCACTACATTTTGTAATTATTTTACCCTAACAGAGTAAGACTTTAGTTAAAGTTTTATTGTAACATACCAAGGTATTTAATAGGCAATGCAAATACGGCCATCACTAATTGGCTAATAGCAGCGCTGCTGAGATAGAAGCTGATACCCACCTACCACTATCCACCTGTCGCCAATGGTATTGCCTCCGATATCACCAAACACGCCCTTGTTCTTGTTCAGTACACAACATAAAACACCAACAATGTAAAATTAACGTCTACACTACTATATAACCAAGAGAAAAGGCCTGTGAACAGGCTGTCAACATCTTCAAAACCAGCACACCGTAACGAGGATAGACGAAATTATTTTTGCGTGTTTCCAATCCATGTTACGTATAATATCTATGATGTAAGTGTATTCTTGTTTTAATGCTGTATTTGATGTTAGATGGACTAATATTATTCTGTATAGGTAATTTTTGTCGCATAAGATGTCTCTAAGATATTAGGGTGGCATTTTAGGTGACGCCCGTCACTTTAGGAACAATCCCTACTTACCTATTATTGGTTGGTCATTGAGAGCGGCCTCTACCAACCTCTTTGGTGTTCTTAATGTCAAGATGTACCCATTACTTTACTGTTTGATACCTAGCATATGATGAGACCAGCTAACTCGTACATCAAAGCTTGTCCACGGTGGATGCATAATGTCTCATCAATGTGCAGTTTTGAGAGGGGTAGGTTGTCATCTCTTATTATGTACGTAACTATGACAACCTGTTTAGTATCCCCTACTTCATCATGTCACTGTGCCAGTTGTGAGAAGTTAACAGTGTTTGACTATGGCTATGGTAACCTACAGCAGCTGCTGCAGTGTGTTAATATGATGTAGTCACTTTACAGCTTATCCATTTGGTGCTGGTATTCAACCTGGTGCTTACGGAATGGTTCCTGAGATTATTTCTGCTGAGCTGAGCAAGGTGGTTATTAGAATCAATTAGCCAGCTTTTAAACAATGTGTGTAGTCATTGTCAAGGGAACCAAACCTACCAGGGTCAGTATATGAGCAGACCAGATGGCAGGATTATGAAGTAACTGTTAAGAGATGTATGGAGACCAGTAAGCTATCATATAGGTGTTATGGTTACACTAACAAACAATTGTTTAAGGAAGTAGACTTGTTAAGGTCAGTCCCTACACGTGTCAGCTTCACTGTACCATCATATCATTAATAGTAAACTACGTCATCCTAACATTGTATTGATAATGGCAGTATGTTGTGGTCCTACCAGTAATGACATATTAGCAGTGATGGAGCCGGCTACACTAGGAACACTATATAATCTACTACATCATGAAACTGATCACAAGTTGACACATTATGAAAAGTGTTGTGTAGTGTGTGATGTGTTAGATGGTAAGTTTGTACTAGAAAGAATTAATGATATTAAGTAATGTCGTTATAGTTGCTAGGTAACTAGGAGCAGTGGCGTAGCTACCATTGAGGCAACCGAGGCAGCTGCCTTGGTAAAAAATGCTCAACAATTCAGGCTGAGCAGGCCTAACCCACCCCAAATTTTCTACTCAAACATTTAATACTAAACAACATAACTGTACCAGAATCTATGGCTGTAGTAGTAAGCAGGGCCAGAGCCCACAGTGACAAGATCTGACCACTTTGAATTTGTATGAAAAAGATCAAGATACTCTAATAGAGCAGTCATAGTAATATACTCTAATATAGCATTCAATACAGATTATAGCCACAGTTTTCATTACACTGCTTGGTCTATATCATCTACATTAAATATTTTTATGTTAATTGTCTTTAAATGGCTTATCAAAAGTTCCAATGAGTCAACTACATGGCATTACATTGAGCTAATTGATCATGCATATCATGCATTAGCAGTTACAATCAAAAGCTATCCTCCACTGTGACATGCCAAGTCAAAGCATATTATTTCAAAATTTTCCTTGAGGGAGCATGCACATAGACTCCTTAGCTTGACATGTTTAGCACATGCAGTTGAAAGAGATAATCTCTGAATTAAATATCACATCAGATCAATAAAAAGTATCTGACCACTCTAAACATTTAGTACTGAAGTTTTTCTTGTGTTGAGTACAATTAAACTAGTTTAATAATTGAAGCATGGTATGTAGCATTAACCAAGTTGGAGCATTACTTATGACATGTAGTCTTCTGAAACAGTTTCTTCCATCCAACCAGAGAGTCAACCAGCAAATGCTGTACCACCCATGCTTGAAAGTGTTATCAATTGAGTCAGAAGCAGACCCTCTCAATTAGGTCAATGTATAAACTTTGCCTCAGTAAAAAAAATTTCCTAGTTATTCCACTGAGGAGCTGGCAAGGGGAGTGGCTCACCAATACTACTACAATAGCCAAATTGAGTTGGGGGAGGAGGGATCAGTGTTGGTATATCACAATAAACCTGCCTTGTTGTTGTCTAATGATATTACACATGCTGTCAATAGCTAGTCATGCATAGCAAGAACTAACTAAGAGGGAGATGAGCCAATATGTTCCTTGTTGGATCCCTCACTGCAGCTAGCCTCTCCAGTGAATCATTGTACTTGGACAATGTATATACTATTGAGACAATTGATGTAGTTACCTCAATAAATCTGTTTGAGTGGTGAGAAGTTATCTGTGGATCAAGTCACCACCTGTGGATCAAGTTACCACCTGTGGATCAAGTTACCCACCTGTGGATCAAGTCACCACCTGTGGATCAAGTTACCCACCTGTGGATCAAGTTACCCACCTGTGGATCAAGTTACCCACCTGTGGATCAAGTCACCACCTGTGGATCAATTTACCCACCTGCAGCTGGTCTGGGATTTTTTCTCCATTCAACTCAGTTTTAGTAACATGTTTCTGACTCCCTGCTACACCAGCTTTCATTTGTCTTCTTTGTGGGTCTGGCCAATCCCTAGTGGGATAGTAACTAAGTACCCTCCGAGATATATAACAATGACATATAGCTATTATATCACTTCATGGTTATATTACTTCATGGTTATATCGCATCGTATCGTTACAAGTTAAACTCATATGTATCATTCTTACAGGATTGTATTACCTACACAAGTTACGAGGGATTATTCATTGTGCTATTTCATCTCATAGTGTCTTGCTGAGTACACGAGGAGCTAAGGTAACTTCACCTGCAACAATAGCATCAAATCACATTCACTGTTTTTAGTTGAGCAACTTCCAGTTGTCATTAGAGGCTGAAGGCAGCTCCAGTGAGGTAACTTGTAATGATAACAAGTTCTTGTTCCCCTGGATGGCTCCTGAAGTGTTAGCAGGAAGGATACCCACACCAGTTAGTATACTAACATGTTACATGTATAGGCTTAGTATCAGTTGTGATTGATGTGGCTTCATTGTAGAAATAACAGAACAACTACACACCACCTACACTAAAGTGATCACGACAGTTATTCTATACATGTACATCATAACTGGCAATATCTTTACTGTAGTATAACCAGCAGTATTCCTCTAGGATACTGATAGGTACAGTTTGGGTGTGTTGCTATGGGAGATATACTCTGAGAGTGTTCCATGGGTTGGAAAGAGGTCAACTGAAGTATTTAAGGCTGTAGTGGTAAATAAAGAAATACTAAATACCACTCTTCTACCATGGACTAACCTACAACAATTACTGACTAACTTGTACACAAACCAGCCCATCCATCGACCCAGTATTGACAAGGTAACCATGACGACTATACCCTATAACTGTTACATGTTGCTATACAGATCAGGAACGTCATTCACAAGATAAACTTGTGTCATTGTGCTTGTAGAAACTAGTCTATTACACATATCATTAGTTTTGGAAGTAATAAGGTGACATTACCGCTATTAGGAATGATGGGATTAACTGTAATATCAGCTAATGTGATTGTAATGCTGCCATACCCCCTCATCGATATCATTATATTTGGCTTAGCCAGTATAATTACAGTTGGCTGATTTCCTGTTCGCGAGTGTACCTAATGGTCCCCTATTGCAGTAATATTTTGAGGAGTAAATTTTTCGAAGTTGAGCAATGTTGCTAATTTTCGAGAGTTTGCAAACACTCTAAATGTATTAGACTATATGGAGGTCTAAATATTTCAAGGATACAATTTTCACTGGTAACCCCCAAAACTACGAAATCAGCAAAAATTATCCCTCTAAGCTATACGGTACTTCATGGTAACCATTGTATAGTATGTGCCAGCTTGTTGAGAAGCGATTCATAGTATAGTGAGCAAAAGAAGTTCAAGTTGTTAGCTGTGTGCCTATAAATCAATGTGTGTTTGTTCTATGCCAGTGTCACACTTGCTTTATCACCCTCCATGAACCATTATAGATTGTAGCTATATAATGTTTGCTAGTTGCACTGAATTTTTTTGATTTTACCTGAAGGCACACTGTAGCTATCTCTAACCTATTGTGTTGGCATAATTTTGATTATAATAATTCTTTTGCATGTCAGATAAATACTTTTAGCTATTATAAATCTTATATGCTGCAGTACTCATGCAAAAACCAACCAATTACACTCGAACCTTTTGCTATAGTCTCATGTAGTTAGACCACTCCCCGTACATAAAGAAAGCCACACACACATACAAAATAAAAAGTCTGACTTGTTAACATTACCCAGCAACATATCAGCTAATAGCAAACAGGTAACTATCACCACTTATAACTCATGACTTGTATTTTGTTACTATATACAATTAACACTATACATACACATGTACTGTGTGGTAAAAAGGGGGATAGTTGTGACCAAAAAGGTTGTAAACTAATTTGGCTAGTTGTATTGGGCTATAGTTGTAGCTAAAAGTCAGGTGCAGAAAAGTATAAAGTCAAAGTTGCACATCATAGTGTGTTATACACCTTACTAAGATTCAATATTGTGGTAGCTAGTCATTTTCAAAAACGTGGGCTTTAATTTTCTTTTTACTGTCCACTATTAAAATTTAAAATCTAATATATAAAGCAACAGTTTACATTGGCTTGTGCTACACATGTACATAGTTCACTGGTTCTTGTTTTTAATTTTGTCCCTTCAGCTTGCTATTTCCTTAAGTTACTTAATTTCCTTCCAGATTCAATCTTGTCCAGTCACAGCTGTGTTTCAAATTTTTCCTGGGGAAGTATGCCCCCAGACTCCCTAAAAGTTAGTTAGAAATCATTTCAGTCTTGCACTAGGCAACACAAACCCTCTTTCACTTCAACTATTTCAATACAGTAATCATGACAATACAGAGCTCAAATACGTATAAGATACTTATACTTCATGCACATGCAAAGGTAAATATTGTTACCATGTGTGACAACTCACCCCACCCTGGTCTTAGGTTAGGGTTAGCTAGTTGTAAAAAATGGTTTTCAAGTTTTACTGTACATACGTAAAAATTTTCGAGGTGGAAAATTTTCGTAGATTTCATAGATCACATTTCACCTACGAAAAATGTCCTCCGGATCCAACAATTATAATGTAGTAAACTGCCTATAGCTAGCTACAAAAGTTGTCCTCTGAATCTCTTGCTATATATAGTCATTCATCTACGAATGGTTTCAGTGTACTTCATGATAAGACGAATGGTAGGGTTTCCACTCAAAATAGGAAGGTACTTCATTTTGTTATGTCTGACGATTTTAAGACAGACTGACCTTTAAGATAAAACAAACAAGTGCTAATTTGTTATTGGAATGTTTGCAGCAGTCACTACCAGCACAATTATAACATATGTACACTAGTAAATCCCTTCATATAGGATTTCCACTGCAAAATAAGATGATGCCTCAGCCTTCTTCATTGTTTCTGATGATTTTCATGTAGGCTGACCTTAAGATAACAAACAAGTGCTAATATATTATTAAACTGTCTATTACTTTCAACGTCAGTGCAGTTTTAACTGTAGACACCCAAAAAGTGGTCATGTAGCCAACAATCCCACTACAGCTATAGATGTGCTATAGCACTACAAGATGTAGAAGCCTTCATTATAAGATAAGAAAATGCACTAATTGTGACTTTGGCAACCCTAAAATACAGTGATTTTCTGAAAAGCTGCCCAATTTAACTATTATGATATTTTTGGTCATGTGACCACTTTTTGTGTGTTAAAATTATGCTAATACCCAATGCTACAAGCAATCCAATAATAAATTAGCACTTGTTTGCTTTATCTTAAAGGTCAGTCTGTGTGAAAATCACCAGAACTGATACAACAAAAGGGAGCACATTCCTATTTTGAGTGGAAACCCTACGAATGGTCATACTATATACAACCTGAATTGCAAGTGTCTACTTTACCACTTTTCTGAAGGCTTAACAGACTACATGATCAAAATCTGAATTTAGAGGAAGGTAGTCTCGTGCCCAGCCGGGCTAGCGTACTAGCGCGAGCCCGGCTGGGCACGAGACTATATACATAGCTATATATAGCTAGGTGGAATCATAGATAATTGGTGGAATGTGGGTGGCCATGGGTGATGGGAAACTATATGGCACTATATAGTCTTGCCTTAGCCCGGACTTTATTCTTTTACTGTGACCAGCTGTTTTCGCTACTCAACTAATCTGTCGACGCCCGCCCCTTCGCAAAAAGGTTTTGCAAAGAGGCGGGCGGTGCCAGATAAAGTAAAGGTTGACAAAATGGAGGATAGGGAGGAAGGGTACTGTAGCTGCTGTCATAGATTATAGTGGGCCATACTGCTATTGACGCTGCTATACTCGCAATAATTATTACCGTTGTGGCGCCCTTCTTTAAAATACCACAATCGATAATAAATTACCACCATGCCGGGGACGACTCATCGTGCGAAGCTGACAAGCAAGAAGACGAGCAGGTATCGAGTGCAGTTGTATCACGTCATTTTAATATTACTTAGTAGGAAGAGATCACGCGTTGAAGAATTGATAGTAAAAGTTTCAGATGATGAAGATCACGTGAACAGTGTTGAGCACTCCAGGGATGAAGTAAATACGGTAGTTATACGGAATATTGTTGCACTCCGGCACCACTATATTGCTTCAACAGCCACTGATATCAGTGAAACACTGATTTCCAGTGGAGCCCTATAGCATATTTAAAGGGTACAAGATTTTGTAAACATTCCAAGTTTTGCCCACCACCTGTAGACATAAACTGTTACCCACGTCAGTTTGTTAGCCTCCAAGTGCTATATTTTGTTCATATACACAAGTATATCAAATAGCCTAAATATTTTGAGGGGCAAAATTTTCAAGGATGAGTAATGTTACCTAATTCAATTTTTTTGCAGATTTACAAATATATTAGACTATGTGTAGGTCTAAATATTTCAAGGATAATTTTTTTTGCTGTTAACCTCCAGAACCTCGAAATTAGCAAAATTTTTCTCCCTTGAAATATTTAGGTTATATTGTACTTACTGGTAGTCTTGCTAGGAACTTTATCTTAAGTGCCTTTAAGTTTAGGAGGTGACCAGGCAATCAGTAAGTGTTTGTATAATCTGTTTCTAGTCGTAGAACAAATTGGTAGAATTAGTGGTTTACAACTGTGGTGGTTTGTTTGTGACATTCTTTATATAACAGTATTGTAGTACTGTATGACTCGTACAGTCTGTACTGTATGACTCATACAGTCTGTACTGTATGAGAATATTAATTCTATGACTCATACAGTCATTGACAGTTTGACACCTGTGCAAAGCATAGTATAGAGTTTACTCAGATTGATTTTTACCATATTGGAAATCAGTTGTGGCTATTGACCTATTCAGCTGCTGGAGTGCTGCTAAGGTCAAATGGTTATCATTACTTGTAGTGGAGTGTACCAGTGTAACTTGTACAGACCTACAAACTAACTAGGATAATATAATAGTGAGAATTCTCTAGCTAGCTCTGTGTCAACTATGAGGTACGTCTCGGCTGTATCGACCAAGACTTATACAATGTGTATAACAGTACAAGTATTTGTTTTACTCCTAATTTAGATATCATACTAATCAGCTATATGGTCCATGTCTGTGTTATAGTGTTGCCATAGTGATGTTATTGTCATGGTGATGTTTCAGTCAGGTGATTCTGATGATGATGGTAACCATGACAAATTGATAGCGGACATCACAACACACTTGTCATCAAAGAGGTGCTGATCATGTAAAATCGTGTGATCTCATGTGATCCACAGGAAGCCAACAAGACGAGAGGCAGCTTTGATGGTGTCTGACTACAACCTTAACATTGGTATGTTACAATGGTGAATGGTGATGTTGTTGCTATGGTGATGATAGGTGGTCAAGTGGAATTGTCAGATTTGATTGGCTCTCTTGACAAGACTAAACATTATGCTGAGCTCAGCAAGAAATTGGTGAGTGACACACTGACAGACAAACAATGACACTCATTTGAAGGAAGTTACAAATTATGCTGTATAGTAGGGACCACAAAGGAGTAGGCATGGTCCACGAAATATAATCACCCAAAAACCAGACGACGATGAGGCACTAAGCCCAAACAAGCTTTCAGATCGACCTGAAACTCTTTCAACAAGTTGCTATAGAATTTTAAAATTAATTTATTTAACGGAATTTTCTACTGACTGACTGACTGATGCTTTCAGACAAGCGTAACTCGATAACAGCTAAGGGTACAGGCTTGATTTTTTCACTGTTCGACGTCACTTCGGCCAGAGAGGTGCCTTTTGGCATACCACAGTACTTACAATGCATTCTTCATGGACTTACCAGTGTCCTCCTTTGTGTCCCATTCATCTTTGCTGACAGTGAAAAGTGTCAATTTGGTGGTAGCACATGATGGCTTCCCTTCATAACAGAAATCATCCGTGTTTTTCATAGTGGCTATTTTGATTGCAGAGGTGCTTTTCAAACAGTTCTAGATCCGAAATGCTGTGTAATGGGTTGAACATAGCTGACGATTAGTGCTGGGCGGTATTGAAAAATAGCAAACGGTTTACCTTCCAAAAAAGTATCACAGTATTACTAAATATCACGGTATTACTAAATATCACGGTATTACTAAATATCACGGTATTACTAAATATCACGGTATTACTAAATATCACGGTATTACTAAATATCACGGTATTACTAAATATCACGGTATTACTAAATATCACGGTATTACTAAATATCACGGTATTACTAAATATCACGGTATTACTAAATATCACGGTATTACTAAATATCACGGTATTACTAAATATCACGGTATTACTAAATATCACGGTATTACTAAATATCACGGTATTACTAAATATCACGGTATTACTAAATATCACGGTATTACTAAATATCACGGTATTACTAAATATCACGGTATTACTAAATATCACGGTATTACTATATATCACGGTATTACTAAATATCACGGTATTACTAAATATCACGGTATTACTAAATATCACGGTATTACTAAATATCACGGTATTAATGTAAAAGCCATTGGTATTAAAGTAGCTACCTTTTACCTCAACAAAAGCACCAAATACCCATGGTAGCTCAGGTACAAATTACCACAAACAACCTTGTTTACATAGTTTGGTTAGCTGACTACATCAACACCTGCCTACAAACATTGTCACATGTCTGGTTATCTTCTAAATATGGGATGAAACAAACCCACAGGGAGGCCATAGTGCCCAGATGGTATGGCGGTATTAAAAAAAAACAGATGGTATCAAAACTGGTATGACTTAAATATCACAGATTACTAACAATACCAGTATATCGCCCAGCTCTACTGACAATGAAGCATAATGGATACTTCACTTTTCAGACGATAATTAACATAGCTGGGGCACGCGGCACCATTTCAGATGCGGTATGCGTGGGTTCACCAGTCATAATAATATCTACAAAAAAAAAGTTAACAAATAAGTACACAGAAAAATTTTCAACTAGAGTAGGGACCATAGCACATCGATAAAAAGCACTGAAACAAGCTGGAGTAGTGCACGATAGTAAAACAATAAGAAGTGTTATATCCCTACTGTGCTCAAGATACCATAATGGAAATGCATGGTAGGGATATAACACTTCTTATTGTTTTACTGATTTAATATCATGGACTACTCCAACTTGATTCAGTACTTTTTATCAATGTGGTATGGTCCCTACTCTAGTTGAAAATTCCAAATTTATAGGACAGAACAGGTTTGTCTTGGGACATCCTGTAAGGACAGATTAAGACAATGGGAATTGTCCGGGCAATCCTAGACATTTATGGTTTGTACTCTCCATGATGACTGGATTGACTGCTGATGCACTTCTCATATTGTTTGTAATGCTGTATAATGGACTGAACAATGAAACATAATAGCCACTTCATGGTGTAATTGATAGTTTGGTGAAAATGTTCATGATAATGAAGTCTGGCACCATTCTCATCTTTGATGTGGTATACACAACTCATCTTTGATGTGGTATACACAACTCACCTTTGATGTGGTATACAGGTTGACTTGTCGTACTTGTGTAAAATGGAATAAACAAATTTCATTATAAGGGAAAAAAATTAACCATTGCCCCTAGCAACCTAATTTTTACATTATTTGTAGGTGTCAATGTCTTAAGTCACTTTTCCAAGTTTTAAAAGGAAAGCATATATAAGTCATGAGATATGGGGCGTCTGGATTCGGTGGAATGGAAAGATGGACTGGAATGGAATGGTGGAATGGAACGGTACTTTGTTAATTTCAATTGGTGGTCACCTCTTTATAAAGACCACCTTCTAACAAAGACCACATCTTTATAAAGACCGTTTTACTTTAATGTTTAAATTGCTGCTATCTTGTTGTTTTAGAGTGTATCCCCATAGAATGGTCTTACTGATCAGTTGTGTGCCACATGCCTAGAAAAGTCAGAGTAATATCTGATTTGTAATACAGCAATATACCCCATGCAAAAACAGTTTGGGTGTACAAAAGTGACGCCCCCATCAAACTAAAAGTAACTGACAACTAAAGGAACTAATATTTGGGTGAGGCCAAGAAATACTGACAAATAACTCGCTATAATTTATAAACATTTGGTCCTTTTTCATTGACTCGTACAGTCTTGCTGCATTCCTAATTAATTTCCTGTAGCTCTAATTGGCTAGTAATTTAGCCACCCTCTACAATGCTGGACTATTGAGAAAGGTACCAATTTACTAGCCTATTAGATTTACAGGGAATTAATTGGGAATACAGTCAGACTGCACAAGTCAATGATAAAGGACCAAGATTATTGTAAATTATACTTAGTTGCCAATATATATCAACATTCATTTCTTGGCCTCACCAGATATTAGCTCCTTTAGTTGTCAGTTGCTTTTAGTTTCGTGGACACATCTTTTTGTATAGCCAAGCTGTTTTTATATGGGGTATATAGCTATTACTGTATTGTATCATAAATCAGATATCACTGGCTTTTCTAGGGGACATAACATGTGACACACAATTCGTCAATAAGACTGTCTTATAAGGCTCTAAAACAACAATTCAGATATTAAAGTTAAACGGTCTTTATAAAGAGGTGGTCTTTTTAAAGAGGTGATCACTAATTGAAATTATCTAAGTACCATTCCACCATTCCATTCCATTCCACCATTCCATTCCACTGAATCCAGATGCCCTGAGAGGCACCCTGACATGACATTTTGAAGTTGTAATTTTCCCATACATTGTCTATGAGAATGACACCAGTTGCCCCTTCTCAGTAATCACACAAATCATGGGACTCGAAGGATGTCATATCTTATGACCTATACACTATCCATTTAAAACTTGGAGAGATTATTGTTGACATTCACACCTACAAATTATGTAGAATTGATATATGAATTCTTAGGAATTTTGGTTTCTCCATACCTCATTTATTTGATTGCCCAGAAGGGGCAGCTGTAGCTCCTTTAGATAGATATGTATGGAAAACCACAAATTTTAAAATGTTATGTTTTGTGACATATATGCTATCCTTTCAAAATTTGGATAAGTAACTTCAGATGTTATCACCTAAAAATAATGGGAAATTCAGGTTGCTAGGGACAATGGTTATTATTATGTGCTCTAAAGCTTTAAAAGTTTATAGTAGTCAAACAGTACGGTAGTACTGTGTAAGTAAGGATTCCCCCGAAAATAACGTGCGCTGCCTAAAATTCCTCACATCTTACACTACGAAAATCACCTTTACGGAATAATATTAGTCCATCTAACATGAAATACAGTATTAAAAGCAAGAAAACTCTTTCCGGTGACTGGATAAAGAAAATTTTTTTAAAAAACCTCCAAAACTTGAAATTTTGTCTCACTCACTCACTCACTTATTGACCACAGTTGCAAGCCTAGAGCCCAAACGAAGAAGAGCACGGTGACCATTTTACGCCACAACAACAAACTCATCAGTGGGATGTGCCTTTTGGGATTCTGACAAGTGTACGCCCTGTGCGCCTTGTCTTTCCTTTTATCTCAATCAGGTTGGTTGTCTTCTTCAAGCATTGAAACCATACCAAGGTGTTAATTTTCCGTTTCAATGCTTTTCTGCACAAAATTATTTCAGAAAGCGCTTATGCTGTTGAAAGAGCAAGCGCTATATAATTTCAGATGTTGCTATGGTGAAACATTAAGACTGCTGAGTTGTCACTTCGACTTTTACCAATATCTGTCGACGAAGAGATTTGTTACTTAATAGACAGACTGATACTAGATGGCTTGTTCTTCTGAACACACTGACTCAGCCGGATGGCGAGATCAGCGAGTAATTGGATAGTACTCAAGTGGAAATTGTATTACTTCATCCTGTTAGTCGAGACTAAGCTCCAGACAACTGAAAGGGCCTCTTCGTCCAAACAACTTCCGGCCGGGGTGAATAGAATGGGGACCGTCAGGCCATAGATCTGAGCACCACTGCTACTACGATCAAAGATAAGCTATGCACGCTACTACAGGCCTGTGCGCTTCCAATTTTGGCACAGCTAGTGCATACTTTAATAAGTTGTACAGTAACTTAATAGCTAGTTCACAAGTTACACTGTAACTAGCTGTGCTACAACAAAAAACTAAACAAACTGGTATTTAAAAAATTGTTAATATAAAAATGAAGTAGGGATCTATGCAATAGAAAGTAGTGAAACAAGAGATGAATGATGGTATTACAGCATGGCTCGATGGGAAAGTCCCTACTTTGGCACATTAGCTATAATTCAGCTGAATGCCAAAAGTAGGGACTTTCCCACCAAGCTATGCTGTAACACCATCATTAATCTCTTGTTTCACTACTTTTTATTGCATAGATCCCTACTTCATTTTAAATTAACATTTTTTTAAAAATGCTTGTATTATGAACTCTTGGTTCAATTATAGTTCATAGAACTGAAAGGAAGAAAGTCACCTGATGATATACTAGTGGATCTTCAGGTGTTTTCTTGTTCACTACTTTTTGTGACAAGTCAAACTTGAAATCTCTGTACTCCAGTTCTGTGATTATCCCAACCCCCAATGGTCTCAGGTAATATTTAACTATTACACTATTTATTTCATGGTCACTTGAAATTGTCTTTAGCTCATTGAAGGCTCTGCTCTTGAAGCTGACCACATGGTGATCACAGGGTGCATAGGTGTAGCAACCTGGGGGGGGTGGAGCCCTCCTTGCAATATTCTGATTGTAAATATCGAAATACTCTAATAAAGCAGTCAATATATCCCTTTCAATTCCTTTTGATGTGTGTTGACAACTTCTGTTAATCATTTTAAGCTAAAACTAAAGTGTTTTTAAACCAGGCACGCACCAAAAGGCCAGCTATGGGAGCACACCTACTTTACTGAAATTGTTTTCATAGAAGTGTGTTTACCTATCTACCTATCTATGTTTGTCCATACGCACCCACGTGAGTAAAATCATTAAATGGTAAAAGCAGCTTTTACGTAAGAAATAAAAGCAAAATGAAGGCTGTACTAAACTTCCGCACAGGTAAACTTGTGGTTTTTTTCAGCAGTCTGAAATACGAGTGTGGCGACTTTGTGAATTATCTTCCCTTCGGGTTTTACAGGCGTTTAACAATTGAGAAACAACAGTGCTAGCCTTGTAGACTACCAGGAATAGCCTATCCCTTCCAGTTGGGAAGGGGGTGTATCCCTACATTCGCAAACAAAAATGAAGAGCAGCTCCAAGGCTTTGTTGAGAGAATTTGTGGGAAAAAACACAATAGTCAAACTATAAAACAGTTTAGAAGATACTTCTGTTGAAATATGTCAGTTTGTTTAACAAGTGCTTCCTTAGCAGTGCATAGCAACGTAATTGAAGAATTATGAAAATTTCATGAATTAAGAAATCCGGGAATTACAATATATTAATTATATACTGCACAACCAAAAACCTATTGGTTAATTCCAGATGAGTTAGCTAGCTGCATGGTGCCTGGTTTTGTGGAGTAGCACAACATCAACTTGTTTTATTTATTATCAATTTTGTCAATGACAGAATTCACACAAAAGGCATAAGCCTGTACAGGGTGCATCCCCACACACAACATGCAACTATACCAAACAAACAGCTACGAGAACGAAGAAACACACACTCAAACAATCAGAATATAGTTACAGAAAATTAAGTAATTCGAGGAAAATTCAAGCAAGTCAGGTTTTGCTCAGCGGATCACATATTACAATTTACGTATCTGAACATTTCCACTACTACAGGAACTAGTGTGTATGTTACATTACAATATTTCAATAGAGCTCTGTATATGAATGTGTGGGGCTTCATATAACAATTTACATGTATCTGATCATTTCCACTATTACCTGAGACCATTGGGCTATCACAGAACTGGAGTACAGAGATTTCAAGTTTGACTTACCATAAGAAGTAGTGAAACAAGAAAACACCTGAAGATCCACTAGTATATCATCAGGTGACTTTCTTCCTTTTAGTTATATGATCCACAATTGAACTTCAAATTCCATTTTCCTTGTGTTTGCACAATTATGACAAGTCAACCTGTATACCACATCAAAGGTGAGTTGTGTATACCACATCAAAGATGAGAATGGTGCCAGACTTCATTATCATGAACATTTTCACCAAACTATCAATTACATGAAGTGGCTATTATGTTTCATTGTTCAGTCCATTATACAGTGCTCATTACAAAGAGCACTAGAAATGCCTCCACTAAATAATACAGTATAGATTGTATCACTGATAAAGCACATAAAATCCTTATTTACAACTTCATAGTTTGCTACACTGCTTCTCTGAATACTGTGACTGCTTTATTAGAGTAGTTTGTTTCATTTTATGACATTTTTGTTGTCTAGAGGGAAACACCAATGGGCTGTTAATGTTTCAGCCATTTCTGGTGAGCAGTTTTGGAGTTATAGCAATGGAAGAGCAAAACAATCAATTTGTACAGTGCGTATATGGAAAAAAAATTATAGGCACTCGTTTAATTGATCATAACTCTAGAGTGTAATGGGCTACAGAGTTGGGACTTGTGCCATTCTATATTGGGGCATTTATCAAGGTATAGTTTTTGACTTACAGTAAATACACCCATGCTGTGCTGTTTAAGCTTAGAAACGGCGATGATAAAGTTACGTTTTACAGCAACGTAAACACGCGTAACCCACGCTTGCTCCATGGTACAGAAACAAAACAAAGATACTCCTACTCTGTGTGAAGAGGATAATCCACTGCTATATTGGATTATTTGATTTGAGTTTTCCTTCACTGTTTACTGAAGTGATTAAAACGTTGTATAAAGTTATTTATGTAGCACAAATTTTTACCCAATGTCTTTCAATGGTATTAATCTCTAAAACAGAATCTCTATACAAGTCGGGTTTTCACACAGCGGGTCACATCTATACAAGTGCAAGAAAAATTTAGGGATTTTTCATATGAGTAGGGACTGCAGCAATAAAAAGCACTGAAACAAGCCGCTGAGACAAAACACAACTGAATGATTACATTTTAATCCCTACTTTAGCCTGCTATGATGTATGGTTAAAGTAGGGATTAAAATGCAATCATTCAGCTGTGTTTTGTCTCAGTGGCTTGTTTCAGTGCTTTTTATTGCTGCAGTCCCTACTCATATGGAAAATTCCTAATTTTTTCTTGCACTTGTTTGTGTACTTCTGTTGTAAATTTTATTGAATAACCGTATTTAGTAATTCACCTCCCCTCTGCAATTCTCGAAATACACAGCTAAACATTCCTAAGGATGCAGATTTTTAACAAACCGCGTTAAACAACCCATTACCCACAGAAGTATCTTTTCAACTGTTTTATAGTGTGTCTACAGTATTATTTTCCACTAATTCTCTCAACAAAGCCTCAGGGCTGCTCTTACTTTTAGTTCGCATAAGTATGGGTCACGCTCACTTTCTAGACGACGAGATATGCGAGCCTATGAGGCCTACTACGGTGTTTTTCAGTTGTAGTATGCCTGAAAAGTGCTCTGGGAAAGCTAGCCATAGAGTCTGTAGAGAGGCGCCATATACAACCAGTTTTTAAACTCGGAAAAGAAACCACCTTCGAGCCAAAGCAAACACTCTAATCCTTACGCGTGTAGTGGCGATGTTGAACAGGCAGCAGCATATCCCGAGGTGTATCCCAACATTAAAATCACGTGCTTGCTACAATTATGCTACACGTTTATTCCAATATGTTGGGGTGCTGTGGTGTGCGTGCTTTGATAGAAGCCGTACCCATGAGAGATGGCCACGATAAAGAAGGATCGAAGATAAAACAGTAAGACAGTAGCGCACACATCGTAGGTATTTAATATTGTGAAAGGTTTTTTTCTCCACAAAATTTGAAGCGTTTCCGCCAAAGAAGCAAGGTTGTAGCTGTAGCCAGTTTTCCACTACACTTGACTGAACGCATCAGTGAGGCAGGCAGTGAGGCAGTAGAAAATTTGCTAAAATAATATATTTAAAAAAATTTGTAGCACCTTGTCAGAAACGTTTCGGGTCGTTCTGAAATTTGGGCTTGTTTATACCTGACCAATACTGTGAAATGGCCGTGAAGGATTTCTGAAGATGATTTTGGGTAGATTTTTCTTTGTGGACCACGCCCACACCCTCATTATCCCTACTATACAGTACCATTGTACGGTATGATATATAAAACTGAAAAGCTGTCCGTTTGTCCGTCACGCCGATTACTCGCCTGGAACTGTCCATATCAACACATCATGTGCCCAACATGAAGCACTCATCATCCGCCTACTTCAAGTTTGTTACCGCAAGTTCACGCGTGCTTCCGTTCGTTCTCTACAGCGCGTAGAAGGCCAAGGTGTAGAGAAAACTTGAGCAGCATTCCTTTGAAAACCACAGCACATACTGCTCAAGTGGTAGAATGCCTGACTAGCGTGTAAGAGGTCGTGGGTTTGAATCCACGTGTCAGCATTTTTTCTTTCTACTCGGTACCTTTTTGTGCACACCGTTTTAAACACGACTTTTAGCTCATCGTATCTTGGCATGCAAAGTACGTATTGACACGGGACTTTGGCAAAATTTAAACGCCTATCATCTGGCAACTCCACTTTTGTTGTAGCAAATCAATACGTGCTTTTGTTCGCTCTTTATAGGGCAATGAAGGCACTGGTGTAGGGAGGGATCATGGAAAAGTTGAGCTACATTCCTGTCAAAACCACAGATAAACAACTGTGGCGATTTGTGCACCTCCCTTAACTCCAAATTATTATAACCAGCCAGGGTTCAATCCCCGCCTAGGTCATAACTTTTTTTCACTTTTGGGACCTTTTTGATGCACCTTTTTGCTCTATCTGTTCCATGCGAGTCTTCTTCTACAAACTCTTATGCTCAGTTTTTCAACACTGGCACTTAACTGCCTCACATCATAGGGACTCTTATAGCACTTTTGGGACAGGGCAGACAAATTGCCAACATATTTGTCCATCTGTGTGTTGGTCCAGTGTGTTGTATTAGAGTAGGTAAAAGCTTCTTTCACCAGTATCCAGAATATCTACATTATTGTTTTAAGTACATAGGTGTACACTGACATGAAAAACTGTTTGTTCAGACTTACCTCAATACTGCTGTAGTAATAGGCAGCTTGCATGATTGGACAGATTCTACTGTGCATACTGAGGAGCTGCATCTGACCTGGCACAACTGTTTCACTATAATCACTCTATAGGACCATACATTATCTTAGTGGTCAATTACACTGTGCGTTTTTGTATGGCAAGAGGTATGTGTGTCACTGCACCATCAGATGGCTTTAAATTATGCCCAAATTCATTTCTCTTTGTGACAGTCAGTAAAGTAAACATCATGTAGAAACTGAAACTGTACCATGTGTACACCACGTAGGTATATTCCCTTAGCTCCATACAGTTTAACTAATTAGCCTTGCATACTCATTATTTCACTATATGTACTACATAAGGATCATGTACTACATAAGGATCATGTACTACATAAGGATCATGTACAACATAAGGATCATGTACCACATAAGGATCATGTACCACATAAGGATCATGTACCACATAAGGATCATGTACCACATAAGGATCATGTACTACGTAAGGATCATGTACTACGTAAGGATCATGTACTACGTAAGGATCATGTACCACATAAGGATCATGTACCACATAAGGATCATGTACCACATAAGGATCATGTACCACATAAGGATCATGTACCACATAAGGATCATGTACTACATAAGGATCATGTACTACATAAGGATCATGTACCACATAAGGATCATGTACTACATAAGGATCATGTACTACATAAGGATCATGTACTACATAAGGATCATGTACTACATAAGGATCATGTACAACATAAGGATCATGTACCACATAAGGATCATGTACCACATAAGGATCATGTACCACATAAGGATCATGTACCACATAAGGATCATGTACTACATAAGGATCATGTACTACATAAGGATCATGTACTTTAAAGCACTATCAACGTGCATGCTACACAGCAAATATAAGACACTAATATTTACTCTTGGTTCCCAATATATTAATTATTGTTGCATTAATTGTCCTGCATGTAAAGCAGCAAAGGTTTCGTTTGTTCTATACAGCACGTTGAAGTCACTGGTAGGGAAGATGCACTGAATAATTGAACTACATTCCTGTCAAAACCACAAACAATAAACTGTAGTGGTTTTGCAGCAGGATGGCATAAGGAAACCTCATGCTCTTTAAAAATGTGACATCACCATGTACTACATGAGCAGTGCTGGTGTTTAATGCTTGGCCTGGCATTAAAATGTTGATGGTACTGCACGTATGGCAGGTACCAATGCAAGTAGGATTATAAAAGCCCATACATTTATACACACTGTTGAAATACTCTAATAGAACATACACCGGTGCTCAAAATACTCCAATAGAACAGTCATTTCATTTTGGATAAATGAATATTGAGGGTTTACTGTAGGTCACAGACGTTAGCAGTTAACTATTGCACTATTTGTTTCATTCACTTGGAGTTGTCTTTAGCTCATTGAAGGCGTAGGTGACCACAAGGTGACCACAATGCGAACCTCATACACCATATCTGCTAATAGTGTTCATCAGTTGATAACTCATACAATGAAAGGTTATCAGAATGCTACAGTAGGTTGCAAAAAAAAACTTACGTTTCGTAAATATAATTACGATGTGATTACTAAGTAATTACGCATGTTTGTACTGTAATTACATTTTGACCGTAATCTGTAATTATTCAATAAAGTGGTTTTTCACCAGCCATATTTACAATATATTCATATTTACCAATAGTTCATAATTCTTAATTACGCTTTTGTAATTACACTACTACAGCGTAATTATAATTACGAAACGTAACTTATTTTGCAGTCTACTGTCTATCAAGACACACAGTAGTGTGTCATACAATACCATATAGTGGGTTTTTACTGAGAAGACTTTATTTTCGCAAATAGTGGCTAGCCGCGCTAATTAAATTTGCGCTAATTCTGTCTTGTGTGTTTTCAACTTTTTGTGCATTCTTACCGTATACTGTAACTCGATACTTATTGTTGTGCCACCATGAAACGAAAACGAACCGCATATCCTTGAGAGGGCGCACCCACTACTGTTGGCCGCAGACATGCCAACTCTCACACATTAGACGTGAGTCTCACTCTTTGCTAGTAATCTCACGCTCTCACACCCAGCCCTCTGTTTCTCACTCTTTCAGTTATCACACCTGATCTGCTTAATAGTTAGCCCTGTGCTTAAAATTGGACAGCCCTGTGCTTATTTTTCTACTTTGAGCATGCAGCGACTTTTTTTGTTGTTGGTCTTCACTACCAAAACTCCTGGAGCTGCACTGGAGTCTGGTCCATATTACTGGTAGTATTTGAGGTCTCACTCCTAAAATTGTTCAGAGGTTGGCATCTCTGCTGTTGGGTCATCCCTCAGCGGCACACATCCTCACAAGTAAGTTCCTAGCCAATGATAGGAGTCCAAAATATCTTTATAAACATGATAGCTATGTATATAACTGTTTAACAATGTTTACATCTCCATGACAGCCATGTATATAACTGCTTAACAATGCTTACATCTCCTCTTTCAATGCGTTTCTAGTAGGCTGTGCCTAGAGTCACGGCAATCACGTGAATAAAAAAAACTTAGACAAAAAAACCAAGAAAACGAAGAAACAAAGAAGTTTGGCTAAAGAGAGGCTCAAACCTGGCACGTCCCATACTCTAGCCCAGTGCTCTACCACTGTATCACTGCGGTACCAGCTACCCTACTCCCTTAGAGTTTGTACCTTATATATGTCATTCACGAAGAAGCCTATAAATAACCAGTAAAGTAGAAGCTAAACCTGAACCGTTACCCTAACACTAACTCTAAAGTACAAGACGCATCCCCTAAAGTCGAATACTCAGGGAATACTAGACTCCTGCCAACCCTAGCTTGCCTCAAACTCAACAAAAACTTACTTTCATACAACTAGTGTGTGAATTCTGGGTGACTGCGCCGTGACTTTAGCAGCAAAATGTCTAGTCACGGTGCCGTGACTTTAGCAGCAAAATGTCTAGTCACGGTGCCGTGACTTTAGCAGCAAAATGTCTAGTCACGGTGCCGTGACTTTAGCAGCAAAATGTCCAGTCACGGTGCCGTGACTTTAGCAGCAAA
Source organism: Dysidea avara (assembly GCF_963678975.1). NCBI lineage: Eukaryota > Metazoa > Porifera > Demospongiae > Dictyoceratida > Dysideidae > Dysidea > Dysidea avara. The sequence continues at coordinate 608,122 of NC_089277.1, forward strand.
ATGTCTAGTCACGGTGCCGTGACTTTAGCAGCAAAATGTCCAGTCACGGTGCCGTGACTTTAGCAGCAAAATGTCCAGTCACGGTGCCGTGACTTTAGCAGCAAAATGTCCAGTCACGGTGCCGTGAATTTAGCAGCAAAATGTCCAGTCACGGTGCCGTGACTTTAGCAGCAAAATGTCCAGTCACGGTGCCGTGACTTTAGCAGCAAAATGTCCAGTCACGGTGCCGTGACTTTAGCAGCAAAATGTCCAGTCACGGTGCCGTGACTTTAGCAGCAAAATGTCCAGTCGCGGTGCCGTGACTTTAGCAGCAAAATGTCCAGTCGCTGTGCCGTGACTTTAGCAGCAAAATGTCCAGTCGCGGTGCCGTGACTTTAGCAGCAAAATGTCCAGTCGCGGTGCCGTGACTTTAGCAGCAAAATGTCCAGTTGCGGTGCCGTGACTTTAGCAGCAAAATGTCCAGTCGCGGTGCCGTGACTTTAGCAGCAAAATGTCCAGTTGCGGTGCCGTGACTTTAGCAGCAAAATGTCCAGTCGCAGTGCCGTGACTTTAGCAGCAAAATGTCCAGTCGCGGTGCCGTGACTTTAGCAGCAAAATGTCCAGTTGCGGTGCCGTGACTTTAGCAGCAAAATGTCCAGTCGCGGTGCCGTGACTTTAGCAGCAAAATGTCCAGTCGCAGTGCCGTGACTTTAGCAGCAAAATGTCCAGTTGCGGTGCCGTGACTTTAGCAGCAAAATGTCTAGTCACGGTGCCGTGACTTTAGCAGCAAAATGTCCAGTCACGGTGCCGTGACTTTAGCAGCAAAATGTCTAGTCACGGTGCCGTGACTTTAGCAGCAAAATGTCCAGTCACGGTGCTGTGACTTTAGCAGCAAAATGTCCAGTCGCGGTGCCATGACTTTAGCAGCAAAATGTCCAGTCGCGGTGCCGTGACTTTAGCAGCAAAATGTCCAGTTGCGGTGCCGTGACTTTAGCAGCAAAATGTCCAGTCACGGTGCCGTGACTTTAGCAGCAAAATGTCTAGTCACGGTGCCGTGACTTTAGCAGCAAAATGTCCAGTCACGGTGCCGTGACTTTAGCAGCAAAATGTCTAGTCACGGTGCCGTGACTTTAGCAGCAAAATGTCCAGTCACGGTGCCGTGACTTTAGCAGCAAAATGTCCAGTCACGGTGCCGTGACTTTAGCAGCAAAATGTCTAGTCACGGTGCCGTGACTTTAGCAGCAAAATGTCTAGTCACGGTGCCGTGACTTTACAGCGTTTCTGATAATAGAAATAATAAAATCAGCAGATTTTATTTTTTGCGGATAGCTGTGTTCGCAGAAATTTGTGTTGCGTTTTAAAGATTCGTGATAATTTATAGGCACAATAAAAACCTGCTATACGGTACTACATATATCAAGACACACAGTAGTGTGTGTCTTACAATACTACAAATCTGACGTGAGTGCTGTGGGCTATTAGCCTGCACTAGAGCATGTGGGCAACTGTGCTTAATCGTACAATGAAGCACTCTTTGGGCTATAAAGCACTATTTGAAACAAAGCAAGTACACTTTTCCTTTTGATCTCATCCACGCAATGTTGTACAGTATATATTACTAGATAAAGCACTGCTGTGAGTGCTGTACAGGAAATATAGCACGAAAAGAGTGGGCGAGAGACAAATATAGCACGAGGCGAAGCTGAGTACTATATTTCATCTCGAGACCACTCTTTGAGTGCTATATTTCCCGTATAGCACAAGCAAAAGACAGTGCTTTATCCGTAAACTTGAGATACACACAAGACACACAAAACAATTAGAAACCCACAGAGTAGTGTTATCATCGGTAGAATAGGCATTTCACCTGTGTTGCACTGTTCTATCTTCTAAACAACTAAGAAGTTTTTGATTGTGGTACTTTGATTTCTGTGATATTCATAGGACTCGTCTGTTTATGTGGACTAAACATACTAAGAATGTTCACTGCTGCTGACCACAAGCAACCATCATCGAAATCTTCAAGTGCGTCTATAAATTAAATCCAGTGGTTTTGCTATTACTGGTTGGGTTGACTGGTCAGCCAGCACAGTCAGGCTATCAGCCTACACTGGTTTGGTTGATTGGTTGTACTGACCAGAATGAGTGATTACTCACTCAAAGTAGGCTATCAGCCTACAAAATAGACCTGGCAGTTCTATAACTACCCAATATAGAACACTTGTGCTTGTATGGTGAATATAGAACACTTTTTTTGCTTTGATTATCCCACACAAAGTCCTTTATAATTATATATTTATTTACACAGAAGTTAGATGTTCATCAATTAGAACAACCATTACCTAATCATCAAGTGGACAAGGTGTAATCTGATTGGTTAGAATGAGTTGTGAAAAAGTGTTTCCATAGTTGCAACGAGAAGCATCATATCGTGAAGCATCACATGAGTTGTCAAGATGGCAGCCAATTGTTAAGAAAAACAGAGAGGTAATATCCTGATTTGTATCCTATAATATCCTGACTTGTTATAGTATCCTAACTTATTATCCTTATCTTTATATTTTGATATGCTGACTAGGCTGATCACTTGGTATTTCCATTACAAGACACATCGTACGAGGTCACTAATGTGGCTTCTCTTGTGACATCATTTGAAGTAATATAACTGATTACATTACTATTTTTATGAGTTGTATGGCTTCAGCCTCGTACTCCTCTTGAGATGGAGATAGCTGGGTTGCTAAGGAACAGTGATGCTGCTACGGTAACCAACCAGGGATTAACAGTAGCTGAACAAAAGGCACTTGATAAGATGAATATTGAAGAGGTGCATTATTAAGGGTAATTATGAACATGTTACCATGGCGATACAGGCTAGACAACGTCGTCGTGAGTTACAGAAGGTCAGAGCATTACTAACTTATCAAGAACAGAAATATCGCAGGGAGAAAAGAATTAAGAGTAAAAGGTGGGTACTAAACAGAAGTGATGTAGTTACCATGGAGATTGTACAGGTTTCACAAGATACAACGTAAGAAACAGTCAAAACTAGCCAATCAGACTGATGATGTTGAGAGAGCTGACAAGATAAGGGCTAAGGTATCCATGCACACTTTAATCTCCACCTATAAAATGACCTCAACATTTTTGTTATTTCACGAGCCCCAACAGACATTATGTGGATGGACCCTAAGATGAGGGTTTATTTATTTATTGTAAGTAGAGGGTTTATTATTGTTACTGGGCAGTGGCATGCCGATGCGCCCAGGGTGCAAATAATGTCCCAAGGAAAATTACACATGTACACATGATTACAGTACAGCTATATTAAGTTTAGTAATTTGTTAGTAAAAATGTCAAAGTTTTCCAACTCACATATCTGAAGTTGGCAAGTTATTCCAGTTCGAGTACCTGAAATGGTTAGGGTGGTGGTGTCTTGCTGGGGCATACTACACCATCACTATACCATTGCTCACGTAACCTTCTGATTTGTAATAATAAAGTTCATCATGTGTTAATTGTATAAATTCTCTTTTGCAAATCACTACAACCTATATAGTCAGTATGTATTCAGCTGAGCCCCCTCCAAATATGGTAATATCAAAGAGGTGAACATGTGTTCACTCCCAATGGTTTTGTACTGGAACAAGTCATGTTTTCATGTTGTAAACATGGGGTGAATCTCGTCCATCCTAACTCGCTTGTTCTTGCCCATATCAAAGGGTTAGGGTTAGGTTTTTGATAAACAGTGACAATGGCATTTAAAGGGCTTCACAATACTAAATGTTTGGGCAACTGGCCCATATTAACAAGAAACGAGGGCTCAGGTGCACACAACTGGCCCATATTAACAAGAAACGAGGGAGGGCTCAGGTGCACACAAACAGACTATCATACTGTACCGTACTGTATTATTAGGAATCATGGAGATTTGGGAATTTTCTTAGCCAAAAAATTCACCCAAAAACCAGCTTCACAACTCCATCCTGGAACCTTGACAGTATTAGTTAGGTATAACCAAGCCCAAAAGTGCCTTCAGTACGATGCTACAGGCTTCCAATAAATCGTTAGGAATTTTCTTTAAAAAATTATTCAATGGGATTTACTACTGCCCGCCTGCCTGCCTACCTGCCTTCAGGCAAGCGTAACTCGATAACGGCTAAGACTATGGGCTTGATTTTTTCACTGTTTGACGTAACTTTGTCCCGAGACGTGCCTTTTGGCATGCCGCAGTACATACAATGCACACATCATGACTTACCTTTGTCCTCCTTTGTGTCCAATTCCTTTTTGCTGACAGCCCAAGGTGTCGATTCGTGGTAGCGCGATGCATGGCTTCCATACTGTACGTTTGTAAATGGGAATCATCCGTATTTTCCATGGTTACTGGATTGATTGCAGAGACAATTCTTCTACTGTTTTTCGTCTGTAGCACTGTCTAATAGGCTGAACATAACTGAAAGCGAAGCATAATGACCGCTTCACTTTTGAAGCAATATTTGATAGCTGTGGCGCACGCGCCATTCATACAAAAACGTTAATTCTGGTGCCATCCTTTCTTTTGATGCGGTATGCGTGGGTTTACAGTAATGTTACAAAACAAAGTTAACAAGCAAGTTTAAGGAAAAATTTTGGAATTTCAAGTTCGATTAAGGATCATAGAAAAAAGTAGGGAAACAAGGGAGGTAGCCTACACCTGCAGATATACTAGTGAACATTTAATCACTAATTAAGTCTTGGTCTTGGGGATTAGGGATTAAATGTTCACTAGCATATCTGCAGGTGTAGGTGACCTCCCTTGTTTCCCTACTTTTTTTTCTATGATCTCTAATCGAACTTTAAATTCCTAATTTTTCCTTAAACTTGTATAATCTTAATCTGTAGACCCAGAGGAGGGTGGAAGGGCCTTAAGTGCTGTTAAAATGAACTATGTAAACCCTTGTTTTTCAGCATCAGCTAAATGTGTGGACGATGTAACAAAGCTTGGCATCATTGTTTTGCTTACAATAAACATACCTGGTTAGTGCTAAACTCGCTACGCGTGAAATAGTGTTTCGTCGATTTTGTCTAGAAAACTAAGCGTTTTTGCGAAACTAATTACATCACCTTAATCCTTACACGAAGTATGATCTAAAAATCTAGTTAACCCCACTGAACCCCACCATCTGCTGGTTTTGTATTGAGACTATTTGAGGTTCACGTGAGATTTTTAACAGAACTATGCAATTAAGGTAAATATTTTTAAGTAGCGTCTAAAGCACTTCTGCCCTCCTTTGCTGTAGACCTTACAAGGCAGTTCTTACTGTTCAGGTAGAAAATGTTACAAGTTTTTCTACCCTAACTCTTTGATCATACTAAATTTGTTCTCATAGTAACTTTGTAGTGTTAGCAGTTGTTATCATAACTACCATTGCTAGGAGAGAATGACACTGAAACATGGCAACAAGTCAAAGTGGTCACAGAGGGCTGCTAGGAAACACAAGGATACCATGGTAACCATGTTAACATCTCACTGCAAGTGTTCTGATTGGCTACTTTACAGACCAGACAAGCTATCACAGAACAACGTCACCTTGGTAACCAGCTCAAACAGAAGGCATTTTCACAGGATAGTGACCAAGATGACAGTGACCATAGTGACAATGATGAAGGGGAGGGGCTGGGAGATGAACTACTATTGGATGAATCTGACAACCCTTGGATGGGTCATGTGAGTTAGTTCTGTTGGGATTACACTTTGTACAATTGTAACGCAGCACAATCAGTCTGTCTGTCTGTCTATCCGTCTGTATCCACCAGTGTGATGTGTGTGTGTGCATGTGTGTGTGTGTTGTACTATTCAGGATTCGGCGGACACAACCCGTAGACACACAACGTGCTCAATACAATTAATATATAAGAATACACGCGTACCGTCTATATCCTAATTACTGGTACAACAGTATTACATTACATACAGTATGCTTATACTACATGTGTGTGTGTGTAATGTAATGTAATGTAGTGTGTAGTGTGTGTGTGTGTGTGTGTTTGTATGTGTGTAGTGTGTGTATGCACATGTGTGTGTGTAGTGTTTGTGTGTGTGTGTGTGTATAGTGTAATGTGTGGTGTAGTGTAGTGTTGTGTGTGTGTGTGTAGCGTGTGTGTGAGTGTGTGTGCTTTTTGTGAGCTAGACAAAACAATTTTGTTAGTATTATTGACTGCCATGTGAAATTTTACAAAACCAATCCAAGTCACACATCAGGTAAAATCAAACCAACACCACCAGTGGATAGCTACACTATCGTACTACTAGTTTTGACTCTCAGTACTACTCAAACTACTCGAGGCTGGTTATAAGAGATGTTCTTTCTGGGTGGTGTGAAGAGCTTGAATGGCGGTTTCTGGCCTTGTAAAGGGTATGGTTGGCAATAATTAGTGGTTTACTGGTGGATGGCCTGATAATGTTGGCCAGAAGTGTTTCTGTTGATTTTGCTGTGTATCAGCCACTAAGAAGCCATTACAGCCCTATAATCTCGTGTCAGGGCTCCAATCATCGTCTGCCTCCATTTTGAAGTCTATCTCTTGCCCACCCCGCCACATACCGCCCTTGGTGAACACTCGTGATGCTACTTCGCTTGTCCAACTGCTCAAATTTTCTATCTTATTTGGCAGGAAACTCTACAAGCAGCTACAAGTACTGGAAGTGGTCTGAAAGGTAACAGATTGATGCATCTTTTGTGTAAATATGTGTGCTTGCAAGTTATGCTGACTTGAATATTATTTCTTTTATCTCAAAACTTCTCAGAGGAGGACGGAAACAATATAAGCGGTACAAATTTAAATAAAGTTTAATTGAATATTTTGAATACCGAAGTGGCCGATGGTGAACAGTTGTAGATGACTTTGTCGAAATAACTCTGTTAGCAAAAGGAAATACTATTCATCATGTTGTTCCAAGCTTCCCAGTGTTCAGTGCTGAGTTGGTGGAGGTTAAGCTGCAATGGGAAGATTATCGCGAAGGACTACCGCCTGAGCTGCACTTGTTTGATGGCTCTGCTAAGAACTGTGAAGATTTAAATCATCCTCTATTGCTTATATGAAATTTAGTTACGATTGCGCTTTTATTATTGATGTAAGTATAATATACAGTAATCTGTAACGAATGTCAGTACGTATTATATCTACATACAGAAAGAAGAATTTGGTAGACCTGTTGACACTAGTTCCTACACCTTCTTTAAAGACAATAGCATCTTTGTGTTGTGGCAGTGGACTTGGCTAGATGATAATCCAAGCACATCATCGTTACCAATCCCACAAGGTAGCAGCTGTTCAACTCCAGATCTAGATCCAGTTTCACAACCCACCTCAGATTCGGAGGATGAATACCAGCAATTACACATAGTGTGATTTTTAAATGCATAGGAGTTCATTAAGAAAATGAGTACCAAGAACAGTTGGCACTTGCCAAACCAAAGCTCAAGGATGGAAACTCAGTTGCTGTAAAGCTGAATCCAGAGCCAGAAAACCCCAAGGATTCAGAGGAGGTAGCCTTTGTTTGTAAAATTGATGATGACCAATGGAAAAGGATTGGGTATGTTGTGAAGGAGGTGGGTATGTTGTGAAGGAGGTGGGTATGCTGTGAAGGAGGCTGCTCATGATGCTCAAGCTGCACTTGATGCACAAAATATTTTGTCCATATCATTTGATTGGATAAAATTCAAAACTTATTACAAAACTCCTGGCTAGTACGCTGGGATAAAGATAACCAAAAATGGTGAATATTCAAAACAAGTCATCCTCAGCCATTCAGATAGTTGACATTAACATATATTTAGGTTTATAACTTCTCTTGCTATGGTAAAATTATTTATTTGTTGTTAAATTGTGAGCGTAAGAGTGTTTGTGAATGCATGGATTGGTTCCTGGTGGTGGTGGAAGATTAGTGGGCACATGTGAAATTTCGTGCGGATTGAAGTATCACCATGGACAGCTCAACCATCATTGTCTCCTAGCAACCATCATTGTCACCTAGCAGCTTGTATCTGGGTAATCGTTTGGCTTGGGATTTTGGATACTGAAATCTGATATCAACCCTTCATAGAATCTACAGTGTGTCAATGTGTGGTAGAAAAAGGACAAATTTTCATCCATTCTCTTCTTAACCTCTTCTGTCACTTTTCTCCATCCATAGTAAACCTATAATTCATTAAATACAAGATGAAATTTATAATTGAATATGATATATAGTTATACATAAAACCACAAATACACTTAAGCATATAAATCCTTTCAGAGTGAAATCCTTTCCAACGTTGTCCTGTAAAAGGCTGAAAGAACATTCCACATCATCAGTGGTACTTGCTCTTGGGTGCTCCGGGGTATGCCACTTTTAGCATTGAATTCTCTTCTCCATTCTTGTGACTCTATATTAGCTACTAAAGATACCATAGTCTCCCTACTAAATCCCCTGATATTGTTCGTTTTCCTGCAGACATGCGATACCATAAATTCTTTAATTTTGTCCCTCAACTTACTGGTTAACCTCCAAGAGACCGAGTCGCAGGTATTGTCACTGTGCCATGGCATAAGATCGTCCAATATGAAGCTTAAAATTCCCCGTTAAATGCTCTTCATTGATCATCAGTCAGACACCTTTCATCACATACACATCGTGAATTCCAGACAACTTGTAGATACGTAGTAGCCTTTCTGCTTCATCCATTCTATGAGAGGCTGGCCGAATGATTGGTCGACATCCTCCACACTCTGCTTACAGACACCAGAAAGTGTGCAATGCATAAGTCCTGCCGATGAATCATGTAATGCTTCTGCAAACCTCTCCAACTGAATGTTATTGGGACAGCCTTGTCGGAGGCTATAACCGATCCTCTAAAAATTAACATTTTTCAATTTTATGTCATGATTATTGTGTATGACCCTCATCTTCACGCTCACAAAACCCTATCCCTGTGGTAGGGTGTACTTCTAGCATGTACAGATAACTCTTGAAGGGGACTCCTTTTGAATGGAATGAATTCACTTGATGTGAGTACTCCAGCTGTGCCAAAATTGACTGTAGCTTTTCAATTTTAGTCTCATCTTTCCCTACAAAACAAGTCAACAATGAGCAATGTTGACATACAAATACATTCAGTCCAGATATGAATCTCATAACCAAATGGGACTGTACAGAGCCTCAAGCGTTCAATTGCATCATCCAAACTGGCACCTTCTGATTTCCATTTACTTAACTCACCAAGAAGTTCAGGGGAGACAGCAGGATTAGGTAAAAGTACAGTGATGGCTCGATTCTCACCTAAAATGAAAGAAATATGTAAAATAATGTATGGCTCTGATAGTGGTATTTCTGTACAACACAACATCCACATACTTATGGGAGTGAGCATTTCAACCAACCCTAACCCTTCATGCTCACACGGTTGTACTTGGATCTAACATCTTCATGGATCTGGAGCACTGACTAGGGAATTGAGGTGTACAACGAATTCCATTCTCCGTCTGTCGTAAATCCTACAATTTCATTGAAAGGTACACATGTTACAATAACTGCACTAGACGTACTACCTACCACATTCATCTTCCTCTTGACCATTTCACTAACATTATAGGCAAGGCCACGTACTCCGTAGTCACTTAATCCCTTGTAGGGCACACATCCCTTGTAGGGCACACATCCCTTGTAGGGCACACATTGAATAGGAAGAACATATGGCTTTTTTCTTCTGTCTTCTGTACCGATCATGAAGACCAATATGTGTGAGGCTGCAGTACACCGATGTCTGGTCACACCCTTAATCAAAGTAGCTAGCCTTTTTCGTATTGAGATAACTGGCTTGGAATATTTTCCTCAGATTCTGGATTGTGACTTTGAATGTTATCTTTCAAAAGCTTGATTTCATTAAACAATCATCACCCTATCTCACCAAGTTCAGTCAACTCTTTAATTTTCCAAGCTAAAATGATCATCCTCCTTATCATTTTGCTTTGAAGATGTAGTTTTCTTCGAATATGAATCATTGGATTTGATCAACTCTACAAATACACTGATTTGATTGTCAGGCAATATACACATAAGAACACAAGCCCTACAAATACACTGATTTGATTGTCAGGCAATATACACATAAGAACACAAGCCCTACAAATACACTGATTTGATTGTCAGGCAATATACACATAAGAACACAAGCCCTACAAATACACTGATTTAATTGTCAGGCAATATACACATAAGAACACAAGCCCTACAAATACACTGATTTAATTGTCAGGCAATATACACATAAGAACACAAGCCCTACAAATACACTGATTTAATTGTCAGGCAATATACACATAAGAACACAAGCCCTACAAATACACTGATTTAATTGTCAGGCAATATACACATAAGAACACAAGCCCTACAAATACACTGATTTAATTGTCAGGCAATATACACATAAGAACACAAGCCCTACAAATACACTGATTTAATTGTCAGGCAATATACACATAAGAACACAAGCCCTACAAATACACTGATTTAATTGTCAGGCAATATACACATAAGAACACAAGCCCTACAAATACACTGATTTGATTGTCAGGCAATATACACATAAGAACACAAGCCCTACAAATACACTGATTTAATTGTCAGGCAATATACACATAAGAACACAAGCCTGACTGAATAATTTCTATATCTTTATTGAGAGTACTCAAAGCTGTAGCCAAATCTTGTACTGCACTTTCTCTCCTAAGACCAATCAGGGCTCAACCCAGAATATTAACCTAGAGGGGGCGAAGTAAGTCGCTTCGGATTCTAGGGGGGTCTGGGGGCATGCTCCCCCAGGAAAATTTTGAAAATTTAGGTGTAAATATACTCAATTTTGGTGAAATTTTACTGTGATGCCATTGAATATTGACCATTGGATTATACAACTTTGGGATCAATTAAACCTTTCCATTTCTCAAGGCTTTAGGTATAAACCTAGGGGGGGCAATAGCTAACCCAGAGGGGGCCTGTGCCCCCCCCCCCCCCCCCCCCCTAGATTAACCCCTGCCAATTGTCTTTGTGTCCTCTAAACATTGTTTGTAGGCTTTGTACTGCTTCTGGAGGACTCCATTAGTTAAATCAACATCTCCACTCCATTGAAGCTTGGTGGATTCCTTTAGTCCTTTAACAATGTCACATCCATCTGCTTTTAACCACCACCATGCCCCTGGATTGCACTTAGCAGCGTCATCAAGAACTTTCAGCTCCAATTTAATAGTTAAATCATAACGTCACAGGTAAACAAAGCAATGCAACAAACCTGTATTTGAGAGAGTGGTGTCACTCATTAAAAAATCATACCTCAAGGACCTCTCTGAAACTGAGTATTAGCGTACACAAATGGTAAAGAACATTTAGTGGCATGCATTTTATACCTCCATAGTCTTCTGAGTCCGAGATGTACTATAGCATGCTCTTTCTGAGTCCTGAATTGACGGCTCTGTACACCATATAGGTCCACGATATAGCCTGACCCATTTCTGCCCAAAGTTTGCGTATATAGTTTGTTGCCACAAACAGTAATCTGCTGGACAACAAGATACCTACGTATGTTTAACACAAATTTAAGATAGCAACAACAGCCATAAACAGTATACCTGCTGCAAATTATCAACAGCAAAAAATTGAGCACAATATACTCAACTAGCCCCATAGGCATCCGATAGATGGGAAAACGAGAGTCACTCTTGTCCAGCCTTAGGGTTCCTATTGCCTTAGGGTTCCTATTGCCTTAGGGTTCCTATTCCCGTAGCGAGGTTTAACAGAACGTTTGTCCGTCCAACATCTGATAGCTGTACCATTGCATTTGTAGCATTGATCAGAAAGTCATCAGGAACTGGAAGGGAAAGCTTATTCATATAGGAGGAGAACATTTCTGATAAAGCATTCTGGTTGTAATTGGTTAAACATGTACTGCGCTAAATCCACAGGAGTTGTCTGTACAGCCACCAATTGTACAGTACGAGACACTGATACTATCAGGAACAGATTGTCCACTGCACCAGGTTCTGCATCCTTAGGTGTTTGTACCTAACAGTAAAGCCATGATATCTAAAATCAATTAACAGTATTACAGATACCTCTTAGCTAGCCAGCCTGTAACTTTGCTATGAAGAGCATTTACTGTAAAGGTAAATATATTCCTTTACTTTGTCTATTTAAAACATACCACTTCTGTATACACCAGATGTGCCTGCCCTTTGCTTTATGAAATCACTGGCACTGATCCAGAACTCCTGGTGCTTGTGGGCTGGCCAACTATCACCTGGAGTATGAAACAATATAATTCTACAAGGGCTTTCAGTTCTTTCTCTGTCCAGTTCACCTTTGAGTCACATGTAACGTTAGGAGCACTCCGAAAAAAGGTGATCAGTGTCCTTGGCTGCAACACTACTTGGGCCAACTGTACCTCTTGAGAAACCTCATCTTGAGATAGTTCTTGAACTTCATCCTGAGCCGCCTCATGGCTTACCAAGTTTCTCAGTAGAACTCTTTTCTCCTGTTTGCAAGGGCCTGTAGGAGAACTTTGGGTCGTTTCCAACTGTTAAACCCTCGATTAAACAGCTCTTGTGATCCTGAATCAGTGTCACCAATCTCATGCAATTCAGTACTGCCTTTCTCAGTCATTCACATGATCACTCTATCTTTAAGCAACGATTTAACCTATTAAATGGTGGGGATGAATGGGGATAATTGCACGTTTGGATTTGTGATTAATGAACCAGTTGGTGATATTTGTAAGCAATAAATATATTTATTTAATTCACACTGTAAAACATCCCAGTCACGTGAGGCCGTTTCCGGCCTCCTCTGGAAACTTCTAATGTGCAATTTGGATTGTTTTTCCAATAGCCAGTCACATATATATAATATATGTATATTGTTAACAAAGTATTAGATCAGCCTTGAGTTAGGGTCATTATAGTGTTCAGTTTTAACATTGTGTGCTAATTTATTAGAGTACAACTGGAGAGGTTGCTACTAGCAGTAACAGCATCCTTGTAGCCAATCAGATGCCTCCACGATCTGTAGGGGGTGTGGCTAGTGATCAGCTGCAGAACATCAGAGAAGCATTTGCAGATGATGATGTCACTGATAATTTAGTAGCAGAGTTTGAAAAAGAGAAAGAATTAGAAATACAAAATACTGTTATCAAAGATACAGATCACGTGAGCTTACCTGGGTGGGGCAGCTGGGCAGGAGAAGGGGCCCCAAAGGTTACTAGGAGGCCAGAGAAGTCATTGTCAAGGAAGACCACACCCCTAGCAACCCGTAAGGATGCTCACCTAAAACACGTGATAATTAATGAGAAGAGAAACACGTCACTTAGCAACCACAAGGTTAAGGGGATTTCCCACCCATTCACCACTCAGCAACAATATGAAGCCATACAACGTGTACCAGTCGGTCGATTATGGAACAGTGAGGACTCTTATCATCACATGATTAGGCCTCGGGTTACCATGGCAACTGGAGAGGTTATTCCTCCCCTGGAGGTAAGGATCGTGTGATGCTGATATGAGATCACATAATGTCCCTTAGGCTACACAAGAGATTGAAGAGGAAGGTGAGAAATACCTCACTAGTAAACAACTAACCAGCAGAATTATTGAGAGGAAGAGAAAACTGAAACGTAAACAGCACTAAATGATGTAATGTTATTATGATGTCATAAATATATGAGCTGTGGTTACAGGGGAACACCCACTCACACACATGGCAGTGACTAGTATAATAACTGCATTGTTAAGATACTCAAGGGTCACTAACTAATTGTTATCAGTATGATAGTTCCATGCTACTATTACCAGCCTCATAACTGCTGGTTATTCAACACCACAGTAATATGATGTATACTATTAATACCTCTCTTAATAGTCTAGTTAAGGATGCAATAGGAAGCACCTCCATAGTAAGGAGAGTGGCTCCTTTTTATTACGGAGGACAAAATTTATTAACAGTGTGAACCAATAAGTCTGTACCTCTGTAACACTCCCTACTGGTGATAACATTAGTGGAAACCCTTTCAGAATTTTGAGAGAGAGAGAATAGTGAGGCCAACTGAAGTAGCTGCCATCATAACCAAGATCAGCGTTAAATGATGGTTCTTTCATCCCAACAGCTGGTAAAGAAATATGTGTGACTTACAGGAAGGCACAACTCTGTACAAAACATTATACACAGCTAAAACTCCTCTAAGACAAGCACCATTGGAGAATCTGTTGTGTCTTATACTCTAATAGAGCAGTCTCTACTGTTCAGATAACCAGGTGTTCAGGTAATAGAAGAGCACTGTATTGCTTTTGGAAACCCTTGAATAATCCTGGCTACACCTTTGCATAAAAGCGAAAGGTTCCTGTGTACAGTATAGTGATTACAATGTGGTAAATTTTCCTATGGAATCATGCCCTCTGATCTCTCCTAGTTAGAGCATGCAAATACAACATGTGCTTAGTGACTTCCAGCCCCCTGCAAGCCTGAAACTAGTGCAGCAATTTTTACTAGTCAAGTAAGTTGTGAATAAAATGGCTGAATAATTGATTATTCTTTAAGCTTATACTTCTATTGAATAAGTAATGAAACTTTTTGTTAGGGAGCAAGGTAAAGTCATAAGTAAGAGCTATTTCTCTTTTCTAAAATAGAATTTTTACAGCATAGATACATCAATTCATTCACAATCTTAAGTTTTTCAAGGCTGGAATTTCCATCTGAATACAGTGTACAAAGTGCTAACGAATATTCGAATAGTGTCATGCTGACGGAATAGTCAAATAACTGAATAATCATTTTTGCACTACCTGAAATCCCCTCTCACTCCCTCTGAAAATTTCTAGATCCAAGTATATTATTCTGATAAATAATAACTCTTTATAATATATCATTTCTTGCTCATTTCCCTAACATACTCTTGAACATGTTGCCAATCAATTCAGTACGTGGTAGTTAACAATAATCAAATCACACAAACTCTGACCAATCCTGAGATTATGGTATAGTCACTATTTCATGTTCTCATCTGTATCAATCAAATGTTTCTGATTGTATAGTGAAGATGACACTTGATCAGCAGGTGATGGTTTAATATTGCCCCTTCAAGAGGATTCTTTCAACATGCATGATCACTTACAATGTTTTATCAACAAGTTCAGCTACAAATTAGGCTGAAATGTCTAAAAATTTCCTGTAGAAGGACATTCAGTTGGTTTGCTTTTCCTTCTGAATGTCAGCTTCTAGAATTGCTACTGCTATAGAGTTGGAACAATAAATTGATCAGTAATTTGTGTTTTAATCAACAGCATTACCAAATTCAATCTCAGAAGGCTAATTTTTCAAAATTTTCTTGTGGGACATTCCACCAGACCCCCTAGTTGGAACATATACATGATCAATCCCCTTCAAGAGGATTCTTTCAGCATGCATGATCACTTACAATGACTGCTATAAAGTTCTTAGTTACCTGACTATTGACAATACCATTGTCAGAGTCTACCGGAATTCTAACTGCTACGTTGAAATAGGTTAGTAACTTACAGTTCTAAGTACTTAACTTAATATAATAACTTACTTACTGTCCCAATAGCGAAGTTAGTTGGCTTAACTTAGTACAAAAATGATAACAATATAAACTCCATCCCACAATCGCAAGTTTTCTAACATTGCGTGTTGAAGCATAGTAACGTATTAATGACGTTTTAATGTATGAACAACGTTTTGACGGCTATTAGCCCACGCTATTAAAACCACAATCGATCTTCAGATGCTACTGTATAAAACAAATGGGATGAGTTCTCATTAGTTCTTTCACCTATTAGGTGAGTGCGCCCCAAGTGATATATATCACTTGTACCATGGCTGCTTGGGATTTTGCTGACATATACACCCGCAGCCCTCGGGCCTGCGGACCTCGCGCTTTGGGTGTATATATCAGCAAAATCCCTCGCAGCCATGGTATAACTATTACATAAACTAACTTCTGATATTTTATTTCCATAAGTAGAAACTATGAGGACTTTATGCCTCCAGTCTCCTGGATGAGTTCACCGATGTGATCACAAGGACGCCATCTAAACTGAAATCTCGACAGTCATTCCCCAAGGATACTGAATATACCTTGGGTCTGTAACCATTTAGTCTAGTAGAGTCGATGCCGCTGAACCATATTATTCAAATACAGCTGCTAACTAATACCATTAATAATTCATCAGCACCACTTTATGGTGGCCGTGTTGGTGGAATTGACCTGACAAGTTATCATGACAGTATTGTAGTAACTGTGATCTAAGATTAAAGTTTACAATTTAACAATATAAATTAAGGTATTCCTATATCATGTAGACAAGGTGTGACAGGGGTGTGCCTTTAGTAGGGTTTCCATGGGTTTCAGGAAACCCCTAGTGAAATTGTCAGTAGCAAGCAAAGCCTAGGCCATTGTGTTGCTGCTGATATGTTGGCAAACAAAAATCAGCACAAAATGTACATTGTTACAGCAGCAGATCTAATGGTGAGGGAGGGGGTAGCCTAAATGAAATGCTCTAATAGAACAGTCACCATATGTAACTCTTAAAATTTTTGTTTGAACATAAAAACTTTTGCATCTACAGCACTATCCCATGGGCATGCTTAGCCTACTAGCTATCTCATGGGCATGCTTAGCCTACTAGGAGTGTACACTATCCCATGGGCATGCTTAGCCTACTAGGAGTGTACACTATCCCATGGGCATGCTTAGCCTACTAGGAGTGTACACTATCCCATGGGCATGCTTAGCCTACTAGGAGTGTACACTATCCCATGGGCATGCTTAGCCTACTAGGAGTGTACACTATCCCATGGGCATGCTTAGCCTACTAGGAGTGTACACTATCTCATGGGCATGCTTAGCCTACTAGGAGTGTACACTATCCCATGGGCATGCTTAGCCTACTAGGAGTACACTATCCCATGGGCATGCTTAGCCTACTAGGAGTGTACACTATCCCGTGGGCATGCTTAGCCTACTAGGAGTGTACACTATCCCGTGGGCATGCTTAGCCTACTAGGAGTGTACACTATCCCGTGGGCATGCTTAGCCTACTAGGAGTGTACACTATCCCGTGGGCATGCTTAGCCTACTAGGAGTGTACACTATCCCGTGGGCATGCTTAGCCTACTAGGAGTGTACACTATCCCGTGGGCATGCTTAGCCTACTAGGAGTGTACACTATCCCGTGGGCATGCTTAGCCTACTAGGAGTGTACACTATCCCGTGGGCATGCTTAGCCTACTAGGAGTGTACACTATCCCGTGGGCATGCTTAGCCTACTAGGAGTGTACACTATCCCGTGGGCATGCTTAGCCTACTAGGAGTGTACACTATCCCGTGGGCATGCTTAGCCTACTAGGAGTGTACACTATCCCGTGGGCATGCTTAGCCTACTAGGAGTGTACACTATCCCGTGGGCATGCTTAGCCTACTAGGAGTGTACACTATCCCGTGGGCATGCTTAGCCTACTAGGAGTGTACACTATCCCGTGGGCATGCTTAGCCTACTAGGAGTGTACACTATCCCGTGGGCATGCTTAGCCTACTAGGAGTGTACACTATCCCGTGGGCATGCTTAGCCTACTAGGAGTGTACACTATCCCGTGGGCATGCTTAGCCTACTAGGAGTGTACACTATCCCGTGGGCATGCTTAGCCTACTAGGAGTGTACACTATCCCGTGGGCATGCTTAGCCTACTAGGAGTGTACACTATCCCGTGGGCATGCTTAGCCTACTAGGAGTGTACACTATCCCGTGGGCATGCTTAGCCTACTAGGAGTGTACACTATCCCATGGGCATGCTTAGCCTACTAGCTATCTCATGGGCATGCTTAGCCTACTAGGAGTGTACATGTTCCTTTGTATGTAATTCTATACTTTAGGCTCTTAACTGCATGTACTCATGATTGTAACTGAAGACCAACTTTTGGTATGTAAGTATAATGATGTTAACTAGTACTCTGTAGATAATGTTATATAGCTGATTATATAATTATGTTAATACATAATGAGGAAACACAATTATAATTATCTATAATTGTTTATTTATTCTTTAAATATGTCAATTAATGATGCGAGGTATGTGGGTGTGTGTGTTAGTGTTGTAATTGTTAAACAATGACTAAATCAAAAATAGTTTTTATAGTAGCTTATTAATTATTGCATGTTAATAAATTTTTTAATCCAATACAACAATTAATAACAGTAACACACATTCTAAAATTTTTTGTAGCATAGGAAATTTGCAATGAATTTATAACATACCAGATCATAATTTTGGGAATGTCAATGTACCTTATACACAACTGTAACAGTCCATTTCAAACAGTTGTAGCTATTAAACACATTCACATTCTGGACAGGAGCTCATGAGCCGTTTCAGTGGCTCATAAGCTCCTGTTCTGAGTAATTCATGTAAACATATTGCCGGGTTATCTTACATACAAAACACTGTTTATTTTAATGACTTGTGAAGAATTTTTTGTCATGAATTGCAATATGGAAAACTACACATAAGATGAGTACCAAATACATGTGTGTGTGCCTCATACTGGTAGGTGCCTCATACTGGTAGGTGCCTCATACTGCTAGGTGCCTCATACTGGTAGGTGCCTCGTACTGGTAGGTGCCTCATACTGGTAGGTGCCTGTTGTAAAGTTTTCAAGTTATGAAATCATTGTATATAGCTATATAGGATCTAGGTGAATTGTGAAGGCATGTAGAGTTTGCTAGGCAGGTGTCTAATTATCAAGGAAAATGATCCAGTGTATTGTAGTGTCCGACAAATCAAAACATGTTGTAATCAGTTGCATTGTCTCAATCTACAATCACTTTTAGATACATTCTATATAAATGGTGAGAAATTACCAAATTTATAGGATCTTACAATGCACTTAACACAGGAAATATCTATTAGAAAAGGATGCCACTCTTACATTTCCACATCTTGCTCATTTTAGCCTCAGATCTAGAGCTTTATAGGTTGAGATCTCTGAAAGCCGGTGTATATGTAGTGACCCACCGATTATGCTGGCATAATTATGAGCATAATAGGAAGAATATTTGAGCCATACTACAAACCCTTTAGTGAATATATAAAATGTTATTGTACAAATCCTCACTAAACCTAGTTTTTGGGAAGGGAATGCTCATGTTATGTATAGTAGCTAGTACTAGTAAGTCTAAATTTCAGATGTGAAGGTCTGCAGAATAACCTCCAAACACTGGCTAAGTGGCTAACTATATTCTTGTAAAGGATGAAATCTTAGGAAACCATACCAGTGCCTCAACACTTAGTAAGAGTTGCCTCAACACTTAGTAAGAGTTGCCTCAACACTTAGTAAGAGTTGCCTCAACACTTAGTAAGAGTTGTGTACTACAGTAAAATTAACCAAGAAACTCCTCCACTATTGTTAGTTCTTAATTGATAAAATCTTTACGTATTTTCATCATGGCACTTTATGTATACTTCTCTTACTGTACCTCCTAACCACCTCGATATAGTACTGTACCTCCTGACCACCTCGATATAGTACTGTACCTCCTGATCACCTCGATATAGTACTGTACCTCCTGACCACCTCGATATAGTACTGTACCTCCTGACCACCTCGATATAGTACTGTACCTCCTGACCACCTCGATATAGTACTGTACCTCCTGACCACCTCGATATAGTACTGTACCTCCTGACCACCTCGATATATTACTGTACCTCCTGACCACCTCGATATAGTACTGTACCTCCTGACCACCTCGATATAGTACTGTACCTCCTGACCACCTCGATATAGTACTGTACCTCCTGACCACCTCGATATAGTACTGTACCTCCTGACCACCTCGATATAGTACTGTACCTCCTGACCACCTCGATATAGTACTGTACCTCCTGACCACCTCGATATAGTACTGTACCTCCTGACCACCTCGATATAGTACTGTACCTCCTGACCACCTCGATATAGTACTGTACCTCCTGACCACCTCGATATAGTACTGTACCTCCTGACCACCTCGATATAGTACTGTACCTCCTGACCACCTTGATATAGTACTGTACCTCCTGACCACCTTGATATAGTACTGTACCTCCTGACCACCTTGATATAGTACTGTACCTCCTGACCACCTTGATATAGTACTGTACCTCCTGACCACCTTGATATAGTACTGTACCTCCTGACCACCTTGATATAGTACTGTACCTCCTGACCACCTTGATATAGTACTGTACCTCCTGACCACCTTGATATAATACTCTACACTTATCTCAGCACTTATTACTGGTGTAAGTAGGCAGCTATTATCTGTCCTCCAGAATTGGTGTCTGTAACTAACTAGTCATGTACTTTCAAATCAATAAATTTTATTCAGTTGCCAAGGAACCTGCTTATGTGTACCATACTGGGCAAACTGATAAAAGTAAATTATGGTGATTGTAAATTGTGCAAACCAGCATGAAGGATGCAAATACCAGCACTAAGTTAACCCAGAAAACACCACTACACATTTAATAATAGCTGTAGCCTTTGGACATTAAGTAAATAGAGAGGTTGCTAAGGGTAACCTGTTAACAGTCACCTGTAACTTATCAGTGCAGGTAACTCCAATTTCCCAGCTAGGTAAATAATTATGGTACTTGCATTGACTGTCGACGAAACCATTTTATTATGGGTTTTATCTTCCTTAACTTAATACTTTATAATACAATTTATATATACCTTTTCGAAAGGTCTATATAGCTGCTTAATTACAATATGTGACCCAGTCTGGGAAAACCAGTCTTATTGCCTATGTTAGCAGATTCGATTTTCACCAAGAACACAAAGCTACATGAATAAACTATCTAATTTCAAAATCAGCTAGACTTGAGTGGTCTGGTTTTGTTAGCTGCTTTTCCCAAGGTGACCTGTACATGCAGTGTGGGGTCTTAATGGAACTCTGGTCAACCTGTGGATGGCTGTATGTGGCTGTACAGTTCCGTGGTGTTGAATAAACACCTCTACCTTTCATTTTATATAGCCAGTTTTGAGGCCTGCATGGTCCATAACTTGGCCTAATTCATCCTACACCTTGATTGATTGATTGATTTATTATCCCCTTCATAATCGGCATAAGCCGTTCTTCCTTACCAGAGCTAAAACACATACGTACAGCACAAACAGATACAAAAACAAGACTATACACATATACACTAATTACTAACATACATCATTACTTAAATACATAGATTTAACACAATCAACAAGTTCAGGATAAGTCATTACAGGAGGAAATGATATCTTTGAAGTAACATCATTCCACCAAGTGCTAGCACTAGATTGAAAATACTTCATAGTCCTCAATAGATGATAATTAGATAGGTTGACAAAGTGATCACTACAATGTGTAGCATATGAATGCTGGTGGCCAAAAATTATAGGGGGTCTAAGGATAATGTCTCTTGTTGTTGGTAATAACGTGACATAGCAGCTATAAACTGTAATTGCACCATGTGTGAAACAGGTAGCCAGTTTAATTCCCTATGATGTGAAGTCACATGATCAAACTTACATAATGACATGGCGATTCAGATGACACGATTTTAATTTGTTGTTATTGAACATGAGCAATCTGATCTTTTCTAAAAGGTGTATCCCCACACTGATGAAGCATATGTTGCTCTAGAAAAGATCGATGACTAAGATAACAGTTTCAAGATTGAGAATGTTAAAGATTTACAGTGAGTACTTAATAAATGTAGATAATATGCTACTCGTTTGCAATCATCATAGACTCGGTGATCCCATTGTAACTTCTTGTCAAAAATTATTCCCAAGTATTTTTGGTGGTAAACCTCCTGTAAATTAATACCACTCATAAAAATAGCAGGGCAGGAAATATTCTGTGATGTTTTAGGTGTGAACCACATAACACTAGATTGTTGATATTAAGCTTCATTTGACTTGAAGATATCCGGTAATGCCAGATCATGAGAC
This sequence comes from Dysidea avara, assembly GCF_963678975.1. Classification (NCBI taxonomy): domain Eukaryota; kingdom Metazoa; phylum Porifera; class Demospongiae; order Dictyoceratida; family Dysideidae; genus Dysidea; species Dysidea avara. The sequence continues at coordinate 630,150 of NC_089277.1, forward strand.
AATTGCTTTTTCACAGTGTCAATATCAGAACCAGAGCAAATTAGGGCGGTGTTATCTGCAAACTGTAACAAACTTCACTACAGATGGCATTGCATTGACAAAAACAAGAAATAACAATGGTGACCGTCCCAGAGCACTGTTTTGCAGGATCCCAACCCTTACAGCTGTCTAAGAAGGTACTTTACCATTGAGTTTAACCCGTTGAAGGTGATTGGAAAGATAGTTCATGAACCATTTAAGCTCATTTCCAAGCACATCCAGCTTGCTAAGGTACTGTAGGGCTGGGGGATAGTATGTGCATATTGGAATATCGGGATAGTATCACTATCGGTATCGCCTATATCGCTTGAAAATTTACTATCGGACAGTAATTAACAAGTAAAATACGGAGAAATATCTGCAAAATACTGTAAAATAATAACTTTTTGGAACAAGAATCAGCCTAAAAGGCTGTTTAATATCTTATGTAAAATACATGCATAGGTACATCCCTCCTTACAACTCTCTTTGAAGGCAACTAATAGGAAATAGGTGAACTATCACTATCGTTTTACTATCGTCTATCGTGAACAGTGTCTTGATATCGTTTGGACAGTGAAAATTTCACTATCGCTCAGCCCTATAAGGTAGTGCAGTAAAACTAAGTGATCTAAAGAGTCCAAAAGCTTTGCAAAGTTCTAAAAAGGCTGTGCAAACCATTTTCCCACAATTCAAAGCATTCACAGTAGTATCACAGCATAAAGAAGGATCTGTTCTGTTGACTTACCTTGACGATATGCATCTTGAAAGGGACTTAAATGTTAATTTGTTTCAAGGTATCGATCTAGCTGATTAGCTAGCTACAATTTTTCCAAAGTTTTAGCGATTACTGAAACTACTGAAATTGGGTGATAGTTGGAAGGATCATCTTGAGGCCCTGCCTTATGCACAGCAGTAACATTACACTGCTTCCGTTCTAATGGAACATAGCCACTTTGTATAGAGATATTATGGAGCTTTGTCAATGTTTCTGCAATCTCAGATGCAACCTCCCTGAGAAATCTACTAGAAAGACCATCAGAGCCAGTAGACTTTTGGTTGTTCAGATGTTGCTGTATTTGTTGAGGATAAATAGGTGTGAAATAAAAGAAGGAGTCAGATGGAGTCAGCTTCTACCATAAAAGAAGGAGTCAGCTTCAACCATTGGCAAGCTGCAACACACTAAATATTTAAAACTGCATTTCTTGATACTTTTAAATAGGCAATAAGACTGGTTTTCCCAGACTGGGTCACATATATACTTTGTCATGACATTAGCAGGATCTCAAGTTATGGTGTAAGAACGATAGAGTTGCACTGGCTTTTGACAGTAAAATATATAATATGCATCACATACATGCATGATGGCAAAAAGTGATCTTGTATGTTAAAGCCACAGTAGGCAGTATACTAGGTATTTTGGGTAGTATTAAATTCATGGATATAGCTACTGGTCATTGCTATTGCACATAAGAGGTTCCTTAGCATGTGAATAAAAATTTATTAAATTTGAAAGTTCATGATTAGTTAGTTACAGACACTAGTTCTGGAGGACAGATAATACCAGTAGCTGCCTACTTGTACCAGCAATAAGTGTTGAGATAAGTGTAGAACATTATATAAAGATGGTTAGGAGGTACAGTAAGAGAGGTATTGTATACACAGTTGGTAGCACCGTGGTGAAAATAAGGATTTTATCAATTATAGTGGAGGAGTTTCAAAGGATTACATCAGACATGTCAATGTTCACACTGGCAGAACAAGGAAATGTAATGGAACAAAGAAATGTGAAGATTAGCTATCTTTACCTATAGAGAATACTACAAATTACAGAGAATTACTTAGCCTCAGACCCTGTACAGTGCTGGACACTCTCCTCTCCTCTTGGTTTTATCCTTTGGTTATAATTGTACTGTAGTACACAACTCCTACTAAGTTTTGAGATACCAGTTTCCTAAGATTTCACCCTTTATATAACCTAGTTAGCCACATAGCCAGTGTTTGGAGACTATCCTGCAGGCCTTCACATCTGGAATTTAGATTTGCTTGTACTGTAGCTACTATACGTAACATGAATATTTCCTAACCAAAAACTAGTGAAGATTTGAACAAGAACATTTTATACATTCACTTTAGCATAGCCATGATTTAAGGATATCTATAAGTGTAGAGAGCCTTGGGCTCCATTCTGATATGGAAATTACAGACACTGTACAGTGCTGCACCAAGGCATAGACTTCCAAAATTTAGTCATGATTTTTATAATTCTATAACTCTGTAATGGAAAGTGCTATTACCATGAAATTTGGACCAGTTATACAAAATTAGGTACCTGCAATTTGAGCCAATTTTCAAGTTGTTTCAAAGTTCCCTTTATAAGTTACAGACCTATCACTTCATAAATCCTGATGTTTCATGAAGAATGCATTAAGTCAGTGACAGTTCAAGATAAACTAGATTTACAGCCTTTAATGTGTTCACCTATGGTACTGTGAAAAAGTTACAGAGCATTTTCTTGATTGCTGCTTTAGAATGAGTTATACAAGCAAATAACTGAAAAACTTAAAAATGCATCAACTACTGCACACTTGCAGGGATCCAAATTCTTTTCACAGAATAGAATATATATTCTATATGTACAAAAGTTACACAGCCATTTTAGCATAGCTTACTTGGTTGGGCAAATACTGTTCAATCTTTGCAGGCATGTAGAAACTTTTACTTTAAAATCTTGTAAAATTGATTTAAAATATGTGATAATTTAAGTTAATTGGCCTAAATTTCATAGGTGTGAGAGGTGGTAAGAAGTTCCATGAAAAATATTTTTAATGCTTTGGAAGTTTATGCCTTGACACACCGTATTTTTTGGAGACTGAACAGTGTTAAATAAGTTATTTTTAGGCACTATAATAATATTAGTCTCTTAACTTTCTTAAAAACATTTTGATTTTTCAATCCTCTTTGAGTTCATAATTATATCACTGCTTTTTAACAGAAATGGTAGCTAATGTACCATGCAGTAAGCAAAATAAACACCAACAATAAATAAATGTGCACACACTACTGTGTAGAATGCTTGCTGTCCATACATATATCAGTCAAAGTTTGGTGCTATGTCCATAGCTCAAAAACATTTCTATCACCAGATGTCTAATGCACTGCATGGTGGAGCAACATGTTACTTGATTATTTTGGTTTTTAGTGTTATGGTATTAGGGAATAATTCCTCTAATATTAGGCCATGCAAAGTTAATTGTATGTTTCTGGTCCTACCAATTCCCCAAAATTGACCAGGCCACGGAGACCATAAGAGTCTAGCAGAGACTGTGAGAGACTACTATAAGCGTGCACTAGATACTTGTATATAACATTTTAAACTATAAAGTGTAATTGTATTTCTATATATTTCCTTTATATTTGGTGCTGTACAACACCAAGTCACAACCAATCCGTGGTGGTCGATAAGTAAAAGTTGCTAGTTAAGACACTAGTGGAGTTTATATTGTTGTAATTTGTTACTTGTACCTAGTCAAGTATTTCCTGATGTAAAACTAATAGTTACTAACATTAAAGGAATTGTTTGGCAATTTTAAACACTTTATCAGAAACATAATGTCTGAGATGTCTAGAAAATACATAAGTGGCAAAATCTTGAGAGTCATTAATTGATGTTTATAATCAATAGTATAGTCATTAAGAATATATTTTGTTGCTCTACGTTGAAGTCGCTCCAGTGTTTTAATGTCTTTCAATAAGTTGGGTTTCCATAGTACAGAACCAAACAAAAACTGACTTCTGACATACTAAATTTGTTCTCATAGTAACTTTGTAGTGTTAGCAGTTGTTACCATGACTACCATTGCTAGGAGAGAGTGACACTGAAACATGGTATGAAAGTACAAAAATAAGTGATATCTAATTTTAAAAAAGCCAGGGTGAAAAAATGTGAAATCAAAGGTGGTGGCCAAGAAATGGGTTGATGGCAAAAATTTTAACAACAATTCAGGTGAATTTGGTGCTGAATCCTAGTGAAACTTGAAGGAGGCTACACAAATTCACCTAAATTGCCATTAATCTACCATCACAGCCATTTCTTGGCCGCCACCTTTGATTTCACATTTTTTCACCCTGGCTTTTCTGGAGGCCGCACCCTTTTTTTACAGCTTGGCTGTTTTTGATTAGATATAGCATATAGTGGAAGGATTCATTGTACATATGTCTTACCTGAATGACAACAATTTTGCAAAAAGTACCACCACATTCAATCTTGTAGCACCTATTTTCCAAAAAATTTCTAGAGGGCATGTCCCCAGGTCTCCTTAAAAGGCACACTGTTGTAATCACTGCAACCATGAACAGGTTCCACAGCTCAAATAATTTTGCCCCCCCCCCCAACTTTTTTCACCTTCCTCCACCTCTGGGGGTGGCACATACCATTGTGGAATCCTGATACAGTACATCGTGTGAATAAATCTTACTACAGTTTAAAGCTTACCTGTTAGAAACTGTTGAATTTCTTTAAATTCATTATGCTGTTTGTATTAACTGCCTATGATCTTAAAAATTGTACACAATTTCACTGTGTACTGTTTAAATAATTCATACAAAGTTGCACATATGTGACGATATTGATGATGTAATGCTATAACATTATGATAGTTATCACAATCCTGTTAGTAGCAAAATGACACAGTTGCTCAGCCCTACATATTATCAAGAGTACATAATATTAATATATACTCTTGATATTATTGTTATGACCTGAAACACAGTAAGATAGTGAAATACAAAAATATACTAAAAATCACAACACTAATGGTGTACAGCAGCACTCCAGTAGTAGTTGTAGACTTGTCAGGAGATGTGTGCCCACATTGCCTGGGGATACCCCTACATTATCATCTGGTGGGGTATGTCATGTTATCAGCTCTGGTTCACATGTGACCCATCCATCCTATACAATGACCACCATGTTGTCATTACAACATGTTTCAACCTTACTAACATGACGGCAATGACAAAGGGACCTTCCTTCTTTCCATGTGTCACCCACTTCTAGCCTACTGTTACCATGGAGACATACCCACCGTTCACATGACATGCTGTACTGCTCCATCTTAGCTACCTGCAGATGTGGGTTACCATGGTAACCATGGTAACTGATTGAATTACATACCTTCATTGCTAGTACTCCAAATGATTGTTTGATCATGTCAAGTTCTTGTTCTAATTGTTTAACACGGCAGTCCAGTGTCCTACCTAGCACAACACACTCATTGCAAATATCCTATATGGTGCACACCATATTCTATATAAATCACCTTTATCACACTTCATATCAACAAGGTGGATTAGTTGGTTGCCATTCCAACACTTGATACCATGACGACGTCTTGCCCACTCAATTAATGAGGAATCCTCACAAGTACAACTAGTCAACTCCAACTGGCTACAATGTTACCATGACAACACACAATATAAGTTATATAACATGACCTGACTTGGTATAGGTCTATACCATTTCTATTACACTAGGAGTGCATCAATTAATCCTATGGACAAGGGAGCATGTAACTTGGTAAACAGTGAAATTTAAACATGGTTGCTGTGTACTATAAAAAGACGGCAGAAAGGCAACACAGGCCCATAGTAAGACAATCTTTCTACACTGATTTGTTAGTGACACAAACTTACTCTGGTTGACAACTATTGCAAGCTTCACTCAACAGCTTTCCTACGTATTCACAAAAATGAAGCAGGCTAGAGCCTCACCTTGTTGCATGCAAGTGTGATGTAATTACAGTACTATATATTAGAGATCATGGAGGTTTGGGCTTTTCTGGCCAAAAATATCACCCTAAAACCAGCTACCTCACAATACCTTCATGGTGCCTTGGCAGTCTTGGTTGGTATAACAAAGCCCAAAAAGTGCCATCAGTATGACCTGAAATGCTACCAAAATGTTGCTACAATTTTTTAAATCCTTCAAAGATGGAATTTTGAATATGAAATAATGCGTAAGTGTGTACTGTAGGCAGAGCGTCAGGCTTCTATTACTGCACAACGGGATATTCTTATACATGAAACAAAACTTTATTTCAAGCACTACAGGAACATGTAAACAGTTTTACACAACACTAAAGAGTACTTTTGATACGAAGCAATGAACAGCAGACATTGTCTTTACCAGAACTAGATGGTGTTTTAATTGAGATAAGCGTCCATTTAAAAATCACGTGATCTTTTGTATACCACTCGATTCAGTAGCACACGAGAATTCTAATGGCGCTTAGTTTAAGGCCATAGTGTGAAGATATGCCTTGATTAGTAAACCAGTGTACACCCGTAGCGGATATTTGATGAAGAAGGCTCTTTTTCCAAGTGGTGTGATGAATGGCGTTTTACTCAAATTCTTCGATGCTTGGTGCCATTTTATCGAGAAGTTCATGGTAAGTAACGTGGTGGCTGTGGGATCTTTCTGTTGTTAATACCTGAGAAGTTATTTGAGTTTGTACAGAGGCATGTGTCAAAGCCTAAATATAGGCTTACGGTTGTTAAAGGGTTAATTAATTATTTGGTGGAGCTGCCTGATTCCTTCAGACAAGTGTAACTCAATAACAGCTAAGGCTGTGGGCTTGATTTTGACGTCACTTGCCTTTTGGCATACCGCAGTAGTAGCAGCAGTGTGTACAATGTATGCTTTATGGACTTGTGTCCTCTTTGTATCCTATTTATCTTTGCTGCCAGCGCAAGATGTTGATTTGCAGGAACACTACATGATGGCTTCCCAAGTTATCTATTGTGACTGGGTTGATCAGTGTTCTTTATTTGTAACGTTGTGTAACAGGCTGAACATAGCTGAAAGCAAAGCACAATGGCAAGAGTTAACAATAAGAGAGGAGAGTGTCTAATGCTGTATAGTCCTGTAGTAGATGATTGTGCGGAAGTTAAACGGCTTCTTTTCCGTGTAATGTATAGGCTTCTAGTATTTGTTCGTTTCCTTACTGCAATTAGTTTAGCCGCACCATGATGAATCCTCAAGAATATTTGAAGACTGAACCAAACACTGAGCTGGTATGTACAGGGAACAGTGCTCCTTCAATTGAAGAATGCTCAAAGGTAGGGTAACATGGCGACGCAATGAAAATTCAAAGCGATACTCCGCCTTTGGTTCAGTGTCATTGGTTTCTCAAACATGCCCCCCAGAGTAATCTACAAGATTAACAGCCACACTTCTTTACACAACAGAGCGATGCTCTTCATGGTAAACTTGAACATCGAGTTGAACGTACGCCCTTGTGGCTGGGATAGCCTTTGTGGTTAAATGCAAAAATATACTAGCCAGTCTGTAGATTACGCGGAAAGGAAGCCGTTTAACTTCTGCGCAATCATCTATTACAGGACTATATGGCCTTAGACACTCTCCTCTCTTATTATTAACTCTTGGTAATGGCCACTTCATTATATCAGTAATTGATAGTTGGCAGACAAAAACAATAAGCTTGGCACTATTCTCTCTTCTAATGTGGACTTTATAAATTTCACACGACTTAAAAATTCATTGCACTGGTTTGTTATCTTTTTGTAACATTACCACGACACACAGTACTGAAACTAGTGGACATTTAATCCCTTAATTCCTTGTACCTGTGATATATGTCACTAACACAAGATGTCATTTGTCTGTACTGTATGACATTGTATGCTCCCTTGTCTATAGGATTTGATACACTCATTACTATAGATACCTTAATTATCCCCCCAATATATAGTTGAGGGGGGTAGGGGGTGATCACCTGATCACCCCTTGACAAACTCTCTCCACCTCCCCTTAAATTTTAGCAAAAGTGTAAATGAAAGTCTGAGATATACTGTCGTCCCTTACTCTCATAAAACCTTATTTTGCCCCCTCTTGAGTCACTTCCTAAATGAAGGGCTGGATATCAACAAGATGATGCTACTTTGTACCCATTATCGGATCAGCTAAAATATCGGCCACAGATATGGGACCAATAACGGTATCAGTACAGAACAGGCATGGGGTGAACAATAAGTCACTGGTACTAAACAGCTCCAAGGATAACATGGAAAACAAAAGTATAATCCATTTATGAACAAACTATTGCTACTGTATAAACATCGGTAGCAATATTAGTCCTGGAACCATTTTCCAAGCATGGGGCCAAGTACATTTACGAGTACTTAAGTACAGTACAAGTACTCCAAGTATGTACTTGATAATACTTAAGTACAAATACTCGTGTACTTAAGTAAAGTACAAGTACTTTCAAATCTGTACTGTACTTGGCTCTACAGCAAGTGCTACGCTACAAGAAGCCATACAAATACACATGAATTTTTATTGTTAGAAGTTTATCACAGTTTTTGGCACCTTCAGAGCATTATAAAACAGTCACAAGATAACTAAGGAAACTTGCTGTACCAGCCTTCTTCACAAGTGCAGAGTAATGTAAAGTAATCAATAAAATATTTGTGGCTATCTAATTCTAATTGTCTGGATTGTGCAATAGAAGCCAAACCACTACTACATGAATACATGTTACTACAAGAGGCACACAAGTGATGACTTGTTTATTGTGATGGTCTGCTGTGCTAAAGGAAGGTGAATACACTTAAAATGTGTAATGCAAATATTAGCGGATTACAGTATCAGTTATCAGCTTCTTTTGGTGACATCAATATTGGATATGAGTAAATGCCAAAAACCCATATCGGTACACCTCTAGATGCTACAGTTTAGTTTGGGCTTGGCTTGTGCTCACCACTAACCAGTGCACATTATATAACTGTTATGTACCACTCACGCTAAAGGTGGGGAGAGTCTTATAGGACAGCAGCTACACCTCTTATACAGGCCAGGTTTATTGGTCTGCAGCAGTACCTTACAGAAATTACAACACTGGCAGTGCCTTTGAACTCTACAAGCAGATGGTGCATATCGTATCGTGATATTGTGACATAACCCTTGGTGACAAAAATATTATGATACAAACTTTGTTATATTGTGGCAGCATTATTTGATATTGAAATTTGAAAACATGTTCATAGTGCCATGCTTGTTCCTATATATATGCCACACACTGAGGCGATACAAAACACAGCAATTACACTCTGGACAACACATTCTGTATGAGGGAGGTGTAATAAGCTTGTTTCTACATAACATTACATTTCTTGTATACAAGCAGTTGTCAATGAGTTGTTCGTTAGACTTTGAGACACAGGGCTCTTTGAATTTAGTAAATTGGAAGGCCCTGTAGCAGTGCCTTCGCTTCACCCAGGTGCCACAACATAAAGCTCTCAGCTGTGTTTAGAAGTCTAACTACTATTTAGTGTCACTGACAGTGAAGGGACAAACTATTCTAAGCAAAAGACAAATCGAGATGAAAATTAAACCACATGCACATTTCATATGGCACATAGCTAATACATTTGATATGCCATTGGTAGGGCCTACAAAATGAGTAGGTGTCATGTTAGTGGTAGCAAAACAACACTTGTTTAAATATTGAGTCTAAAATCATTACTAGAAATTCAATGCATGGATCAGAAGCCCTCTTCATCACTATGGTGTTTCCACGTTAACACAATGTAAGTCCGGCATCTAGTAGAGCCCAGACAGTTATTTCTTAGAACACATGAGATGCATGTGATCATGTGATCATGGTTAATGAGAGTGTTAGTAGTTCTCCACACAAAAACAGCCAAGCTGTGAAAAAATGGTGTGGCCTTAGAAAACCTGGATGAAAAAGTTGTGAAATCAAAGGTGGCGGCCAAGAAATGGGCTGCAATGATGTTAATAAATTTTAACGATGCACACAGCCATTATTAGCATTAACATTATTGCAGCCATTTCTTGGCCGCCACCTTTGATTTCACAACTTTTTCATCCAGGTTTTCTAAGGCCACACCATTTTTTCACAGCTTGGCTGTTTTTGTGTGGATTTCACTTCTTTTTGTACTTTATAAGCCTATGGCTGACTTTGAGGTTTGTTTTTACTCACATTTCTTCTTTTCTATGTAGATACAATGATGATTATTGAAGACAGACTTATAAATGTATTTCATTGCATGATTTAATTCAATATTTGATAATATCATTGTAATACTCTAATAGAGTGCACATTTTTTGAGGACTTCTAATAGAACATACATAGAATGTTCTAGTACTTCTATTGGTAGATCTATGAAATTACAAACGTTTAATTATAAACTAGCAGAAATTGATCAGTCAAGGTAGCAGTGGTTCAGTGGTTAAGGATGCAGGTTTTAAGTATGGAGGTCCCTGGTTCGAACTCTGGTAAGGCTTTCTTTTCCAACATTTTTGTGGTGACTGCTCTATTAGAGTATCTCAATCTCATGATTTTACACTTGTTTGGTTTTTGCTATATAACTTTGTCGTTGTAACTCTATTGCTATTCAAACTATCAAAAGGCACTACTACAATGATCAGCCTATCTACACACCAATTTTCAAGTTATTCCTATACTCAGTTTACCCTGTAGCCATGACAGAAGTTTGATCTTTTTTTATGTGAATAAATGCTCATAACTCCTTGGATATTCCTCAGATTCACAGCAAACTTGGTAGGTGAATCCACCATTACACACTCCTCATTTGTGCCAAAGATCAAGGCAATCGAGTTACAAGTTAGCAATTTTTGCAAAGTGTGTGAAAATAAATTGAAGCCCGTACGGCATAAGAAAAAAAAAACGAAGAAATTAAAATGAAACTTTGAACGTGCATATCTCGCAAATGGCTGTTGCAAATTTAATCAAATTAGCTGTGTGGCCTACTCTACCTGGCAGAGAGCTATAGGGTGAAGCTCTATCCAGTATAGTGTCTGGTGTTAGAATTATAGTCTATATTTTAGCACCGCGGTGTTTAAACAGATCACACAGTATGGTAGTACTGTATATTAGAGTTTTGGGCTTTCTTGTCCTTCAAAATCACCTGAAAAACAGCCACAATTTTCTTTCAACAAAGCTTGACAGTATTGGTTAAGCATAACCAAGCCCAAAAATGTCTTCAGAGTGATCCCAAATCTTTCCAACTAGTTTTTAATAGAATTTTAAAAATTTCCTATTTCACTAAATTGTCTACTAACTAACTAACTGATGCTTGCATAACTTAATTAAGTATAAGGCTACGGACTTGATTTTTTTCATTGTTCAACGTCACTCCATCCCAACACAGTACAGTACGTACAATACACACATCACGGACTGGTCCCAGCACTTTTTGCTGACAACGTAGGAACATTTCCCATACTGTTCTTCATGTGTATCACTGTGTAACGGCTGTAATATAGCTGAAGACATTTCTAATAATTTTTCCTGTATTAGATAAAGTACCCAGCGTATAATTTAGTTCATGTGTTATCCCCTAGAGCTGTGTAACACCAGAAAGTTAGTACACTCAAAGAAAGGATGGACCACCTGGATGGCTGACCACTCTACAGTAAAGACTCACATTCTGGCATCAGCTACTCTAATAGGTGCTTAGTATTGTCACCTGAGCATGTCATGGTTGCCATAGTGTTAATATCAAAGTAGGGATCCCCCCCCCTCCCCAAAAAAATGCTGCGCACCGCCTAAAATGCCACCTTTAAAAATCATCCTAGAGACATCTTACGTCATGAAAATCATCTTTACGGAATAATATTAGTCCATCTAACATGAAATACAACATTAACAACAAGAAAACACTTACCGGTGACTGGATATAGAATTTTAAAAAAGCCTCCAAAACTTGAAATTTCGTCATTTCGTCCCACTCACTCACTCACTCACTCACTGACCAGTCGCAAGCCTAGAGCCCAAACGAAGCAGCGCACGGTCACCATTTTACGCCACAGCAACAAACTCACTGGTGGGATGTGCCTTTTGGGGTTCCAACGAGTGTACGCCCTGTGTGCCTTGTCTTTTCTTTTATCTTCAATCAGGTTGGTACAATCGTTGGCCTAACTTACATGCACAAGTTGGCTAGTCATGCAGCCGTATGCTCTGAGCAACCAATCTCAATTGTAACAAGCTGGTCTTCTTCAAGCATCAAAACCATACCGAGGTGTTAATTTTCCGTTTCAACACTTTTCTGTAGACACCACAAAAAATTATCAGAAAGCGCTTATGCTGCTGAAAGAGCAGGGTGCTTATAATTTCAAGTGTTGCACGTGAAACATTAAGGCTGCTGAGTTGTCACTTCGACTTTTACCAATGCCTGGACTGCAATCGACAAAGAGATTTGTTACTTAATAGACGGACTGATACTCGACGGCTTGTTCCTCTGAACACTGACTCAGCCGGACGGCAAGATCAGCGAGTGATTGGATATTACTCAAGTGGAAATTATATTACTTCATCCTGTTAGTAGAGACTAAGCTCCAGACAACTGAAAGGGCCTGTTCGTTCGAACAACTTCCAGCCGAGGTGAATAGAACGTGGACCATCGTACTGAGACAGGTCATAGATCTGAGTGCCACTGCTGCTACGATCAAAGATAAGCTATGCACGCTACTACGGGCCTATGCGCTTCCAATTTTGGCACAGTACGTACTTTAATAAGCTGTACATGAACTTAATAGCTAGTTCACAAGTTATACTGTAACTAGCTGTGCTACAACAAAAAACTAAACTGGTATTTAAAAAAAATGTGAATTTAAAAATGAAGTAGGGATCTATGCAATAAAAAGTAGTGAAACAAGAGATGAATGATGGCATTACAGCATGGCTCGATGGGAAAGTCCCTACTTTGGCACATTAGCTATAATTTACTCAGTGCCAAAGTAGGGACTTTCCCACCAAGCTATGCTGTAATACCATCATTCATCTCTTGTTTCACTACTTTTTATTGCATAGATCCCTACTTCATTTTTAAATTAATAATTTAAAAAAAAATACTAGTTATTGTGCAAGATTCAGTCAATGTTACTAAAGAAACAGCTATGGAAGAGGTGGGGGGGGAGGGGGGCTACAGGACTTTTGGTTCATATAACTATCACATACTTCTAATAGAGCAGCCACCTTCTGTTTACCAAATTAAGCTGTCTCTACTTGTACAGTATCTTATGGTAGCCATTACCATAATAAGTACACACACACCACTCTCATGTGGGAGAGATGTCCACCCCTCCCAACATACTGTTGGGTTCTCAAATACTTCACAAACCACTAGATAATTGTACCCCAGGCTACTTTAGAGTACTGCTCTCTACCCTATAGTATCAGTATACACCATCACACAACATAGTTGCCTCTATCATACATCACTGATACATTTTAACAAATGTGACCAGATTTTACAAAACCAATCCAAATCACAAAATCAAACTAACACCACCAGTGGATAGCTACACTATCGTACTACTAGTTTTGACCCTCAGTACTACTCAAACTACTCGAGGCTGGTTTTAACAGACGTCTTTTCTGGATGGTGTGGAGGACTCTAATGGCGGTTTCTGACCTTGTGAAGGGCCTGGCTTGACGATAATCAGTGGTGTACTGGTGGGATGGCCTGATAATGTTGGCCAGAAGTGTTTCTGTTGATTTTGCTGCATATCAGCCATTACAGAGCCAGCACAGCTTCAGTCATGGTCTGCTCTCAATTTTGAAGTTGATCTCTTGCCCACCCCCACCCCTTTGTGAGCACTACTTCATTCGTCCAACTACTCAGATGTTCTTTCTTATTTGGTGAGAAGCAGCTACAAGTACTGGAAGTGATCTGAATGGCAACAGATTGATACATCTTGTGTAAATTTTATACAACTGCTCAGCAAGTTATAATAATGGCTAGACTTTTTTAGGACCGTTTATCTGAAACTTCTAACACTTCTAACACCCCATCCATTCACACTGTCCTGGGTTACTTTCAACTCAGGCCAACTCTTAGGACTATCACAAACTCTCGTTCACACTCAACAACAGGGCTGATTGTACACACCTGATATTGAGCTATAACAAGTACACAATGTTTAATAATGTTTAAGGCTAAACTACTGAAAACTGTAGCAACAACATGAAGTACAATGTTATAGTTACTGTATTATAGCCAGCTAGTGCCCTTTTGCTAATGACAGTAGAACAAAACTGTTTAGAGTTTACTGGAGGCATGGTACATCTTGTGGTACGTCACATCATAATCATGCATGCTTGTAGAATAGATTGTAGAATACACTTGCTGTGTAGCCAACAGAAGAAATTAGTCAACCACAGTTGGCCATTCTGTATGAGTTAACAATGTATCCTAGCCCAGTGTAATGTGCTATTTGGGCCAGTTTATCATAATCCAGTCACAAAGCTCACATGATATGAAGAGAATCCAACAGATTGCTATGGTGAATACTGAATACTGGATTACCCTGTAGAAACCTGTAACTAGTTATGAGTTAATGTTACCATGACAACAACTGACAGTGCTTGCAGTCTGGGTAGATGGTGAAACACATTAGTTGCTATGGTGACCAGGCAGTTGTCCTGCAGAGCACTACAGATGTATACTACTTATAAGGTAATGTTACTGTTAATAGTAACTAACATAGTCTTCAGTCGAGGCAAGTTGACAAATGTATACATCATCAGTGAACAAATGTGATTACTCTGCAGATTGCTATGGTAATGAACAATACGTACAAGCATAGATAATAGACACCCCTACCTGGATTGGAAGCACACGTATAGTGCCCATACAAAAGTACGTGACTATCCGTGTTTCGCACCTGAAGTTTTGAAACACTCTTTCTCACTTGAAGATTCTGTTTTACTGTCTGGATACAGTAAGTTTAGTAGATTGTTTCTTGGGTGGTGATTAGCCTACTACTGGTATAGGAACTTTCCGTATAAAAAGTATCTGTACATGTTTGTGAAAATGGCGGGTTGAACAAGTCTAGTTTAAGGCTGATGCTTATTAGTTACTAGTGTTACGTGTACTGGTATGGGTTTCATGGTATATTCGCTCCAGTTTAGCCAAGTTCACAAATCCCTCCTCTCGTATCAACCTTTCGCGCTTGTCAAACTTCTAGCTAATACACATCAGTACACCCACTATGAATAGGCCAAACCTTATATTCCATAGCGGTGCACCTACTACTCACCAGTAAGGAAAACATGTTCTTATAAAATCCACTCCAGGTACTGTGTACAGTATAAGGGGCACAAAGCACGGATAGATTAGGTGGCGCTTAGAAGTTTCCAATCCAGTATGGGGTGTCTATTATATGGTACAAGTGATTATACACATGAAGAAGCTCCAGTATAAGTTAATTATGTGGGAGTATGAAAATTCTTTAAAACAGCTCAAAATGGCTGAAATGGGTACAGTGACTCACATTCTTAGCAAATGTTGCAGGTCAGCAAAGAGGTGTGGCTGGATGAATTGAAGAGAGTTGTAACCAAGGTTACTGTGACATGATCACAATGGCATCATCATCGTCATAACTACAACACTTACATGTTCTCTAACATATTCAGGCAGTCAAATATTCCATCAGGAAGAATAGTTAAGTGATTATGATGTAGGAATCTGTTTGAATTAGCCAATCAAAACACAGTTTGGAAGAGGAGGTTGATCACATCTCATAACCCTTACATGATGTGTAGATATATAACCAAATATGGTACTGCCGGGTGTTAATATTGATAACTTAAGTATGGATAGATAATGTAGTACTTGCTTGTTAGCTAGGAAAGTCATGCATTGTGTTGGGGTGGCTGAAAGAAGGTTTGTGAGGGTTCTGGGACAGGTGATCAACCTCCTAGTATCTTACATCATTTGTAATAGTGAACAAGATCCAAATATGGTCATTGGTAGTTCCTTGATATGGTTGTCATGGAGCTCCCTAGCAACAAGTCATGTGATCATGTAGGCGTGGCCATACTTACAGTTTAGTGAGTGCCCCATTGTTGCCTAGCAACCCAGCTGGTAACGTAGTAAGTTGATTATGTGATAATGTCCTAAACAACATTGTCATGATAACAAAATAACATTACACACACTTACAAATGTTCCAACACACTACAGCCAGTTAGTAGTGATGACGGTAGTGATGTGATGTTGTTAGAGTGAAGATGTCTATAAGGGTTGTAGTAACCATGACAACACTATAACAGTTACAGATACAGCTACATTAACCCATTAACGGCCACTGTCACCATATGGCGGCATGGCATATAATTTACTCATAGAATAAACTTTAGCCTCATTATAACTTGTAAAACACATTTCATAGTAAGATGTGTTAGTACTGAAATGGACACTCCCATAGAAGTCCCGTTTCTGGGATAACAGTATCCTACTGTGTGTAATAGCATAAAGGTGTAACTATTTGTAAAGATGAATAAAAAATTGGAAATTTTAAAATGGGAATAGGGATCGCTGAAAAAAGCCACAAAGCAAGAAGGGATCGCTGGGGTGGTAATGTAAACCACAAATCCCTATTTTGACTCTCTGTCATAAATCTTTAGTGTCATTTTGAAGTGAGTCAAAATAGGGATTTGTGGTTTACATTACCACCCCAGCGATCCCTTCTTGTTTTGTGGCTTTTTCAGCGATCCCTATTCCCATTTTAAAATTTCCAATTTTTTATTCATCTAGTTTGTGTACTTTTTATTAATCCAGTAATGGATTATGAAGATGCATAGTAACACCGTCAACATTTCAGTACACACATGAAACTGATTGTCGGAGATTGCGACTGAACTGATAACTATATGCACACACACGCAGGCGCACACAATAATGTTGTAATGCTGCACTGTATTTAGAGCTTGTTACGTGATAAGATGATGGCGTGTTAATCTAGTAGTATCCGTGTGCATCGCAAAGGACACGTTCATTCAGTCCCAGAACTTTCGTCTGTAGTATCACAACTCTCGATATTTTGGTACCGTGACCAGAGAAACTGGATGGACGATCCGAAAAAGCTGACATGCTCATGCCGCGGCCATAAGGGCCATTTATCCAAACTACTCGCCACTACAGATGATCTATTAGCCAAGCTCTCAACCGCGAAGGAGAAGGATGCCGACACCACTTTAGTAAGCTCTGATTCCGTCCTTCTGGCAGAAAACTTGAAGCAACTTCGTCTCAAAGCCCGCATGTTTGAGGAATTAGACGATAAGATTATCGCTAATACGGAGGACGAAGACAAACTTGAAGCAGCAGTATTTGAAGCAGCTGACCTGCAAGCTACTTTGTCGGAGAAAATGGCACTGATTCAACACACCTTGCAGATACTTTCGAAGACGGACTCGGCCAACCCAGCAGTTGCCACTACACAGACAAACCCTCCGCCCCAGCCACAGGAGATCTCCCAACCTCAGATGGGAAATCAGGAGAATCTGCCAACACAGCAGTCAGACACTCATCAGGCAGATCATGTGAGTACTACACATAGTAATGATAGTCCACTTCAGCCTGCGACTGATCAAAGTACTACTCACACGCGCTCCTCAACACACACGGCTCATGCTCACCCCTCCGCACACACGGCTCATACACATGATCGCACAACAAGTGGTGAGATCCCTCACGCACATCACTTTGGTGCCCACCTCCCCAAGCTGGAAATCCCAGTCTTTAGCGGAGACCCCCTTGATTGGCAGCCCTTCTGGGATTGTTTTGCAGCTGCTATAGATACCAACCCAACTGTCACCAGCGTACAGAAACTTAGTTACTTGCGTGCCCAGCTAAGAGGTGAGGCATCAAGAGTAATCACTGGACTCCCCTTAACAAATGCAAACTACAAACATTCTGTTGATCTACTGAGAGAGCGATATGGTCAGCCCCAGCGAATCATCTGTGCCCACATTCAAGCCCTGTATGATCTTCCTAAGCCATCCAACAAGTTGGCTAGCCTCAGATTTTTTCACGACACCATTGAAAGCCACGTTCGTTGCTTGCAATCCTTGGGTAAATCACCAGAATCGCTTGATACATTGTTGGCCCCAATGATACTTACTAAGCTGCCCGAAGAAACGAAGAGGAACATGGCCAGAGACCACACCAGTGCGGAATGGACCGTACTAGAACTACAAACTGCCATCCGTAATGAAATTAAAATATTTGAGACAGGCCAACAAACTTCCTCCCTCTCTAGTCAACAAGGGAATCCTACTGCCTCCTTCCACACCTCACTGCACCGCAAACCGCATGGAAAGAGAGAGATCAACAGTAAGCTAAGTTGTGTGTTCTGCAAAGGAAACCACACTGCACTTAATTGTGAAGTACACAAAGACGCCGCATCTCGCGTAGAGATCATTAAGCAACAATGCCTGTGCTTCAACTGCCTTGCCCATCATCGCATATCCCAATGTAATTCCAAGAACCGGTGTCGCAAATGTGGCAACAAACATCATACTAGCATCTGCAACGATCCAGCCAAACAGACCACTAGTGACACCAATCCCACCATTCCCAGTAACACCACCTCCAGTGAAGTAACTCCACCATCAACTGCTACTACTGACACCGCGTCCTTCACCACACTAGCACCACGCCAGCTTGCCAAACACACCACCTGTCTGCTAAAGACCGCTATTGCCATTGTTGTCGGCACCAACCTGCAGGCTGAAGCTAATATCCTATTTGATGAAGGATCGCAGCGATCCTTCCTCACTGAGAAGCTGGCAAGTGACTTGGCATTAACGCCATACAGGTTTGAAAACATCAGCCTGTCATCCTTTGGTGCTAGCAAACCACTGCACAAGCAAATGGATGTGGTGTCAATCAGAATCAGGACATCCACTGGAGAACTGCTACCGCTTTCAGCACTGGTAGTGCCTACTATAGCAACTCCTATTTCCAATCCACTGAATACAGGTGTGCTACAGCTACCACACCTCCAGGGATTACCACTGGCCCACCCAGTCACGGCAGCTGAGAACTTCGACATCTCATTGCTCATAGGAGCAGACCACTACTGGGACCTGGTTGGGGACCACATTGTTAGAGGAGCTGGTCCAACTGCCATGAGCTCGAAGCTTGGATACTTGCTTTCCGGACCTGCTCTACTACCCCGACCACCTAGCACTAGCGTTAATTCCCTTCATGTCATTACAGCACATCATCAGGAGGAGTGTGACTTGCAAAGATTCTGGCAGGTAGAAGACACAGCAATCACACCAACAGATCCAGACAAATCAGATGCTCAATTTCTAACTTCACACTCTGCCTCTCACATCTCAAGGTTGAATGATGGAACCTATTGTGCAGGCTTCCCGTGGAGAGAGGAACATCTCCCACTTCCAGACAATCTTGAAGTGTGCCAGAGGCGTACTAGATCCTTAGCTCGTAGACTTGCTAAGTCCCCCAGTTTGCTACAAACATACGATGCAATCCTTAAGGAGCAGTTAAGCAGAGGCTTCATTGAGCTTGTTCCAGAGTCTGACAAGAGTACTCTGTCCCACTACATCCCTCACCACCCAGTGAGCAAGGACTCAGCCACTACTCCTATAAGGATAGTGTATGACTGTAGCTGCCGCCAGTCACGCGAGTACCCTAGCCTGAATGACTGCCTCCTCACAGGTCCTCCATTTCTCAATGACTTAACATCAATCATTCTCCGCTTCCGCTCTCACCCCTATGGTATCTCAACTGATATAGAGAAGGCTTTCCTTCACATAGCTCTGCGGGAGAAAGATCGCAACTTCACAAGGTTTCTTTGGCTCTCAGATCCCAGCAATCCTAACAGTGAATTCACGGTCTACCGATTTCGGACAGTGCTGTTTGGATCTGTAAGTTCCCCCTTTATGTTGTTTGCCACCCTTAACCGTCACCTGTTGCAACATGATACTCGCATTTCTCACAACATACGGTGTAACCTGTATGTTGATAATGTGGTTACAGGGTGCAATACTGAGAAGGAAGCTGTATAATTCTACCGACAGGCGAGATCCATGCTGTCTGAAGCCAAGTTCAATCTGAGGGCCTGGGCATCAAACAGTAAACAACTGGTGGAACTGTCACAACAAGATGGAACATTTGACAGCTCCAACCCCATCAATGTCCTTGGAATTCGATGGGACACGTCAACAGACAAGTTATCACTCTCACTGAAGGGTTTACGCCACCCAACCACATTGACCACCAAGCGTGAAGTATTGAAGGATACATCCAAGTTATTCGACCCCCTGGGCATTACTAGCCCAGTGTCTGTGCGTGCCAAACTCTTTATGCAGAAACTCTGGCAATTACGGGTGGAATGGGATGAACCATTGGATGCCTACATCAGAGACGAGTGGAATATCATCATCAGTGATATTCAGAGGCTTTCTGAGTTGACCATCGACTGATGCTACCTCAAGAAGGTGTTCCACAGACCCGATGTCACACTGCACGTGTTTGCAGATGCCAGCACGAAGGCAGATGCCAGCACGAAGGCATATGGAGCAGTAGCCTTCCTTGTGAGTGATGATATTGTAACATTTGTGATGGCCAAGAACCGTGTGGCTCCACTGAAGAGTCTGACTCTACCAAAGCTTGAATTGATGGCTGCTGTCATTGCCTCAAGAGTTGCAACATTCATTCAAGATGCTCTGCAACTACAGGATATTCCCACCCATTTCTGGGGGGATAGCCAGATTGTGCTGCACTGGCTGGCAAGCATGAAACAGTTGCCACAATTTGTTCAACACCGAGTGGTAGAGATCAGAACAGCCTTCCCAAATGCAACTTGGAATTTCTGCCCCACTGCACATAACCCTGCTGACGCGTGGCATAAGTTTCGAGCTCCTTAACTCACAAGGTAATCTGTGGTGGAAGGGCCCACAGTGGTTGACTACACCTCACGCTTGGCCAACATGGCAGCCGGAGCCACAGATTCACTTGCATGCAGCCGCAGCTATTGCGGAGGAATTCACACCTCAGCCAACTACCAATCCCGATGTTGGTCTTCACAAGATCATCCAACTGAACAACCACAGCTCACTACACAAGCTTTTGGCTGTCACAGCGTACGTATACAGATTCGTAAACAACCTGTGCAGATCACGGCCCAAGCTGCATGGCCCCTTAACTGCCAAAGAGCTCAACTCTGCACAAACTAGATGGATCCAAGCTTGCCAAGAGCTTAGATACCCATTGGAGATGGCTAGTGCCAAATCCAAGTACATCCGTCCTGAAGTGAAGAAGCCACCTCTTGTCAGGCAACTTCGGTTGTTTATGGATGACAGGGGCCTCTTGCGGTGTGGGGGACGGATACACAATGCTCCTCTCAGTGAGCTGGCCAGGTTCCCATACCTGTTGCCTCAGAATAACCACCTAACCGCACTTATTGTTTACCACACGCATGTCTTTCTTTCCCATGCAGGTGTTGGATCTACTCTGACAGCCATCCGACAATCATACTGGATACCTTCAGGGCGTCAGTATGTCAAGTAACTTTTACGACAATGCACAATATGTAGACGACATGGAGGAAGACCATATGCAGCCCCTGAATCAGCACCACTTCCGAAGGTCAGAGTGCAGGATGTACCACCATTTTCCATCACTGGTGTAGACTTTACAGGAGCTCTGTACGTCAAACAACAGAACAATGAGGAAAACAAAGTCTACATCTGCCTATTTACTTGCGCCACCTCTAGGGCAATACACCTGGAAGTAGTTACAGACCTCTCCACTACAACTTTCTTGCTTGCCTTTCGTCGCTTCGTTGCCAGGAGATCATTGCCGGTCATCATGATGTCAGACAATGCAACCACGTACTCTTCAGCTGCAGAAGAACTCTCCAAGCTTCTGACATCAGAGGAAATTGCCACTACATTGGGCCGGGAAAGTACAGTGTGGAAATTTATACCAAAGAGAGCACCATGGTTTGGAGGTTATTGGGAACGGCTTATTGGCCTCACCAAGATGGTGGTGAAGAAGACGCTAGGAAGGGCCCATGTTAATCTTGTGACACTCCAAACAATCACCGCAGAAGTTGAAGCTATCCTGAATGATCGCCCTCTAACCTACATTTCCGATGACATATCAGACCCGGAGCCACTTACACCGTCACATCTCTTACATGGACGACGGCTGACTAAACTGCCTCATGAACAAGCTACCACTGAAGATATATCAGACCCCAGTTACCTGGACGCAGATCAACTGAGGAGAGACGCCAAGAAGCAGTCAATCCTACTAGAACACTTTACCAGCAGATGGAGAAATGAATACTTGACTTCGTTGAGAGAATTTTATCGTCCTTCAGGAAGAGGTGGCCAACAAATCAAGGTTGGCGACATAGTGTTGGTACATGACGACTGTCCACGCATTAACTGGAAGCTAGCTGTAGTTGAAAGTTTAGTGACGGGTAATGATGAATTGGTCCGCTCAGCAAACATTCGTACAAGGAACGGCGTTACCAACAGACCTGTCTTGAAGTTATATCCACTGGAAGTAACAAGTGATGCAACAAATATGCGAAGTCAGGTCGTTAATGAACCAGATAACCAGGAAGGACCTATAACTATTCCAAGTGGCCCACACATTGACAATCGTCCGAAACGGAGAGCTGCAGAGCAGACCCGGAAGCAGATAAGGGATGGGACGAAATGCATCCGTGCCCCCCCGGAGGATGTCGGAGATTGCGACTGAACTGATAACTATATGCACACACACGCAGGCGCACACAATAATGTTGTAATGCTGCACTGTATTTAGAGCTTGTTACGTGATAAGATGATGGCGTGTTAATCTAGTAGTATCCGTGTGCATCGCAAAGGACACGTTCATTCAGTCCCAGAACTTTCGTCTGTACTATCACAACCCTCGATACTGATCAAATTGCAATGTGCATACAGACTATGAGTCTCCCAATATGAACTACACTTCACATTACTGGTGCCTTTAATAGCTGTCAAATTCAGTGCAAGGATTGTTGTTATACACTTGAATGCATTATTAGAGTATTTACATGACTGCTCTATTAGAGTATTTAATCTGGATAACCCGCCCATGTACAATAATCACGGAACGAAAAAACCACCTTGCAACAAAGTCATCAGCCCAGATTAAGCTTCCTGGCCTATACTGAGTTTAATAAAGACAGATTCTATTAGCCACAAGTAGCGCACATGAAAAAACTTAACTCTGAGTGCGATCTTGTATGGCTTCTTGAGCGTAATGGTGTTTTGGCAAGAAACGGCCAGGTTTGGGCTGTTTCCATCCGAAAACGAAATCAAAAATAGGTCATGGACACGCACAATGATCCATTCAGCAAGCCTTGCTACTTTTTATCCCAGGATTCTCCTTGTAAACTTCGCTATGCCTGTGAAAGAAGAATAATTATACAACCAAGTACTAAGAATAATAAGAAATGCAGTTAAAATTACGCATAAATAAATAAATAATGAATTAATAATTAATGTTCTCGAAAACTACGAGGCCTAGAGACATGAACTAACCGGGGATAGATTCGCTTGTGAACGAAGGCACAAACGTATAATCGTTGCACCTGTTCGTGCTGATGACTTGACCATAGGTGTAATTCTATATAACGCCCAGTACCACACCCTTGCTTAATTACAGATTGCACAAAGGAGAAGATTAGCGAATGTCCTTATATAGGAAGATGGTGTACAAGTAAGTTTTTATGTTTGTAACAGCTTAAGTCTTCATGCCAGCTGCCAGTGGATTCATTCACATAAAATATGTAATTAAACAATACAAGAAAACATTAAAACACATGCCACAGCTCTTTACAATACAGTTACATATAAAATACAAGTAAACAATCTTGTCTTGTGCAGCAGGCATGGCAAACTTCCTTTGTGTTGGTGTCAGGCAATTCAATACATACTTAATCTTTTTTGCCTTCACCTGGCTTAGCTAGCTACAAGGCTCTGGCTGGCTTGGCTGTCTTCCTTTATCTGGTTCATCTGGCTTGCATACTCCTACAGCATTGTGTAGCTATCTCCTGCAAGTTGTGTATGCATAATTATAGTGTGTCACCCATCACTGTACCATTGCTACACCACTGATTAACCTTACTTAGCTCTAGTTGATGTTGATACTGTGCTGTATATTGGCTAATAATTTTTATCTGGTGATGTTGCCTATAATGTATTGCTGCATACAATACTGCAATAATGTATAGTTCTCTCCTGTATGTGTTGTATACATATACTGTGTACACATCACTGTGCCATTACCACACCAATGATGTACTGGCACTTAGCTACTGGTGGCCTTTAGTTACGATGCTACTATTGTGTAGTATCTGTCACTACTGTGACGCTACTGGTGGCCTTTAGTTACGATGCTACTATTGTGTAGTATCTGTCACTACTGTGACATAAATTATTGAGATGATTTGGGAATCATGCCTTCACCACCTAATAGCCTCACCAGGGGGCTGTCATGTTGGTGTATGTACTTGGTTGTATGTGACACAGTCCTAGTAATAATATTATGAATAATAATAATATGAACAAACTGGCATATTTCAGTTTTGTCTGAAATACACATACTGTTTCCTTTTCACTTGATACTTACTAGTGGACCTATACTCATTGCAAAGAACCACCAGAGGGTTGTTTTGAGCTGAAGGATGCTTTTCAAGGTGGTTTTTAGGTGTGCGTTCTATTAGGATTTTTGCAAAAAACATGGGCGATCCCTATTATGAACTAATAGGTGAATCAAATCGTTCTTCAATTTGAAAACTAGTAGTTGATTACAACGAAAATATTATACATCGATAGAACAGGTAAAGTTGACAGTCGGCTGCCTTGTGGACACGAGTGTAGATATTGAGCAACACCAAAAACGGGACAAATCACAAAGAAACCAGCTGTGGAATGGATCACACTGTAAGTAAACTGTATAGGATAGTTCTTTGGAGTGTAATACACCTTAGTAGATAGCTAGTTGGAGTGTAATACACCTTAGTAGATAGCTAGTTGGAGTGTAATACACCTTAGTAGATAGCTAGTTGGAGTGTAATACACCTTAGTAGATAGCTAGTTGGAGTTCTGTTGTTAGTTTTTACCAATGTTTAAACTTTGTTGTTCAATAACTTTGTTGAGGTTAAAAACAACACAGTTTACCTCTTCAGTTTATAGTGAGTATTTAGATATACAGTACAGCTCACGGGTAACGTCGCATGTACACGCACGACGCGCGTGACGTGCGCTCGAGTGACCCGTGTGGATGCAGCAAGGCTACAGTAATGCTCCACGATAGCTAACTTTACTCGAGAGCGTCACGCAAGACGAGATAACAGGTCTCACCTATGGTCTTGGGAGGCGACACTGGCTCAGTTCCGCCAGCTGTGTAGTCTCCTATTGCAGCCTGTGTTCAACCGAATACTCGGTAACTTAGCTACTGTCTTGACCTCGACTCTGTCACGGACTACAGTCAGTACTGTAGCTAGCAGTAGGCGTAAACCTAGATGGATTGGTCGCCAAGTAATGCCACAGAACCTCAGTTAGTGCATTTTTCTAATTCATATTTTCTTTATCTAGATAGTTAAAGGAATGGTCAACCGAAGTTTCAACTCTAGAAGCCAAGAAATTTCGAAGTTACAGCGCTACGAAGGGGCTTATAAGTGCTAACAGCAAAAAATTGATTTGTACAGTGACAATAAACTACAGGCGTTTAATAAAACAATCATAACATACGGATGCAGTCCTCTACCAAGATGAAACTTGCACCATCGAATTCTCCATGAACAAGCAAATCCATTGCTGGGTAGGTTTTGTCATCCAGGCCTTTCATATGTCCACGGGGTACTGGCGAAGGCGAACGAACGTGAGAAAAAGCGATAGTGAACCGCTCGTCCAACGCAAGGCAGACTAACGCTGATATCTTCTGTCTCCTTGAGAGTACTGACACGAAACAAAGATTTTGGAACTCCTCTTGCTTTTGGGATCACGATGCTACCAAGGTTTTTGGTGTTATCACTTTCCTTCATTGTGAAACAAGCGCTTTAGAATTTACGGATTTTTTTCGTTTTCGTAAATATTCGACCCATTGCGTTCTGCGGGCCCAGCGTGCATTTATTGCATTCTACTGTATAATTAACTAGTTATGCTTGCACGAACATAATTATGGGACCGGTCACAAATGTTTATGTGATTTAAGTGTTGTATGAAGTTACTAAACTCAGCAGCGAGTGTACTCATGTGTGGTGAATTTCTCGCACGGCTAGTGCATATCCACGCGATATTCCACAGGATTGTACAGTACATTGCAGAAGAATGATCCCACGAGAAGATGCGAGCATTACTCGCATGTGTATACTCGCGACGTTACCTTTGAGCTGTACTGTATGATTACTAAGTAGCTCTATGTAGTGAGCAGTTGATACAACGCGATTCGGCAATTCGGCCAGTGGTCCCTGAGAATTTGGCTGTGAATGGATTAATTAACACTTTACAAATCATACCACTATCCCGATTTTTGTAGATGAATAAAATTACACAATCCAATATGTACATCTTTTATATTTTTACACAGGTTGCTCTTAAGATGACAGTGATTGACCCCACGACGAGTCAAGAGCTGGTTGAATACAAAGGTCATGTATGGCTTCTCGGGATTTACCATATAGTTTAAATATTTCCAGGGAGAAAATTTTGCTGATTTCGAGGTTTTAGGAGTAACCAGCAAAACATTGTCCTTGAAATATTTAGACCTCCATATAGTCTAATACATTTTTGGAGTGTTTGCAAATCCGCAAAAAAAATTAACACTGTTCAACCTTGCTCATCAAAATATTTGCTAAGTGGAGCATCATGTATGCATAGCTGGTCCCTACTCCAGAGTACACCATTTAGCATCATGTTTGCTTGCCAGGTGAACTTCAAGTTTGAATGAAATCACTCCAGCCATTTGCAAGACATGGTTATTATTTTTTTTCTTCTGTTTAATGGGTCTAAGGGGGCCAGTGTACAACAGTGGCGTAGCCAAGAGGAGGGGGGTTTCCCCCCCCCCCATCACTAAGTGGTTTTATTTTTTAAAACTTCTGTTACAAGCATACCAGTAAATGACACGCATTCCTGTGTGCTACTATGCTAGTGTACACAACATTCAACTCATTTGTGAATCATGATAATAAAACAATTATTTCTTGCACGTTACAAGCAATGATGCGCTAAAAATAGGGGATGCCAAAATCCCCAGGGGTTTCCCCCATATAGACACTATGCCTTCACCAAACAAAAATATTAGACACATAATTCTATATTTAGCCCACACTACTCACGTGATAGTACATTTTTCAAGCCTAAAAGACAAGTGACCCACTCAAAGTGACTTCACAAGAGTTGCAATTCAGAAATGACAAGTGATACGCGATGATGCTACAAACCTACTGCCTACGAGGTGATTAAGTATTAAATGGACCAACTTTATTTTCTCGAATTAATCACACCCGGGATCTTCGTACCAGATGTAGTGGCATGCCAGCTTAATTTTTTTTACTTTGTCAGTGAGTCAGACAATCCGTCACAAGCTTACAAATTCTGCTAACAGGAGAGGTGTAGAGTTGGGATTTTGTGCCAATACATGGCGCTTGAATTTCGCCGGCAAAAGTGAGTGAGCTCATCACACTGTGCCAGTGTGCTAGGACTGCAGCACAGACTGTGGCTGACGTAAGTAACTGTGACACATTGTAGTTTGTACTAAAATATTCACAATATAGTTCTACTGGATTGTGGGCAGATTTGTTGGAGTACAGTTGTGGCACGTGCGATTAAGCTTTACTTCCATCAATAAGTGATAACTGGTAGCAATCAGTAATGAAGTAGCTATGCAGCTAGTTACATAAGTTGTAGTAATACAACACCGTATGTTGGCTAGCCCATCATTGGGTCATTAGCCTTTTGTGCAATTATGAACAATGTTGAGTGTTGTGGGGACACCTGCCCCCCCCTCTGGCTAGCTACGCCCCTGGTGTAGTTTGCTTAAAACCTATTTACGGTGTTATAGATGTTTATTCATACAGAAGTCCGATTTTAGTCACAGCTAAAGGATAAACTAGAGTTGATATAAATTAACATCATAACAAGTCCCTTGACAGAAATGCAGAGAAGAATGAAACGCAGTACCTTGGTAGCTTGAAAGAAACCATGGCAACTGGGTTGAAATGATCATACATTATTAGTATTCAAGTACCCTCTAGCATCAACGATCGAGTACTCACGAGTATTTGCCATACCAATGTAACATATTTTGTAACACATATCACAATATGTAGCTTAAACCATTCAAGTTACAGTGATGCCACACACACTACACTAACGTATCATCCAGTTAATGTTCCTGACAAGCAAAGTGCCTTAAACTGCACACATCAAATCTCACAGCGTCACTAACTGATAGCAAATGCATCATGTGAGCTGATACAAATTGGATCACGTAATCTTAATGACTACTAAAGTACCAATTTTACTATCTGAGTCCTTAACGAGTACCCGAGCACTTGCAGTACTTGTTTCAGCACTAACAGCTACGAAGTTAAAAGGGTCATGTCACTCTAATAGAACAGTCACCCACTGTGGTCAAGGCTGTCCATATCACTAAATTTTCACTTTATAAATGAAATTTCTAGTTTAAACTACTGCATTTCATAGTAGATTGTTCTAGAACATAGAACTCCTCAAAACTTTAGTGCTGAGCAATATACTGCTACTTATCACTTACTATTAAAAGTTACTATTACTATGACTAGACATTACTGAATACTTCACGATACTAACACAACTACAATATGATCATTGCTGGTCCCACTGATTGTATCGGTCAAAATTCCTGATGGAAGTCATTATTAGTGCCACCACCATTGGTTAGGCACCACCATTGGTTAGGCACCACCATTGGTTAGGCACAGACAAGCTCAAAAATGGCTTCAGAGCAACCCCAACCCTTCCAATGGAATTTTAAAAATTTTCTGAATTTTAACTAACTGATACCTTCAGCTAAACATAACTCAACTATGGTTAATGCTACAGGCTTGATTTCTTCACTGTTTGACATCATTCAGCCCAACACACACACACATTACGTTGTTCTGCTGTACAAGTAATATTTGGTTGCAAAGTCAATCAGAGTTATTCTGCAAAATCGGAGCACTGCAGCCATAGTTTTGATAATTTAAGGTGATACTTTTATGCCAACTGCAACAGCTACAGTGCAAGCATCATGATACCTGCCCTGCCCTCCTTTGAGTCCCACTTACTACCACATAGGTAGGTGTGATTCACAGTAATTCCTGATAACTTCAGTACAGCTGGCTGTCCTGAGAGCTGTCCATACTTTCCTGGATTGATTGCAGAGACACTTCTTGTACCGTTCTTGATGTGTAATGGGTAGAATGAAATGAAGTAGAATGGCCACATCATTTTCCAGCAATTGATAGTCGGTATGGACGCTATGCTTATAATATATCTAACTGATATCATTTATTTTCCCCTTGATACATACTGTTACAAAACAAGTTGGCATTGTGCTACTTCTAAAAATCAGACGCTATGCTGCTAGCCAGCTATAGCCAGCTATAGCCAGTTCATTTTGACAATTTTTATATCCGAATGCTTGTAAGTGTTTTTAACACTGTACTTGGTGTTGTGTAGTAAGACTAATCTGTAAAGGTGATTTTCATCCTGTATGACATTTCTATGATGGTTTGTAGATGTAGCATTATAGCGGCACACGTCACTTTAGGGGGACCCCTACCACGTTTGAATATTTTTAAAGATGTGTAAACATTTAGTCTGCTACTATAGTCTGCCATTAAGACAGTCAAACTTTGTTGTAGGATATTAATGGTCCCGTTAGTATCCTACACAGTGGATTATGGTTGCTCATGTTACGAAACCATGAAGGCCCCTCAAATCCAGCTGTAATGTTGTGGAAACACCATCATACTGACAACTAGCTAGTACCATGACCGTAATACTTTTTGTCTCTAATTATCCGAAGCCTAAATTTTAATGTATTTTGACTTTGAAATATGATAACTTCGTAATTATAAAACAAAATAAGTTGAATTAAACTTTATTTAGAAGCGAAGCATCCAGGAACGAAATTTTGATTAGTGATAACTTGTTGAAAGTAAGTATTGGTTGTTAAAGGTGATTATACAGCCCTGTACTAGAAATACGAGGTTGGATATCACTAATATACGTTGTCTTACAAGCCGATATCGATAAAATCGATATGAGTAGTGATGATGATGAGAGGGCGACACCTCCGGACAGTGGCCTGGTAGGCTGGCAATGAGTGTGCTATTTTTAGAGTACAAATTTTCCCACAATAACCCCACACTAATACCATAACTCACAGCACTTTAAGGTGTGGTAGTACCAAGTGGCCGTCGTTAATGGAGATGTGGTTAGAGCTCAATTTGCTATGGACACACCTCCACCAATAACCAATCAGTGATCAGCATTATGATTCTTACAGTGTTTGTAGTTTAGTACATCGGGAGATCTCATTTGTTGCAATGTTGGTTAGTTGATTACCATGGAGATTGCTAGGTGGTCACATGATCCACAAGATACACCCACACATCATCACTTACAGACAGTTCAGTTCAGTTAATCCAATTAATGCTCTCTCCTCTATCACCTGTATGTTGTTATCCTCTAGGTTACTATGGTGACCATGATAACATCACCATAGGAACGTCACTCACAGAAGTGTTAACTGGTTACTATCACCAAATATTCCCATTGCTAGGAATTCCAGCTTGTTACCCTTCAGGCTCCTAGTAAGGTGTTAAACAGTTACCATGGTTACCATACACAAGTGAATGTAGAATACATCAAAACACAAGCTGATACACAGATTAAACTAAAGTAAGTTACAATAATGTGATTAGTATACATGTGTCATCTTGTAGGCTGTCTGAGTTACCAAGCCGAAGATATCAGCATCTTGTGTTGGTCATGTATACGTGACCGTCTCAGCAAAACCTGACTTGTTCGCACAATTTCTGATTTAAATTTTCTCAGCATTATCTGTAGTATCCAAGGAATGGATCACCAAAGTTTCAGCCTTCTGTGGTGAGTAGTTTTTCGAATTACATTTCATTAGATCTGCTGCATGTACCACTGGTATTTCTCTTTCTACACGTGAAAATACAGCAATTAGTAGCTCAATACAAAAAGAAATAGAAAAAATGTGTCCTGTATTCAGTCACGTATGCGCTCCTCCAGCACCCACTTTCTGATTTTGCTGCACACGATTAGTCATTGGTACAACGGCATCTGAATAATCTCAGGACGTGCTCCTCCCAACAGTGGGTCGACTTCCATTTTGCTTGCACAATTGGCTCAGAATAACATCCGACCAATGGATGATTCAGGTGGTGAAGGGCTACAGATTAGAGCTGATGTCATCCCCATCTCAGAAGTCCCCTGGGAACCAAGGGCCATCACTCAATAGAAGACGAGATAGAGAAGCTTGTGACCAAAGATGCAGTGAAGGTCTCCCCCTGCACAGAACAATTCCTCAGCCAGATTTTCCTAGTCCCCAAAAAAGATGGGTCAGCAAGGCTGGTGATCAACTTGAGACAGTTGAATCAATTCATACACCAAGCATATTTCAAGATGGAGAGTCTTGGGATTATGAGAGACCTGCTAAGGAAAGACAACTGGATGGCCTCAGTAGATCTAAAAGATGCTTACCTGTCAGTCACAATACGGGAGGGCCACTGGAAATACCTAAGATTTCCATGGCAGGGCAGTGTATACGAATTCAGTGCCTCCCTTTTGGTCTAAGCAGTGCACCTCATGTCTTCACCAAGCTACTGAAACCTGTCCTTGTAAGACTCTGTCATCAGGGAATGAGGCTGATAATGTATTTAGATGACATGTTGGCGCTGGCACAGAACAAGGAGGAGCTAGTGAGTCACTTATCTCAGATAACATCTCTCCTAGGATATGTGGTCAACAGGGAGAAGTCTCAACTGGTACCAATCCAGTACCTTGGCTTCATGGTGGACTCCAAGGAGATGAAGATCAGGCTGTCGGAGTAGAAGGCAACACAAATTATGAGGACTTGTAAGAGAACCAGAGAGAGGGGATCTGTGTGTGAGAGAATTGGCCAGATTATCAGCAAGATGACGGCAACTCTCCCTGCCATTTTTCCAGCCCCACTGTGGTACAGAGAGCTCCAATGCCTGAAGAACCAGACATACCAGATGTCCCAGTTATTCAAGACCCCCGTGGAACTGAACGAAGAAGCCCTTCTGGAGTTGGATTAGTGGTCAATCAGGAGGAACCTGATAGATGGGAAGAGCACACACACACACACTACACACACACCACACACAAACCACACACACACACACACACACACACACACACACACACACACACACACACACACACACACACACACACACACACACACACACACACGCACACACTCACTCACACACGCACTACACACACACACACACGCACGCACGCACACACACACGCACACACACACGAACACACACACACACTACACACGCTCACTCACACACACTACACACACACACGCACACACACTACACACACACACACTCACACTACACACACGCACCACATACACTCACACACACACGCACGCACGCACACACACACGCGCTACACACACACACACACACTCTCACACACACACACGCACTACACACACACACGCACGCACGCACACACGCACTACACACACACTCGCGCACTACACACACACGCACTACACACACACACACACACACTCACACTACACTACACTACACACACTCACACACACACACACACACACACACACACACACACACACACACACACACACACACACACACACACACACACACACACACACACACACACACACACACACACACACACACACACACAACACACACTACTCACACATGCACACACTCACTCACACACGTGCACACACACACACACTACACACACACACGCACTACACACACACACACACACACGCACACACTCACTCACACACGCACACACACACACACGCACACACACACACACACGCACACTACACACACACACACACGCACGCACACACACACACACTACACACTCACACACTACACACACACTACACGCACACTACACACACACACACACACACTACACACACACGCCACTCTTTCAGAACAAAGTGTCTTTACTTTCACTCCCTAAGCAGGATGGGCCAACAATTTTTCGACATCAAAGACATTAATGATACCACATTTGATGATGATTTACTTATGGATTTAAATATTGATGTCATAACAGAGTCACAACTAAAGAAGCCTCCCCCTCCCCCAGATTCCCATCAAGCCACACCCCGGAAGAGGCAGGCAAACGCCGCCTCCATGCTCTCTTGGAGCTTAAGATTCCCAGGTTTGAGGCTACCACCCCATCAAAAAACAAATCGCTCAAAAAACAAATTGATCATGTTTCATGTGTTATCCAGCCATTTTTAGAGTTCTTAAGAGGTGTTTACAACACATGTCCCACTTAACACAGATACACAGCTACATGGGATGTTGATGTGGTTATCAAGTATTTCCAATCTCTGGGTGAGAACAATACTCTTGAAGACACTGACCCAGCAATTAGTCCTACTGATGGCTGTAGTGGGGGCAAACAGAGCGTCAGAACTATAAACTCTAGACCTTCGATACCAATCCAGGTGTTTGTTTTCATCTACCAACTCTAGGCAAGTA
Organism: Dysidea avara; assembly: GCF_963678975.1. Lineage (NCBI taxonomy): Eukaryota > Metazoa > Porifera > Demospongiae > Dictyoceratida > Dysideidae > Dysidea > Dysidea avara. Next base: position 663,850 of record NC_089277.1, read on the forward strand.
GGCTGGAGCACCTATCAAGCAATTTACATTTGGGGCTTTCCCCAATGATAGCCGCCTATGTGACATGAAATATTATGACAATATGAAGCAGTTACACATCAGTATAGAGAGTGTGATACAGGAAGCCCTCAATTGCTTTCTTGTCATATGTCAAACCTAACAAACCAGTCACCTCACAACGTCTAGCTAATTGGAGACTCTAGGTAGACACCTCCATGTTCAAAGCACACGTACTTCTAGCACTACAGCAGCAGCAACAAAAGTAGTGTTGCGCGATATGGCAAATTTTGTATATTGCCTATCACAATTATTTCCCTCTTTTATCATGATACGAATTGCTTGCTAATATTCAAGTATAAACCACGTAAAATAGTCCCTAACATGCACTTTCCTCTGTAAGTAAGTCTGTTATAAAGAAATTAATACTGTCTCTGGGTGGGCCTTTGAACATCATTACTTTTCTGATGAAATTGCTACACCATCATATATCACGATATAACGATATAAATTTTTTTATCACGATATAAAAATTAATACATCGCGATAATCGATATAATTGATATATTGCACATCACTAGACGAAAGGGGTTCTTATCTAGGATATACACCGTACTGCAGACTGGAGCACTGGCTCCACTTTCCGAAGATTTCACTATCACCCCATGCTAGAAAATAATTATGCTCAGACATCACTCCAGCCGAGAGTAGTCATCTCAAGAGGTCATAGAGTCTTCAAGACATTTATTCATTGTAACAACTTTCATCCTTGTATCTATCATTTACACTACTGACCTCAGTGCCACTTATCATTGTTGGTTTTTGTACCATTAACCTTCCTTTGTGCCATTTATGCTATCTGTGGTTGTGCTGTTTATATTATTGGCCTTGTGCCATTTACTGGTCTCCTCCCGTGTTATTGGCTCTATAGGCTCACTATGGTGGCAGCAAAATCAGAAAGTGGGTACTGGAGCACATGCGTGACCAAATATGGGACACATTTTTTTCTATTTATTATTTGTATAATTACTGTATTTTCACGTGAAGAAATAGAAATACCAGTGTACCATGCAGCGAATATCACACAATTTAACTTCAGGCCCTTTGGGCCCTCATCAAATCATCAATTATAGTGCTAGACAGTAGGAAGAGCAAGACAATTGATTTGTACAGCAACTACGCTGAAAATAAACTACAGGTGCTTACATTCGAAGCCATAACTTCCGTTTGGATTAATGATGCATTTGTTCTGTGTAATACTGTGTAACACAAGCAATGCTTCACCAAGAAATCCTGGGGCTTTTTATATTGCACAAGTACACAGAAAAATTTGGAATTTTCAACTAGAGTAGGGACCATAGCACATCGATAAAAAGTACTGAAACAAGCTGGAGTAGTGCACGATATTAAATCAAAATAAAACAATAAGAATTGTTATATTCCTACTTTACATTTCCGTTATGGTATCTTGAGCACAGTAGGGATATAACATTTCTTATTGTTTTACTGTGATTTAATATCATGCACTACTCCAGCTTGTTTCAGTACTTTTTATTGATGTGCTATGGTCCCTACTCTAGTTGAAAATTCCAAATTTTCTGTGTACTTGTTTGTTAACTTTTTTTTGTTGTAAATTATGAACTGGTGAACCCACGCATACCGCATCTGAAATCGTGCCGCACGCCCCAGTTATGTCAATTATTGTCTGAAAAGTGAAGTATCCATAATGTTTCGTTGTCAGCTATGTTCAACCCATTACACAGCATTTCGGATCTAGAACTGTTTGAAAAGCACCTCTGCAATCAAAATAGCCACTATGAAAAATACGGACGATTTCCATTATGTGAAGGGAAGCCATCACGTGCTACCGCCAAATCGACACTTTTTAGCTGTCAGCAAAGATGAATGGGACACAAAGGAGGACACTGATAAGTCCATGAAGAATGCACCAAAAGGCACCTCTCGGGCCAAAGCAACATCGAACAGTGAAAAAATCAAGCCCGTAACCTTAGCTATTATCGAGTTACGCTGGCATCAGTCAGTCAATTACTCAATCAGTAGAAAATCCCGTTAAATAATTTTTTTTTTTTAATTCTGTAGCAACTTGTTGAAAGCATCTCAGGTTGATCTGAAAGCTTGTTTGGGCTTAGTTTTATCTACCTCATCGTCGTCAGGGAAAAGTGAGGCTGGTTTTTGGGTGATGTTATTTCGTGGGCCACGTCTACTTCTTTGTGGTCCCTACTATACAGTACGATATGATGAACTCACTGCTCTAATGAGCTTCACTGAACTACATTCCTTCTGGAGGTGCATGTGATGTGTCCACCACAGAGAATTAAAGCTAACTCTACACCATTGTCCTACCTTTCATATTAAACATTGTTAAAAATGATTTACTTCGCCAAAGAGAAAAACTTCATTTTGTCATTACATAAGCTACAGACACTTTACAAAAACTTGTAATTCAAATCTGTAAAGTGTAATTCGTGAAAACCATAAACTCACTAGCTGGATTATCTATGAGTTCATTTAATATCACAGTGCTACAAATACTTTGTATCCTTGCCTCTTGTACTCGTCCTGTACAGCAATTATGACTAGCACTCAGCAGGCTCTAGCTAACAATTGTTTAATGGTCACGTGAGCACGCTTTTCGCCTTGGAATTACAAGGAGTAGGAAAGTGTCTGTACATCCCAAGCCAAAAGTGGATTTGGGTCAGACTAGCCACGAAATCATCAACACAATGACTAACAATTGTAGACACATTAGAGCTGGGTGATGTGTATCATAGAAAGTATGCCATTGTTGTACCAGATGAGTTTAACCACACTTTCCAGAGGAAAGTTTTGTATAATATTGTACTGTATAATATTGTACTGTATAATATTGTACTGTATAATATTGTACTGTATAATATTGTACTGTATAATATTGTACTGTATAATATTGTACTGTATTTGTACCATCTAATACCATACACACCACCCAGCTGCTCTAAGACACATTATTCCTTACACTGTCTCCACAGCAGTTAGACTAGAGAACACACCCTGAGGCAACTGACTGATCTGGTTACCATCCAATATCCTATGACAATAAACTAGTAGTTATCAGTTAATATGAGTGGTGGGTCACTTACAAATATCTCAGTGACTTCAGCCCTACAAACACATCACTAGGTAGTCTAGTAATCTTGTTGTTAGCTAGTATACTATGAAATACATCAAATGTGATATTGTAAATAACGTTGTGTTGATCCCATAGTAACCCATAACCCCTTATTACACCACTGGGTAGTCTAGTAATCTAGTTGTTAGCTAGTATACTAATAATAGCACATTAGATAATTATTATGGTATGGATAATCTTAGGATGACAATGTGGTCTGTAAAAGACCTCTCCTTAAAATGGCTAGATACCTGCTAACAGGTCCTAAAAGTAGACCCCAAACATTGCAAATCTCACTTTCGATCATTGATTTACCAAGTATATTACAGGCTAATAGCCTGTAGTGGGTGACCCAAGCCAACATGAGTTCAACCATAACATTTTATAAAGAATTCAATTATGAGAGGTTGAGTATAACAATAATATTTGATATGAAGATGAATGGATGAGTCCACCAATATCATAGATAATTCTGTTTAGTGCACACCCGTTTTCTATAGTAGTGCTGAGCAACACACTGATTATTTAGTTAAACCACAGTGTCTATTGTTGCCACCGTCTGATTTCAATACCGACACTGTGGATTTAAAAACAGTCTTTTTTATAGTTTTGCTATTTGTACGAAAAGTGTACATAAGAAAGGATAGACTAGTGTACAATAATATGTATACTGCAACAAGCTTGCCAACACAATGTTGAGGAAAAAAAGTTAAAATTAACCCCCACAAACATCACCCAAAAATGTATTCTCCCTCATAACTCAATAAAGCTGAATCCTGTTATTTTCCCAAATCAAAAGTGCATTCCAACAAAAATAGCAAATACCACACCCATAGACAAACATAATGAAAATAAGCTACAACATAATAAGTATCAAACAACAACTATATAATTAGCCAGACCCAATTTCATCAAGGTGGTACTTATCAATTAGAGATTATAAGAGTTCCCCTTTCCGAGGGGGTGTTCATAATCTCTTAATCTCAGCAGTGCTACTGTAGGAGACAGAGATTAGAGAGACAGAGATTATAAGAGTTCCCCTTTCCAAGATGGGGGGGAGGGGGACACTCATAATCTGTAATTGATAAGTGCCAACCCCTGAGGGGACCTGGGTAGTATTTATAATAGGGATCGTGTACATTTAGGCTTTTCTCTGGTCAAATATATTACTACTGCACACATACCCACATGGCTTTCGGATGTAGAATTTACAGTTTAGATGCAAATAATGTAAGTTGAATTTAGTTGCAATATTTAAGTGCTGCATTTGTGTTGTTTGTTGTGGCTACAGTAAATGTTTCAATTAGCACTTAATACAAGATACACAGTGTGACCCAAAATAAACATGGCAAACACAAGAACAACATATACATCAAGGTACAACATATACATCAAGGTACAACATATACATCAAGGTACAACATATACATCAAGGTACAACATATACATCAAGGTACAACATATACATCAAGGTACCAAAATTAGCTGCAGCAAAGTAGCAAAACAATTGTAGTAAGTATGAAGACTTAATTAGCAGTCAGTCATGCTGTCAACCTGACTAGCTATATGTGTTCAAGTGCTACAACAATATAACAAAGTAGCTACTTTTCGTCTTAAAGAAGTAACAAGTTCTATCGTCATGTATTCATGGTACTGATTCTAGTTTTAGTTGTTAACATTAAGTAATAGTCTATGTAAAAGTGGAGGCACTTCTAGTTTTAGTCTTTTAAAACATCATAATATCTTAGTTTCAGATAACTAAAGCCATTTTAGTTCACATATACATCAGACATGAACACAATCTAAATACTTTGAATACATCTATCTACTTCATTACTGATGTCATGGGAAAAATAGCCAATAAGATGCTAGTAAGAATTTAAATATCGTGAATTGTAAGTGAATAATGTTTTTTGGCGTCACATGAGTGAGTAGGAGATTTGTATGGGATTACTCACATTTGATTGGTTATTTTATATAGTCAAATCCAAAAACATGACCACTCCATGATAATATCACGACATACCTACTCATCCCTAGACACATTCCATTGGTGTTAAGGAATGTACACAATAGACACAACATCCCATTGTGTACAACAACTATGGTTTCCAATAACAACTAGAACAATAACAACATGTTTGTGGTCTAACCACTCTGTAACCATTGGATACCACTGTAACCATGGCAGAAAGGCAGAAAAAAAATAGCTTTTCTGCTATCAACTTTACGATCACTGATATTTGCATTTGTATATTTACCTTACAAATTAGCACATGTGCTACTATCTGGGTACATATACAGCTAAATAATACACCCACAATACATGATGGGTTGTCCATAATAATACACTCAGAGAGAAACTAGAAACACTTAATTCAGCCATGGGGGATTTAGGGATTAGATGTCGACCAATACATCTTCAGGTGTAGGTGACCTCTCTTGTTCACTACTTCATTTTATTTCTTTGATCACTAATCAAACTTAAAAGTTTTACTTGTTCGTTTACTTATTTGTAACATTACAATGACCGGTGAAACCAAACATACCACGCTAAATAGTCATGCTTTTTGTTTAAGTGCACGCTGCAACTATTATCAAAGTGACTATTACAAAGGACCTGTCAGGCTGAAGCAACATCTAACAGTGAAACTGCCTTAGCCATTACTAAATTATGCTTGTCTAAAGACATCAGTCAGTCAGTCAGTTGGTCGGCCAGTCAGTCGGTCGGTCGGTCGGTCGGTCAGCAAGTCAGTCAGTCAGTCAGTCAGTCAGTCAGTCATTTAGATAGTTAGTTAGTGAGTAGAAAATTCCACTGAGTAAAATAATAATTTTGTAGCAACTTGTTGGAAGCATTCATGTCATACTGAAGGCACTTTTGGGCTTGGTTATACCTAACTGATACTGGCAAAATACCATGAAGGTACTGTGAGGTAGCTGGTTATAAGGAAACATTTTCTTGGAAAGTACAACCCTCCATGATCAATATTACGGTGCCGCTCAAATGCAACGTCATCTTACAAGAGTGCAATCGATTAAAAAGCTCCCTAATTAAAGGATGTGACACCCACTTCGCTTGCGAGTATTCATTCCATTTTGTTTAGGACGAATATAGGGTTGGGTAATATTTCAATAAATCGCCAATATCGTCTAAGCAAGTGCTCACAATACCATTATCGCATGTATTTTGCCTTTGCAATATTATCACATTTATCATCTATTTGTGTCTCTTCTAGGCTTTATATTTGATACAGTTCGTGCATATTATTGCTATATAGGTCAACTTGTTAGCAAAAAAGTTATGTTTGTAAACTAATTCTCAGTGAAAACAAGCAGTTATAGGGACTTTTCAAACTATGTGGTTGTGTTTCAATTTTCACATGCAATATTGCAATAATCGCATTAAATGACTCATGCAATAATCACATGTCATAAATTCAACCCTAGCGAATACTCATGACCAAAATGGGTGCCGCGCCCTTTAATTAGCAAGTTTTTAAATTGTTCGCACTCTCGCGAGACAACATTGCAATTGAGCGGTACTGTACATGATAACACTCTTCCCTATGAATATGACACCAATCTGTATAGTGGCCAACAGTGCTGTGAATGTGTTCACTTGATGATGACTGTGTGTTTGGATGATCAATGGATTACAGATTATGGAGACAGATTATGACATACCTTATGTAAATAATTCATTAAAGAGCTCGTGAAATTTATCCATAAAAGGAACTAAACAAAGATATCCCCTATAGCTATAACTCTTACCACAAGACTGGTGTATGAGACTTAGCAACATTTTCTATTTAACAACAAACAAAAATACAAATTTTCAGGACAGAACAGCTACCCTCTGTGGAAACATCTCTAAAGACTTAGAGCAGTTGAATTTGTGATTGATGTTTGTAGTCAACCAAACATGAACTCTAATCATATTAGTGTATGTACACATCTATCCTCTAAGCCACTACAAATAGTTTCCCTGTCCACCGCCCAAATCTGGTTACTGTTAGCTCAATTGTTATAAGATGATGGTCCGCCCCATTGTTGAATATGCATCCTCTGTCTGGGCCCCCCACACCCACACCAACATAAACCAACTTGAGTCCATCCAAAGGAGAGCAGCTAGAATTTGCTACAATGATTTTTCTGGATTTAGTAGCGTAACAAGAATGATGTCATCATTAAATTTACCTACCCTCGAAGAAAGAAGAAACAAGTCTAAGATAACTACAATGTATAAGATAATTAATGGCAATCTAAGTATACCCACAAATGATCTAATACCTAATCATCGTCCATCAAGGGAAGGTTATTATAAACAGCTTGACACTATGATTGATTCTTATAAATTTTCCTTTTTCCCTTCTACAATCAGACTCTGGAACACACTCCCCCCCTTTGTAATTCACTCCCCTACCTTAGATGAGTTTTGTACTAACCTGAACATTCATTATGATCACACCTGTGCACAACTGATTTCTGCACAGTAACAAATATAATAATAATAAGCTCTAAATATTCCATTACTTCATATTCTTCTATTATTTTCCACATACTGTACAGGCTCAATAAAAGTGATCTTGTAATAGTGTCAGCTCATGTGTCAATGTGCTATCAAGTTTGCATGTTTGTGTTACTTTTGCAAGCTAAAAAAGGTACAAGCTGCTCTTTATGATCATGCCAGACAAATAATGGCCTAAAAAGCTGTCAATCTTATAATGAAAATGGACCGCCCATATGCCTGTGTCCAGGACAGGAACCAAGAGATATTTGGAGTGGCCTGCTGCAGTTGATCTTGTGTGTATATGCAAAATACAATCACGTGAGAACAGGCCACACTTACAGATAAGCTAGATGATTTAAGTGATGCAGCTCGTTAGATGATATCTCATCAATGTCGTTATCATTAAGATACCTATGGATGAGGGATAGGATGGACTACACTACAATTATGGCTACCTTACAAGCGACTGGTCGAGTCGTGCACTACAGGGACGCGCCTTAATTCCAACCAGGAACAGTCCACGATACGAGCCGCCTCTGCACAACGACACTTTGGAGGACAATAGAACGAACTGTACGCCTTCACCACTGACAGTACTAGTAAGATTGACAATAGGTACTTCATTGTGTCGAGTTGTTTTGTGTGGGCACGTGCCACCAAACTTGTGTAGTCTACCCGCCCAATTGGCGGCGCGCGACTAGATTTTTAAGAGAAAGCTATTTGTGGTCCCATACATGTCCATAGTCCTGTGTGACCAGACTGCTTTTTGAGTATCATAATGGTCGACCTTCTTACCACTAACTGGTTATCTGAAAAACAAGCAGTTGTATCAATCATTTTGTCATCAAACACATCCAATAATATTATTATCATGTAATAAAATAAATATACACTTCATTAAACAGTAAAAACAGAGACAACAAAAGGTAGTAAAAATATACTATCAGTGTATTAAACTATAAGGATACACTATGAGGGCGTGGCAGGCCGGCAGTTCTTAGTTGTCCACACACAGAACATCCCATCATCCTCTGTTGTGACCGAGAGGAGAACATGTTGTAGTGACGCTGGTCGCTATGACGTCCCGACGACATCCCATAAGTGTACAGTTTACCCTTGTCAGGTATAGCACTGTATATTGGGGTTGTGTTGGGAGGGATGGAGCGAGCTGTGTACGACCTGTGTAGTAAGACCACCTCATTATAGTGACCATGTCAAGTAGGTCCCAAACATAGCTAAGGTGTACTTCATGACCTCATTAATAAGACCACCTCATTATAGTGACCATGTCAAGTAGGTCCCAAACATAGCTAAGGTGTACTTCATGACCTCATTAACATGACCACCTCATTATAGTGACCATGTCAAGTAGGTCCCAAACATAGCTAAGGTGTACTTCATGACCTCATTAATAAGACCACCTCATTATAGTGACCATGTCAAGTAGGTCCCAAACATAGCTAAGGTGTACTTCATGACCTCATTAACATGACCACCTCATTATTAAGGACAAATTTGATATGGTAGCTGCATGCCCACATAATGAGGTGTTACTATAGAGATGAACACAGCTGTTATTCCAGTCCCACTATTAGGGCTGGTTACACATACCTCACATTAGTGTCAATCATGGACTTGTAGGATGGAAGAGGATAAGTGTGTGTCCTTGTGTGTGTCTTCTTGTCCACTCCACTACGGCTACGCAACGTGACAATGTTGGCGTGGTCAGAGTGAGTATTGCTTATCCCAGCCAACACCTGTATAGCAGAGACCAACATGATAAGACATTGAAGGTGTGTCCAGAGGAAGTTGATCACATGAAATTTGTGATTGTATAACCAAATATGGTACTGCCTGGTGTTAATATTGGAAATACTTTTTGTCACATCTCAAAAAGCATGGGTTCAGGGACACATATGACTTACCAATTCACACAATAGAATTAATAATGAGGTGATAGAACTATGAGATCATGTGATGTTTGTTGATCAACTTCCTTAGGACGGACAGCATACATACCTGTCTATTACGATACAATAGTGTAGTGGTGTTTGGCTCAGCAGACCAGCTCTGCCGATCATGCCACACGTAGTCTCGAGGAGGATTATGTGTCATGCCACTCTTTTGAGACCACACCTACAAAAGATCATGTGATACAAACATACACACGTGATCACACTAACAGTAATTGTCTGGCCTGGTTCGATAGTGACTCCATTAGGGAACTTGAAGGCTGCAATCAGTCGATCATTGATGGATTGTTGTATGCTACAACCATTCAACAGCTCTGGGTGATCTCCAGTATTCACTACCTTAACAAAATATCCTTTAGAGTCCACTGAGCATACTTTCAACCCTCCACTAGCACTACAGGATAAGATGACATCACATGATGTAATATGACATCACATGACAACCAGTACATGCATAGTTGGAAGACCCTATGACAAACACAGCAACACACAACGTAACTGCTATCCCATGATGCAATATACCATCACATGATGTAATATGACATCACACTTACAATGACGACATTTTTCCAGTTCCAGCGAAGGTGTTAGACCACAACTTGTTTGACCCATCAACTTGGTCAACATTGTCAGCAAACGATAGCTGCTTGCTACGCTTCATAGTTGAAGCTATATCCTCTCCAATTGGGGGCAGAGAAGTGGACTGTGGTATGTTACTGCTCAAAGGTCTTGTGATGGATTCCATTGAGTATAATTGCAACCTGTTTATAGCCATTAATTGTTTATTACATCAACACCCAACAAGTGTTAACAAGTATAAACATTAAGGTGTCAAATATTACCTGTCTTCTTCATCACTTAGAACTTGCCTAAACGTCTTCAGTTCACCATCTAGTGGTACCTGTAAACTGTGGTAATATTCCAGCTCCCTCTCCTGCAACAAGGATCATGTGATACACCAGCCCCACCCCCTAACGTACAACACCTTGTCTTTTATGTCTTCTTTAAGTTTTCTAATCTCATCTCTTGTGAGATCCTCACGTTCTGCAGTCAGCTTACGTTCATTGGACAATTTCTCATCCAACGCTGACACTTGATGTCGTAGGTTATTAGTCTACAAATGACAGGACCACATTATCATTATGTCCATCTACCTCAAAACTAACCTCTCGAGTCATCTTGCTCTGCAGCTCAATACGAGTAAAGGTTTCATTTTCTAGTGAAGCCTTCACTGACTCAAGCTGCGCTCGAAGACTGAGACACTCATCACGTGTGTTCTCCAGTATCCTGCAGCAGGGGTGGGGCTGATTATGTGAGCAGGTTACAGGCCGGCCATACCTGTTAGTGCTTTCCAAGTCACGACTAGTCATCAACAACTCCTTCTCCTTGTTGTCAAGCTTCTCTTCAGTATGTTGTAATCGCTTGTCCAGACGATAATATTTCTCCTCTTCATCTGCCAACCTGTAAACAAAGCTTTAGCACCTGCAACCCAGCCATAGACAGGGCTGCCCAAAAGTGTGTGAGGCCAAACCCTAGTCAATAAGTCTCTGTACTATTTCCCCGCAATGTAAGGGGCTCCACTATAAAACTGGCTCTGCTCCGCCCCTTGCCAAAGATTATGTTTCAGCGAAGGCCAAACAAACGGCTTGCTCACCTTTGTTGCAGTTTATCATTCTCCACGAGCTTCTGGTCGAGCGCCAATCTCAATTCCTCCTTCTCAATCAGGTAACTCTCACATTTCTTCTGCTCCTCGTGAAGGTGTCCCTGCAGTGTTACCCGCGTGTTCAGTAGCTCGTTCTCTAACGTATGCACGGTCGACACGAGCGAATTAACTTCAGGGTTCTGTTCTTGCAGTTGGCGGATACGATACGTGTAGCCTACCAACCGATCACCTAGTACTCTCAGCTCCTCCTTCTCTTGAAGGCGATCTGCTATGCTCGCCATTGTTACCTTGGTAACCGCCCCCACACTATTGATATTATTGCACGCGCAAAGTGGGAGTGGTTTACCCAGTTGGCTCTATGCGCCAGTACAGTAGTGGCTTATAATATTATTCATCTCGTGCCCAGTCGGGGCCCGCGCTAATGCGTACAAATGCGTAAATATTCGAGGGGGAATTTTTCGCGGTTTTGGGGTTTATCAGCGAAATTTTTAGCCTTGAAATATTTAGACCTCCATATAGGCTAATACATTGCAAATCCGCTAAAATTTTATTTTTAGCAACATTGCTCAACCTCAAAATATTTGCTCCTCGAAATATTTAGGCTATGGGTTTCATTAGTTTCACATCGTTTGATGCCTTACGTAAAATTACGTAACAACACTGCGCTATAGGCGCTTTTATAAAATAATAATTATTAAGCACACTGACACGCTTTATCAAACCTCGATTCTGGGGAGAGGTGACAGCAGCCAGTGGCCTATGATGACGTGCTACTAAGGGGTCTGCCAGGATAACTGAAGTGAGTTATGTATGCATGAGTATGTATCACATCACCACCAAGATCACCACTGTTTTCCTGGTCAAGTTGTAATGTTTTATGCTACAATGCTATGAACAGAATTCTTAACATAGACATGGTGATAATTCCTTTAGTCCAGATATATTTCAACTTGCCAGTAGAGGGGCAGAGGCTTAGATTGTCCCATGCAGTTGCAGTGGTGTTGATGGTTTTGCAGTGTTGGTAGTTGAACTAGACCTACAGAATCCCCCCCCCCCCCCCTCTTCCCCTTAGAATTGCCTGTGAGCATAACTACATAGCTATTGGATAATACTATAGTACAATTTCTGAAAGGAGAGCTGTTCTCTTCGAGACTCAAAGTGTTACCACTGTCAACTACTGTCACTCCTGTTAGTACTGTCACAGCTGTTACTACTGTCACTACAGTTACTGCTGTAACAGCTGTTACTACTGTCACTACAGTTACTGCTGTAACAGCTGTTACTACTGTCACTACAGTTACTGCTGTAACAGCTGTTACTACTGTCACTACAGTTACTACTGTAACAGCTGTTACTACTGTCACTACAGTTACTGCTGTAACAGCTGTTACTACTGTCACTACAGTTACTACTGTAACAGCTGTTACTACTGTCACTACAGTTACTACTGTAACAGCTGTTACTACTGTCACTACAGTTACTACTGTAACAGCTGTTACTACTGTCACTACAGTTACTGCTGTAACAGCTGTTACTACTGTCACTACAGTTACTGCTGTAACAGCTGTTACTACTGTCACTACAGTTACTACTGTAACAGCTGTTACTACTGTCACTACAGTTACTGCTGTAACAGCTGTTACTACTGTCACTACAGTTACTACTGTAACAGCTGTTACTACTGTCACTACAGTTACTACTGTAACAGCTGTTACTACTGTCACTACAGTTACTGCTGTAACAGCTGTTACTACTGTCACTACAGTTACTACTGTAACAGCTGTTACTACTGTCACTACAGTTACTGCTGTAACAGCTGTTACTACTGTCACTACAGTTACTGCTGTAACAGCTGTTACTACTGTCACTACAGTTACTACTGTAACAGCTGTTACTACTGTCACTACAGTTACTGCTGTAACAGCTGTTACTACTGTCACTACAGTTACTGCTGTAACAGCTGTTACTACTGTCACTACAGTTACTGCTGTAACAGCTGTTACTACTGTCACTACAGTTACTGCTGTAACAGCTGTTACTACTGTCACTACAGTTACTGCTGTAACAGCTGTTACTACTGTCACTACAGTTACTGCTGTAACAGCTGTTACTACTGTCACTACAGTTACTACTGTAACAGCTGTTACTACTGTCACTACAGTTACTACTGTAACAGCTGTTACTACTGTCACTACAGTTACTGCTGTAACAGCTGTTACTACTGTCACTACAGTTACTGCTGTAACAGCTGTTACTACTGTCACTACAGTTACTACTGTAACAGCTGTTACTACTGTCACTACAGTTACTACTGTAACAGCTGTTACTACTGTCACTACAGTTACTACTGTAACAGCTGTTACTACTGTCACTACAGTTACTGCTGTAACAGCTGTTACTACTGTCACTACAGTTACTACTGTAACAGCTGTTACTACTGTCACTACAGTTACTGCTGTAACAGCTGTTACTACTGTCACTACAGTTACTACTGTAACAGCTGTTACTACTGTCACTACAGTTACTGCTGTAACAGCTGTTACTACTGTCACTACAGTTACTGCTGTAACAGCTGTTACTACTGTCACTACAGTTACTGCTGTAACAGCTGTTACTACTGTCACTACAGTTACTGCTGTAACAGCTGTTACTACTGTCACTACAGTTACTGCTGTAACAGCTGTTACTACTGTCACTACAGTTACTGCTGTAACAGCTGTTACTACTGTCACTACAGTTACTACTGTAACAGCTGTTACTACTGTCACTACAGTTACTACTGTAACAGCTGTTACTACTGTCACTACAGTTACTGCTGTAACAGCTGTTACTACTGTCACTACAGTTACTACTGTAACAGCTGTTACTACTGTCACTACAGTTACTGCTGTAACAGCTGTTACTACTGTCACTACAGTTACTGCTGTAACAGCTGTTACTACTGTCACTACAGTTACTACTGTAACAGCTGTTACTACTGTCACTACAGTTACTGCTGTAACAGCTGTTACTACTGTCACTACAGTTACTACTGTAACAGCTGTTACTACTGTCACTACAGTTACTGCTGTAACAGCTGTTACTACTGTCACTACAGTTACTACTGTAACAGCTGTTACTACTGTCACTACAGTTACTGCTGTAACAGCTGTTACTACTGTCACTACAGTTACTACTGTAACAGCTGTTACTACTGTCACTACAGTTACTGCTGTAACAGCTGTTACTACTGTCACTACAGTTACTGCTGTAACAGCTGTTACTACTGTCACTACAGTTACTGCTGTAACAGCTGTTACTACTGTCACTACAGTTACTGCTGTAACAGCTGTTACTACTGTCACTACAGTTACTGCTGTAACAGCTGTTACTACTGTCACTACAGTTACTGCTGTAACAGCTGTTACTACTGTCACTACAGTTACTACTGTAACAGCTGTTACTACTGTCACTACAGTTACTACTGTAACAGCTGTTACTACTGTCACTACAGTTACTGCTGTAACAGCTGTTACTACTGTCACTACAGTTACTGCTGTAACAGCTGTTACTACTGTCACTACAGTTACTACTGTAACAGCTGTTACTACTGTCACTACAGTTACTACTGTAACAGCTGTTACTACTGTCACTACAGTTACTACTGTAACAGCTGTTACTACTGTCACTACAGTTACTGCTGTAACAGCTGTTACTACTGTCACTACAGTTACTACTGTAACAGCTGTTACTACTGTCACTACAGTTACTGCTGTAACAGCTGTTACTACTGTCACTACAGTTACTACTGTAACAGCTGTTACTACTGTCACTACAGTTACTGCTGTAACAGCTGTTACTACTGTCACTACAGTTACTACTGTAACAGCTGTTACTACTGTCACTACAGTTACTACTGTAACAGCTGTTACTACTGTCACTACAGTTACTGCTGTAACAGCTGTTACTACTGTCACTACAGTTACTACTGTAACAGCTGTTACTACTGTCACTACAGTTACTGCTGTAACAGCTGTTACTACTGTCACTACAGTTACTACTGTAACAGCTGTTACTACTGTCACTACAGTTACTACTGTAACAGCTGTTACTACTGTCACTACAGTTACTGCTGTAACAGCTGTTACTACTGTCACTACAGTTGCTACTGTAACAGCTGTTACTACTGTCACTACAGTTACTACTGTAACAGCTGTTACTACTGTCACTACAGTTACTACTGTAACAGCTGTTACTACTGTCACTACAGTTACTACTGTAACAGCTGTTACTACTGTCACTACAGTTACTACTGTAACAGCTGTTACTACTGTCACTACAGTTACTACTGTAACAGCTGTTACTACTGTCACTACAGTTACTACTGTAACAGCTGTTACTACTGTCACTACAGTTACTACTGTAACAGCTGTTACTACTGTCACTACAGTTACTACTGTAACAGCTGTTACTACTGTCACTACAGTTACTGCTGTAACAGCTGTTACTACTGTCACTACAGTTACTGCTGTAACAGCTGTTACTACTGTCACTACAGTTACTACTGTAACAGCTGTTACTACTGTCACTACAGTTACTGCTGTAACAGCTGTTACTACTGTAACAGCTGTTACTACTGTCACTACAGTTACTGCTGTAACAGCTGTTACTACTGTCACTACAGTTACTGCTGTAACAGCTGTTACTACTGTCACTACAGTTACTACTGTAACAGCTGTTACTACTGTCACTACAGTTACTACTGTAACAGCTGTTACTACTGTCACTACAGTTACTGCTGTAACAGCTGTTACTACTGTCACTACAGTTACTACTGTAACAGCTGTTACTACTGTCACTACAGTTACTACTGTAACAGCTGTTACTACTGTCACTACAGTTACTGCTGTAACAGCTGTTACTACTGTCACTACAGTTACTACTGTAACAGCTGTTACTACTGTCACTACAGTTACTACTGTAACAGCTGTTACTACTGTCACTACAGTTACTGCTGTAACAGCTGTTACTACTGTCACTACAGTTACTACTGTAACAGCTGTTACTACTGTCACTACAGTTACTGCTGTAACAGCTGTTACTACTGTCACTACAGTTACTGCTGTAACAGCTGTTACTACTGTCACTACAGTTACTGCTGTAACAGCTGTTACTACTGTCACTACAGTTACTGCTGTAACAGCTGTTACTACTGTCACTACAGTTACTACTGTAACAGCTGTTACTACTGTCACTACAGTTACTGCTGTAACAGCTGTTACTACTGTCACTACAGTTACTACTGTAACAGCTGTTACTACTGTCACTACAGTTACTACTGTAACAGCTGTTACTACTGTCACTACAGTTACTGCTGTAACAGCTGTTACTACTGTCACTACAGTTACTACTGTAACAGCTGTTACTACTGTCACTACAGTTACTACTGTAACAGCTGTTACTACTGTCACTACAGTTACTACTGTAACAGCTGTTACTACTGTCACTACAGTTACTACTGTAACAGCTGTTACTACTGTCACTACAGTTACTACTGTAACAGCTGTTACTACTGTCACTACAGTTACTACTGTAACAGCTGTTACTACTGTCACTACAGTTACTACTGTAACAGCTGTTACTACTGTCACTACAGTTACTGCTGTAACAGCTGTTACTACTGTCACTGCTGTCACGCTGTAACAGAAAAATTTTTACAAAAGTAAAATTTGACAAATTGGTTAATTTGTCCAATAAGCACCTCAAAAGTCAATGTTTAGACCTGTTATTTTTTGCTTTTCGTCAAATTATATTTCGTCAAAGCTGATTAATAATATTGTGAATTCTTCAAATTTTTCTTTCGTCAGTACTTCCTGTTGTATCTGTAAAACTTTGTTAAATATCTGCATACCTAATCATCTGTGCAGCACTGTCTGCCTTTCATTTGTGACAGTTAGCTATAGTGTGTGGGTCATGCCATTCTACAGGTGTATGTTATATATTACTCCACCATTACTGAGGCTCAAAGCAGCCACTGAAATCAATTTATTGTCATGCACAGTGCTGTATAGGTTGAGTAGCTGTATTGCTTGATTAAACACCTTAAATTAATTTTTAATATTTCATTGAATTAGTTAATACAGAAATATTGGCATTAAATTACATTTGCAATCTTTGCTGATAGTACAGTCTCGTGCAAGGTTTTGTATCCTGCCCCATGTTGTGCGTGCAGATAACCTTTGTTATTTTATACAATTAGGCACGAGCAGCTGTTACTTCATAACATAAACACAATGAACTGCTTATGTTGGGACTGGTGGGATACAGGGAATTGAGGGATTCACACATTCACCCTAGGGACCTGCAATATATTAGCACAGACTGTCCCAATATTAAGTAAACTCAAGAGGGTTATCATTTCTGCCATTTGTTATCCAGCGTGTGCAAGTTCAACTCTTGCTCGTGATTAGATATAATTGAATCACTCCAGTCTAACAGTTAAATTTCAAGTACATTTACTGCAAAATGGTGTTACACTGCACACAATCAGTAGAGTCTGAGTTAAAAGACAAACCAAGTGAATCGCCTCAGTTGGTAGGTATCAAATCATCCTCCATAATCAATAGCAAACAAATTAAGGTACAGCAACATGTGTGTGCCTTCAAAATACCAACTATACTGTTACAGTATGTACTAAATTGAAATTGTTTACAAGAACTTTGTCCTGTACACTGTCATTGTAAGGCATACCCACAGAATGTGGACCATGTTAGCGTGTCCAAGTGTGAAGTAATTTATTTAGCTGGTCTGCACTATATTTAGCAGCGACAATTCAGCACGTGCACTATTCTCTTTCCCTACATCAGGACCCTTTCCCCCTTCACTAAGGCTTGAAACATGTTATTACTATGTAAAGCTGCTCCTGTACAACTGTAACTACTGTATTTATTAGACCAAAATGTTGTTTAAAATCCATTGCTTTCGTATCATGTACAGCACAGCGTGTTTTGCACTGCTAGGGACATTAAGTACGTATAGGCTTCAGATGAAGTGATCCAATTCATGTGTGGTAACCCAGGGGTTTAAATCAAAGGTAAAGTGCAGTTGTGATTCTGTGTACAGTGAATATGTATGGGGTTTGTTGGAGAGTCAACTACGGAAAGGTTGTGAATAATACTTAATGGTGAAATCGTACTTAGAACAAGTAATGTCCCCTTCTGTTGGAGAAGCGACAAGTTCCTGGTGATAACAATCTGACTGAGTGTACAAATGATAATTATGAAGTTGTAGATAATGACACTCTTGAACTGTCTAAACTTACATGAACATTATTGTTAGTGTCTCTATTGATTATGCATTCCCCCTCCCCCACTGGATGCATCAATAATTACAGACTGTCCAGTATAATAAATAAAGAAATAATGGTTTGGTTCCAAATTCAGAAAAGAAGACCAAATGGTGTTTCCTAGTACATATAAAACAGTGAAATTGTCAGACCACGTAGGACATTTGAAATAAAAGCTTCAGGGTGTTTTAGCAGGTCAAGCATTACTACGAATAAGCCACATTCCATTCATAAATTATTAGGGCTACCATCTGAATGTAATAGAGGTAACATACTGTACATGTTCTGTTACAGAAAGAAGTTACGGTAATATTGGATCTACTATAAAGATGTGATAACAAAGGGTTAGTTATTTGTAAATAAAAAGATGTGATATTTAAACAACAATAATATGATCAGTTACAGCATGTACATAAAACTTGGAACAAAAAGTTATTGAGCAATGTACCACAGTCTAGCATCACACTATTGCAAATGCTGCAGTTCTTCAGCAAAAAAAGTCACCCTTGATGATAGAGTTCTATGTACAATATGAGGAGATACTGGCCAATTTCACCTGCTGTGCGAGTAGTCATGATTGACCCACAATTAGACGATGAAATCATTGCTACCTGCATTAACAAACACAAACAAAACAATTACTATTGTATTTCATTTTACAGAGTATGTCTAAAAAAACTTTGCAAAATGACATTTGTATTAGGAGAACGGCAGAATTCTACATGGAAAGTCACTACTGTCATCAAAATGAAGAAATGAACACATACATAGCTACAGAAAGAAACTCAGTCATTACTGATGTGCGTAACATGCGTATGTGGGTAAAACCCAGTGGGTTTTTCCCTGAATCATCTTGGTGCTGGATGGTTCAAAATTTTTACGTTTTGATTTCTTGTTGCTAGCCCTCACTCTCCATTGTTGTATTTAGTCTTTCATTATATTCTATTCACTTATGAATGTAAGTTTTCAGGTAGTCGTGCTCCTGGACTTACGTATGGTTATTGTCTTGTATCTATGGTTACTAAGTATGTTGTTGGTTGTTTGGTAACAATGATAGATAGCCTGCTACAGTTGCTAGTGGTGCAAAACCCAGATGTTATAGATTACAATGGGCAAACAGGGTGTGGGTTATTTGGAGTATGGTGGAGGGGGTTAGACTGTGACTTCAGAATCACCTGTTTAATTGTAGTGCTAGGCTTATAAAACAAAACACTAGGGGTATCACGTATCACTTACTAAGTCAATCTCAATCTGTGATTGTGGTCAAACTCACAGTCAACAGTCAAGACTACAAAATATCACTACAGTGGGAGATGGGAAGAAGTGTTAAAACTCAGAGTTACCTATAAATAAATATTAAAACTTACGAGATAGAAAAACTTAAAATATTTCAAAGCTCTGAAACAATTTCACTGTGATTTCAATGATGTATCTTTCACAGTTGTAGATCAGAGGGGTAAGACAAGATCACGTGCACTACAAAGCACTAACAAAAATATTTTATTAAACCATAGTCATACTACCTGTTGAAAGTAATAGATCATACAACAACGATTGTATTGTAATCATTGATGCCTACTGCTACTGTTGACATGAAAGTCATGAGACAAAGTGGCAGTAAAGAGGGATTTCTAGGGGTCTGGGCATACTCCCCAAGAATTTTGAAACATAAGTGTGCCATGATTGAACCTGGAAATGATTTTAGAGAATGAGTGAGATCTGGAAATAATTAGCAAGCTGAAGGGACAAAATAACTATGTATATAATTATGTGCATGAAAGCATTGATTTGATGAATGTGTTGATTTTCAGTTTGTAGTGAACTGTAAGGAAGAAATTAAAACTAGTAAGGTAATTTTTAATCAGAGTAGTAGACCATGAAATAGAAAATTTTTGAAAATGGCTATCTCAAGATGTATCTTTAGACTTTTAGTCAAATCCCTGTGGTAAATTGTAAAAGAGTTAAGAGGTACAATACGTAAGTATACTTTCCTGTGGTAAACCTGGCTATTTTGTCTAAATTTTAGAACTAGCCCAATCACCATTTGCAACTAGCCAAAAGTCATTTACAACTAGCTTTTTGGCCCCCTTTTTAGCCCTTTCCATAACAGCAGCATCTTTCCAATCATGAATCACACCATTGCAAGCAACGAACTAAATAGAGCAAAATATGTATGAAGCCCCTTCCTCTACTTTTTGTACAGGGTCTATTCAGTTCACATGAAATACTTTAAGTACTTGTGCCACATTATTACGCATTCACGTGGTCTTGTCCTACTCCCCTGGTTATATAGATAGGATGTAATAAGAAATTTTAAAGCACAGGACTGGTGTGTTTGGTAAATGGATATAATAAACCTAAATAGCTTCAACACTTAAATAACAATGAAGGTGTACGGATTTATATCTAGCTGGCTCACATGGCCCAGACAGCAGCTTTCTTGGTTTACTATAGCTAGTTATACTAACTTTTAAAAATGCTAAATGGCCACATCCAATGAAAACCTAACAATTAAGCCTAAAACAGCAGACAAAATTTCAGGAAGATGCATTCAAGTTAGGTCAAAAGCTATAAGCCAAAGGCTAAGGTAAATTTTGTCTTTAACGCAGATCATCCAATAGTGAGTGCTTGTGTGACACCCCAGTGAAACAAACGTACACTAGGTCCCTATTAAAAGATGGTCACCAGTAGGTTGAAATATCCCTGAAGTAAATTATCACCATGCTTGTGCTAAGAATTCTGTTCATAGCATTTTTAAAACAGTACACTCAAGGATAATGGAAGGTAACAGAGGTGATGTGATACATAATGCATACATACCTCTGTTATCCTGGCAGACCAATTAGTCGCACATCATCTTCAGTCATCACAAGACTGGCTGCTGTCACCTATTGAGTTTGACGTGTCTCAGTGCTTTATCAATATGCCTATAATGTAGTGTTGTTACATAATGGTATGTAGAGGTGCATCAAACAATGTGAAAGTAACAAAAACTGTTTCAGAAATTGTAAGATTATGTGAGTTTCAGACCCTTGGGAAAGAGGCTACAGTATTATCCATTAGCTACAGTTATGCTATTCCTCTAGTAAAGAATACTTCAACTATGAACACTGCTGCAAAACCATCAACACCACTGCAACTGCATGGGACAATCTGAGCCTCTGGCCTTACTATAATTGACAAAGGCAGGTTGAAATATATCTGGAGTGAAGGAAATTGTTACCATGTCTGTGTTAAGAGTTCTGTTCATAGCATTAATAGCGGTATTGCAGCATAAAACATTACCACCAGGCATATTAAAGTGATCTTGGTGGTGATGTGATACATGCTGCTGCATACATTACTTACCTCTGTTATTCTGGCAGACCCCTTAGTCACAGATCACTAGCTGGCTGCTGTTACCTCTCCCCATTAGATTCTATGTATCTGGTTTTATAAAGCGTGTCCTCGCGTGTCTCAGTCAGTGCTTAATAATTATTTTATTAAAGCGCCTCTAACGCAATGTTGTTACGTAATTTTACGTGGGGCATCAAACGATGTGAAAGTAACGAAACCCTTTAGGCTATACGGTAAGTTTGCGCATTAGCGCGAGCCTCGCTAATATAGTGGAGGCGAAAAATAAAGCGCCAAACAGCTAGGTGATGCGCAGCCATAGTAACATTGATTGATTGGTAATTGATCACAGCTTCAGCATGAACTATTTGTTTTATTTTTATTTGTTTCTGCCCCACCACCAGCACTGGCTGGAAACACATGCCATCATCACTCAAGGCCATACTCCACAATCAAGCTGACCTTCAGATTAGATGGTATAGGAAGATTAGTCATTGACTGATGAACCCACTGCTGAAACGCATCAGTCACAGCAGAATGAGCAGATCTTATTACAGAAAAGCATAACCTACATCACAGCCAACCTGGTGTGAACCTGCACTATCAGCCAACATGGAGACAAGTAATAGTTGCTTGAGAACTCATATACCACCAGCAAACACAGGCCTGCCAACTCTCACGGGTTTACCGTGAGTCTCACGGTTTCACTACCCTGCTCAAGGGCAGCAGATCGAATCTCACGGTTTTTGAGGCCTGCTAACTCTCACGGTTTCACTAACCTTCGTCGGATAGAATCTCACGGTTTGTAGCGCGAATGTCACGGATTTCAAGTTTAAAAAGTCGAGACCTTTTTTTTTTTTTTTTTTGGTCTCAGCATAGCATCTACCAGTTTTTTTTTACTACACACTGCAATACTACAATGAAGGTACAGAAATCTCAAGATTTTTTTACTTTCCAGGTTGGCAGGCCTGCAAACACCAATAGTGAAAAGTATGCTCTCAGCTCCACTTCTCAAATAAGTCCATCTTAAGCCTGATGTTTGTCTTGTTCGTGGGATCTACAGGAGTGGTAAAACATCCTAACATCAGACCCGCATTATCTATTTCAACCCCACTAACCCCTAGTAACATCACCAATTGTTTAAAAGTTAAACCTTTATACCTTTCAATAGATATAATGGTATGACATCATTATTTTTCTTGAAAGGATATTCTGAGAATAACTACTTTTGGTTAAATGTATAGCTGTTATTTCTACAAACTTGATACTTGGGATGAAATACTTCCTTTTGCAACTATAGTAATTGTATATGTAGTTGTCAAGGGCATCATGGAGAGCAGTGAGGCCAGAGCCTCACCACTTTTGGAACAATAAAACTTTTAAACTTTGTAGTGAACATGTAATATGTACTTAGCAACATCAAATTAATAGAATTAAGCAACACTTATTTCACCACCCGGCCTCCTACACTATATAGAGCCTTAGCTATATGGGCCACTTTCTCTAGTATGTAGGTTCTTTATACAATATAAATGACAAAGTACACTATTATACCTTATTGAATATGAATCAGAAATTCTCTACCATGAATAACAGGCACTTCCCTGGTCAGTGAAATCAATTGTAACATTAATTCAGTAATATTGTTTCCTTTTTGTACTAGTACAATCAGTTTAGGATTGAATATCTTACAACTTCTGGAGGTTGCACTCCTAGCTAGACTCCAACTTTGAATTCTAACCATATACTAGTTGTTGCATTATTCTGTGTTCTATATTATACCGGCAGCTATACGTAGTTGCACTGTATGGTTTACTTAAAGTGAATCACAATATACTAATGTTTGTTCAATGAGGTCCTGAAAATTACCAAACTCAATCTCAGAAAGCTAAATTTGCAAAAAAAAATTTCCTATGATGGCATTCCCCCGGATCCCCTATAGATAATCATGCTGAGTGTGGTTCTATAGCTAGCTAGCTACTAATTGTATCAACCAGTTGTCACATTTCTTAGGCCCCACTACAGTTGCCTCTAGCTTAGCACCCTCTTGGGAATCCTAGATCCACCCCTGCATGCTTGCTTCATTGTGGCAAATAGATTGAAAACAACCACATGAACAATTCAAAGTATGCTCCGAACAAAGGATTTACCGCATGGACAGGTTAACAGGCTGCCATCTGAATCCTTAAGTACAGAAGATAACTGCATGAGAATTTCCCCTTTGCTTAAAGCAACCACCTGCTCTTTAATGGGGTGTGTTGATGGCCAACATGACGCACCTAACTCTGAGGCAGCTTCAAAGACACACCACAGATGTGGAGACAGATCAAGTCTACCTGAGCAGATAATTCACTGTGGGACTAGAGACCTTAGCTCATGCTTGCAGTGGTACATCTGCTGATAGACATCAAGACTACAAGAAGTACATTGTCTCAATAGATATGGTCAATTAGAGGGACTGCAACATGATTAGAAGATGAAACCATAGATAATATATACCTCCGTGTCCGGAGGTATATATTATCTATGATGAAACAGATGATGAAAAATTAACATAAATAATGATGACATCATGCAAGTCCACAATGGGAAGCTGGGAGACCAAATGTTGATTGACCAGTCATAGCATTAGCTCAGGACATCATCAAGTAAGTGGAGGGAAAAGTTGACACTGTCTGAATACCATGCGAGTAACCAATGATGTAGAAACACAAGTGTATGGGGCATGACATCATTGACATGCATTACAGGCTATAGTCTCAGAGAATTTATTTTAGCTTATGATCCCATAGTTAACCCTATTGATCCCATAGTTAACCCTATTGCATGAGGTTTCATGTATATACTCATACATGTAATAATGCATGAACTTGGGGGCATGTACACGCTGAGCAAAGCAACATACTTAACAACACTAGTAGAGGTGTGCGATGACTAATTTAGACATAACTCAATATTTCTTTTGAACTTATCTCGATTATCTAACACTAGCATTGGTACCTGCCCTATGTGCAGGACCATCTCCACATTAAACATTTTAATGCCACGAAGAGGGACTAAGCATTAAACACCAGCACTGCTAATGTAGCTATGTAGGGTACATGGTGATGTCACATTTTTTAAAGAACATGAGGTTTTCTTATGTCATTAATGATGCAAAACACTAAAGTTTATTGTTTGTGGTTTAGACAGGAATGTAGTTTAATTATTCAGTGCATCTTCCCTACCAGTGACTTCAACGTGCTGTATAGAACAAACGAAACCTTTGCTGCTTTACATGAGAACTAATGCAACAATAATTAATATATTGGGAACCAAGCATAAATATTAGTGTCCTATATTTGCTGTGTAGCATGTATATCGATAGTGCTTTAAAGTACATGATCCTTATGCAGTACATAATAATTTATAGTGAAACATGCATGCAAGGCTAGCTAATTAGTTAAACTGCATGCGAGCTAAGGCAATTGTATACAGTATACCCTACATTACATACAGGTTGTGTACACACGGTACAGTTTCAGTTTCTACATTTTGATGTTTACCTTACCGACTGTCACAAAGAGAAATGAACTTGAGCATAATTTAAAGTCAACACAATTTGCAGTTATAGTTACTGCATGGCAAGCAAAAGTTCAGAACTTGTCCTATGCACTTTCAGTTCTGATGTTGCAGTGACACATATACCTCTTGCCATACAAAAACCCAGTTTTGAAACACCTGCAGTGTAATTGATCAATAAAGTAATGTATGAATCTCTAGAGTGAAAGCATGTAAGCAGGATAGTGAAACAGTTGTGCCAGGTCAGATGCAGTTCCTCGGTGTAAACTATGGATCTGCATGGTTCCAGTATTTTCATTTTTCAGATGCACAGTAGTATTTGTTCAATCATGCAAGCTGTCTATTACTACAGCAGTATTGAGGTAAGTCTGAACAAACAGTTTTTCATGTCAGTGCACACCTATGTGCTTAAAACAAAGATGTAGATATTCTGGATACTGGTGAAAGAAGCTTTTACCTACTCTAATACAACACACTGGACCAACACACAGATGGACAAATATGTTGGCAATTTGTCTGCCCTGTCCCAAAAGTGCTATAAGAGTCCCTATTATGTGAGGTAATTCAGTGCCAGTGCTGAAAAACTGAGCATAAGAGTTTGTAGATGAAGACTTGCATGGAACAGATAGAGCAAAAACGTGCATCAAAAAGGTCCCAAAAGTGACAAAAACAGTTATGACCTAGGCGGGGATTGAACTCTGGCTGGGTTATCAATAACTTGGGGTTAAGGGAGGTGCACAAATCGCCACAGTTGTTTATCAGTGGTTTTGACAGGAATGTAGCTCAACTTTTCAGTGATCCTTCCCTACACCAGTGCCTTCATCGCCCTATAAAGAGCGAACAAAAGCACGTATTGATTTGCTACAACAACACTCGAGTTGCCAGATGATGGGCGTTTAATTTCGCTAAAGTCCCGCCTCGATACGTGCTTTGCATGCCAAGATATGATGAGCTAAAAGTCGTGTTTTAAAAAGGTGTTCACAAAAAGGTACTGAGTAGAAAGAAAAAAATCTGTCAACACGTGGCTTTGAACCCACGACCTCTTACACGCTAGTCAGGCGTTCTACCACTTGAACAGTATGTGCTGTGGTTTTCAAAGGAATGTTGCTCAAGTTTTCTCTACACCTTGGCCTTCTACGCGCTGTAGAGACCGAACGGAAGCACGCGTGAACTCGTGATAACAATCTTAGAGTAGGCGGATGATGAGCGCTTCATTATCACCACAGACTATGTCGATTCGCGCCAAGTCTGGTGAGTAAGCAGCGTGACCGTCAGACAGACAGACAGACAGACAGACAGACAGACAGACAGCCTTTCAGCTTTATATATATAGATAGATATATATAGATATCTCGATAACTGAAACAATTATTTATTTTAGTAAACTGGCAATATTGTAACCAGTGTAGTGAGCAAATTGCAATTTGAAGACTATAAAAAATTGAAAAATATTAGTCTTAACACTGTTCCCAAGTGGTAGGAGAGTTGGAGCTCCCAGGAGGTGCCTACACCATCAGGTATACAAATAATTTATGGAAGTTTACTATTATCTAGATTGATAAACCTATCATCCATATCTCGATAAGTCTTATGATATCTCAATAATTGAATATATCTAGATAATCGCACACCTCTAATCACTAGTACTGTATACAGCAAGGGTAGTGGAGCAGGCCAAAGAGTGTTGGAGGTGGAGAGATAATTTGACAATGAATGTTAGTATTGATTTGAAGCATGTGTACAATGGAATGAATATTGCTCTGGAGGTCTGGGGCATTCCCCCAGCAAGAATTCAGTCTTTGAAGTGGCTATTGATTTAGTAGTGATGTATATAATACATTGTGGCTGTTCTATTAGAGTAGTTTACTGACTGTTATGGAGTATCTTCTTTAGTTACAAGCATGCATTGTCCAATAAAAGAAAGGACCATGGCAGCCTCCCTGTTCTATTTTCTATGCTATGAAATATTTTATAAAGCATGTAGAAGCTGCTATACAGAAGCCCTAAAAGCTGCTATTAGTTCATTGTACACCAGCTGTGCCGGTGGCATTATGAAGAAATGTCTATACTGTAACCATACACTATAACAGCTGTATCACTGCTCTGTTATAGCTACTATAATTTTTGAATTGAGATGTTACTTTCAACTTTGTACACATCAATGTGAATTACATTGCTTGGTGTGTACATGTGTGTATGTGACTGAATCTGTGAAAACCCAGCAGAAAATCACCACAGGCAAGCATATAAAGTTACTAATACAATATGATCTATTACATTAGTCCATCCCTGATGAGTGACTCACAATAACATGTGATTGTCATGTTGTCATGTAGTATAACACAGCTAAATTAGTGAGGATGGTATATCCACAATTGTACACTGGTGGCCTGACAATACATCATACATGCATGATGTGTGTTGATAATATCAGTGTGTATATATGCTAGACAGTCAACTTCATTACTGACATGGACACTCTCTGAGTTAGCTCCAGAGCTATGAATGAAAACTTCACACAAGCCACCCACAAGTTGTGTATAGGTGCAACATTTGGTGACAGACATTGACGACGATATAGTAAGATTGTATACTCAATGTTAGCCACTCATATGTGCAATACACTCATTACACCAGTCCTTCAATCTAACCACTCATTTATCCTTCAGTCAATTACAGCAGTATAATATCTGCATGTGTATGTAGCTAGTTAAAATATTATTTATTGCATCAGATAATATGAAACTGTAATGAGGAAAGCTATGATAGGTGTTGCCAGGCATTTCAAATTTACACTGTACCATATCAAACCAACTTTAAATGTGACCGGATTTGCGAAAAGGGGTGTTCCACACACATCCAATTTACAAACTTTGACAATTCATAACTCGAAATTGGAAAAAGTTATTGACTCAAAATTTGGTCAGAGCTGAGCACCAACATAGGTTAATGGATGAAGAAAATTTCATGTTTGTATCTTTCTTGAACACTAAGTTATGGTCTTCCAAGTGAATTGGATGTTATTATTTTTTATTATTAAAGCTTTACAGTGGCCAGCACTGAAGGTTTGACAGCAACATGTGCTGCAGCCTTTGAATTAACCTAACCTAACAAACTGGAACTGAAGACTTAAGAAGATTACTTGACCTATGTAGCTAACAATATGGGGAAACAGAAAAGGGCCAAAAAAAGGAAAAAAAATCCCTCCTACCCCATACAGGATTCGATGTGTGGAAGACCCCTTTTTGCAAGTCCGGTCACAAATAATGAGGTAAAGTTTTGTGTCCATAACATCAGCAATGAAATTCAGTCAAATTACAACTTATTTATAATAAATCATAGCTACCTGTCAGTGAGTCTTCTATGTCAGATGAATCAACAAAACCCAGGCTTCAATTTATATAAACAACATCATCAAGAACAACTGTGTGAAAAGACTGATACTGTTTATAACTGATGATAAGCTCTAAAGGAATGCAATGTCCAATAAACATATAATAACTATTAACCATTATCAAATGATGAATTCAAACATATAATTTATGTATACACAAACACACGACATCTGTCAGTACAGTGAAGCCGTCCGTATATAAATTAAATGTCATTGCAACACCAGGGGCGGTGGAGCGGGCCAAAGAGTGAGGAGGCCAGGCCAGCTGTAAGCCAAAGACCAAAAATATATATAAAGTATGGATTGCACATTAAGTTAATGATAGAGCGTGTTACTTTACTGTGATTGGTAGGTGTGGTAGCTGTGTTGTTCACTTGCTGCAAATCTATATGTGACCGGGCCTACACAAATAGGTCATGTGGACACATAAATTTGTCTACTATTTCAAACTTTAATTCTACTTTTTCAAACTTTCATGACATATGCCATCATGCTATATGGCCATGCAATTTAGAACACTTATTCAACATGTAGCTAATTGGCCTCATCAAACAAATTACAGAATGCAAATGTTCTACTTCAATACGACTTGTTGTTAGTTTGTGCCCACATTACTAGTAATTGAGACTTCTCAGTACCTGGCATGTAATTCAAACTTAATAGCCGCCATTAGGTTAAATAATACACCAGCATAGTAGGACAAGTTTCAAGGATTAGCATACATACCTGAAGTGAATACAGCATTTCAAACCATTGTCATTTCTTGGTTACACTTTACAGAAATGAGGTTGAGCAACTTACACTATTACAACAGCCAGAAAATCTTACTAGTGAACTACACAAAGGGTTTATTGTAAGTAAGATTGCTTAGTGTGTACTACAGCAAATTTGACTCAAATAAGCCTACACAAAGCTGGTATATACTCACCACTTCCGTAGTCACTTATTGATTACGATGTAACTTACAATATTGGTCGATACAACCCCATCGTCATATCTCTGTACATTTTGTCAAATCTAACCATAATCAGTGGTCTATTATAGTTTATCCACATAATACAATATTAATTTTTACCACTAGCTGATCATTAAAATGACATAATATCTGTTTTTTATTCCTTTCACTTGTGATTCCCTTGTCCAATACAAAATAAATAATTTTACACTATACCCATACAGTGGTTGTAATGTTACTAGAGTGTCATTTATTCATTGTTGATTATGAGGGCATCTCCAAACTGATTTTGGTATGCTTAACATCATAATGACGCTAACTTCAGACCCCCTCCTTAGCGTCACACTATGAAAATAATTGCATTGGTAACGGATGTACAAAACATTATTCTTTGCTTGAAAACACTTAATCATGTCACTTTCTCTAGTCCTAGCTGTTTACACTATAACTGCTTTAAGAAAAATTAATAACGTCATGGGCTGAACCCCCTTTAACATCAATATGATATTAAACATACCAAAATCAGTTTGGAAGTGAGGCATAATGCACATTCCATACAACAGTCTATTTGAGTTACGTGGGTGGACAGACCCCAAAAGTACAACCTGTTAGCTATCCTCAACCAAAACTTGATGTCATTTTTTATGTGTTGAAGCGTACTGATTAAGAATTAACCCATACTGAGTCTTTAACTGGTAATTTCACAACAAGTACATGGAAAACCTTGTTTTCTCAGCATTTATTTACGTACTTTATGATGTGCAATTCACCAGAATGAGCCCTTTCCGTTCGTCTCAGAACAAAATCTAATACACCACGGGACTCATGTGGCATCAAGGAATCTGATAAACTAAACTGTGTTTCTGTATGCAGAAGTTATGGTGGTTTGTTTACGAGGTGATGTAAGGAAAACGGGCAAAGCCTAGCAGAATCCAGAAAATTTGACAATAATTTTGATATTTTTGAACTATACTACTGGTGCATGGTTGACAAGTCATGGCTATCATTTGGACTATACCACTAGTGCATGGTTGACAAGTCATGGCTATCATTTGGACTATACCACTGGTGCATGGTTGACAAGTCATGGCTATCATTTGGACTATACCACTAGTGCATGGTTGACAAGTCATGGCTATCATTGAGGTAACTGACTCAGGAAACAGATAATTTATTCTAATAGAGCAATCAATCAATATAACAGTCAAGTAAGGTTACTTGCAGTGTAGCAACCCTATCATTTCTGGTGCAGCTCAAGTGTAGCAAAATAATTTTGGGGCTTGATATGCTTCAGGGGATCACCAACAACTTGGGACTCTCGTGCACTATCTGCGAAATCTAATTAAAAATCTATTAAATATTTAGATCCTGAAATTTATATTTTCATTTCCGTCTCAGCTCTCAACAAGTGCAAGAGTATGTAACGGCCCTTTATATACTCTTGGTGCAAGTGGATACAACAGTATTATTATACTGACTGAATTGAAATAAATTGACTACTCTAGTGTTCCTGTTGAGGATCATGTGATCTCCAGTTGCCTATTGCTTCATTCTTGCACAAGTACAAGTAAAACATCTTGGTAGTAATGTAATTAGAAATATAGTTGAAATACATAAATATTGGGACTCTCATATATACACAATTTTGGAGTTTTGTGAGGGTGTTGGCAACCCCGGGCCTCAATATGCTTTAATTTGTATATTGTAGCTATTGATAAGGGTACATGAACTGAGACACATGCGCCTACTAACATATCGATGTTATGCCTCACCTCCCCACCCCCAGGCAGAGATTTGATAAAATTCTTGTATCAAATTTCCAGTAGTACTGGGTCAAATAAGCTTGTCAAACACTATGTCCCTATCCCATAAGAGAGGTTTATACCAGAATTAGATTTTTTTTTTTGCTAATGAGCAAAGTAACTGCCACCACCATCAAAGCCCTAAGGGTGAGTGGTGCATGGGTGGGGCTTGACATTGATAAGTGTTTATGGATCTATGTGTGTACTTAGCTAGCTACACATGATCATGACCGTGACCAACAGTATGAGTTCTATGAGCAGAGTTCGCCTCTCTGCCCACAGTTTGACGTGAAAACTTTCTTTTTCTTTTATTTATTGACTAATAGCTATTTACAGGTAAAAAAAAGAGAAGCTGTTTGAATAGAAAAAAAAATGTAGAACGAAAGTGGGTACGCAGTCATACAAAAATTAAACTGTCTTTTATTCGTCTCGGCTTGGCATGTTAGTTCCTCATTGTAACAGGTACCACTTATGCACCTATCAATCTCAGGTGCAATCTATTGCTCCGCTGCTCCCCCCCCCCCGGCATATATGGGGGACGAGTGGAGATTTGACACATCCGAATGTCAAATACCCCATAGTAGGGCAAACCTATCGTGTCAAATCCCCACTGTTGGCCCCAGTTGCAACATGGTGATTTACTCAGAATTTTACATAGCATAGTTATAACAAAAAAAAAATACTTGGGCGCTTAATGAACGATCGTCAATGCCCCATAGTGGGGCAGCAGTTTCGTGTCAATTCCCCCACTTACGCCCCAGGGGGGTGGGTGGTGGGGCAATACATTGATAGGTGTAGACTACCGTGCTTTTCAGGTTTCTGGCGAAAATCAAAGCATTAACGTGATCAAACACGTGATCCGTGCTTCGAACTAGCAAGGCTTACATAACTTGCAACATACTTGCAATACTTGAACGTGTACAATGATCGGAAAAAGGTACGAATATTCACTTTAATGCCTAATACAAGTTTACACATCACACGCGCTTTGATTTTCGCAAGAAACCTGAAAAACACGGTACATGATGCAACACGAGTGCGGATTTCAACATGTGATCACGTGGTTAGCGGATAATCACGTGCCGGAAATCGTTAATAAATATGGACAAGAATCGAGTCATTTTGTAGTGACCAGTACGTTGTACGTGATGGAGTCTTCGTTTCTACTTGTTACGAACTTACCTAATCAGATATTTGACTGTGATGACACTAAGGTAAGCCCGCTATTCTGTGTGTAGACCTGGGATTATAGCTCGCTATTCTGTGTGTAGACCTGGGATTATAGCTCGCTATTCTGTGTGTAGACCTGGGATTATGGCACCGAGGCCGGCATTACGCTTTGATATCAGTTGGAATTTAACCTTGAATTGGCACTCTAAAATGTGTACCCTTTAACCATAGATAATATACGAACATGGATTGGAAATTCCCGTGAAATTATTTACCTATCCTAGTTACGGTGCGCCAATACATTGGAAAAATTATTGAAATGTACTGGGTGGCTGTTTGGATTTCTCTCGCTTGTTTTCATTCCTTTTACATTGTTTATTGTGTAGCGTTTTGTACTGAACAAGAACACAGCTTGTCTGTGGACATTGGAGGGAATATCAGTGGCGACAGGTGGATACTGGCAGGTACGCGTTAGCAAATATTTCAGCAGCATCGTTAC
Organism: Dysidea avara; assembly: GCF_963678975.1. Classification (NCBI taxonomy): domain Eukaryota; kingdom Metazoa; phylum Porifera; class Demospongiae; order Dictyoceratida; family Dysideidae; genus Dysidea; species Dysidea avara. The sequence goes on from NC_089277.1 coordinate 697,200, forward strand.
CAGCTATCTTAACATAGCCTCTATGCCACAACCAAATAAATGTTTGATAGACTGAAATGAATTTTTAGCCAAAGACTTGTTCGACTTCGGTAAAACAATTGCCCCAAGTAGTGCCTGTTTTCTGTTCTTTTATCCAAACAGTCTGAGTATACAGTGGAACATTGGATATCTGGTTAGCTAAAGCCACTCTACCTGCTACAAGTGAAGCTAAGAACAGCAAACAAACGATGCTGCACTTTTTATTTCTTCAGGAAATTTGCCCAACCGTTATGAAACACTATACTTCACCAGTCCAGCCTCCAATTAGTGTAGGTGCTTTGTAACCCAGCTGTAACCAATAAACACGTATTTGTAGCTTACAAGAAATGCAAAATGTTCCACCTGTAATGACTGTAAACGTTTTGCGCACTGTAATGAGGATGGTCTATGACGTTACTACGTAAATAATACGGGCGTTTCCAATCCATGGTTCGTATATTATCTATGCTTTAACCCATAAATTATGAAGGGTGATCTCTGTCTTATACGTCCGTAGTCCCATTTGTATTAGTGTACACACATTTAGACTCCTGACATCAGGACACCTCATTGATAAGGACACTTAACACCGTCCACGGTTCCAATAATTTATGTCGTGCACTAGAAAGGTGTTGCACATCAAAGAGGGTGTCACTCCAAAGCCACTGTACTACAAACAAGGCCACTTTTACATGAAGGATAACGGTCAAAGCTTTATGAGTAATAGTGTATGAAAGTATCGTGACAATAAATGGAATGAGGTCAATGATCAAGATAAATTTTTGACAAAAGTCAACGATCAAATCGAAAATTGATCTTGACTGGCTTTTACCATGGTTGCATGTATAGTGGCTATTGGAGTGACACCCCTTGCACCATATAGTGATCTAGAAGTGGTGTAGTCTGTTGGCTGTTTACCAGAGCCCAGTATTGTCAGTGTTCATTTACAATTTTGGTAGCAACATGTTGCTCATAGCTTGTCTTGCATAGCTCACTTTGCATAGCATGTTTCACCAGCTGCTCCCATCCAGTAGTAATATGTCTGTCAGTGTGTCATGTTGTCAATCTCCTGTAGGAGTTATTGGAGACCATCATCAAACAGATTGATGTTAATGTTCAGTTTGAATACTTCAGGAGTTTCAGCCGTGTCAGATTAAGATGTTCATCTCCAGAAATTGCTGATCATGTTCGGACTAAAATAAACGGGACGTTGTTCATGGGTACCACAATCAAACTGTCTGTTGCTAAGGTAATGTCTTTATTGCTATGGCCAGTGTACAGATCATGGGTTATATACTTGGGATTGGAAACTAGGATATCACCATGGTAACCGTACACCTACAGCTACATGTGAAAATCATACTAACTCTCTGTGAAAAGGTATATGAGGACATGTACAACCTCCTAATCATTTCCATTGCTGAGTGATTGTTACCTCAAATCTTTTGATGTTGCTTTGAGCTATTAATCATAATCCACTAGTGAACATTTTACAATGATCTGAGTGTGTGATATTTGTGTAAGAAGTTGTAAATTAGCAGTATAGATTTATAGCATGGAGTATTCACTATCCTTTAACTCAGTGAGGTACTTCTACTGTCCACAAGACTTGTTCAATGAGTTGATGCATGTTTTAGCAAATACAATTTTGTGAATCATGTGATCAGTTTCCAATCTCTGGTCTATACTCTGTGCTAACTGTGTTACATATTATGTGTGAGTGTGTGTGTGGTGGGACATAACATATTAACAGTTGTCTTGAGTGAGAAAGTTGTCGACTACTCAGATAGAGCTATTGGTAACACTTTCCATGTACAATTATATTGATTGGTTGCACTGATAATGACCAATGCCTGACTGTTATTTTAGTCTCTGGTGGTACTCAATGGATTTAGTGTTTCACCAGTCCAACTACTTGTCTGTACAATATTGTTGTGAGTGTACACACAGTTAATTCAAGTTCTGACTATTTGTGACATAACTGGTTGTTAGTGAAACATGTACCCTCACTCCCTCTACCATGTAGTAGTAGTAGAGGTTAGTAAATCCTTTACAACAGGATCACAAACCAATAACCTTGATCTACCTACCTACCTACAACTTTGATCTACCTATCTACAACTTTGATCTACCTACCTACAGCTTGATCTACCTACAGTACCACTCAACTGCAACACCCTCTCACATGAGTGCGAATGATTAAAAACTGGTTAATTAAAGGGCGTGTCACCCATTTCGTTTACGAGTTTTCATCAAAAACGGAATGAGTACTTGTGAATGAAATTGGTGCCACGCCCTTTAAGTAGCAAGTCTTTTAATATCTTGCACTTGTGCGACGTTGCCTTTGAATGGTACTGTACCTACAACCCCTTGATCTACCTACTTACTGTTAATGGACTTCAGCGTTTTTGAAATGTCATGTTGAGGGGGGGGGGCTACACACTAAGACATGCTAGCCACCTGCCAACTACACACTTAACATGTTGTACCAGCTAGTTGTGATGTAGACTAGAACTCCTAGAATCTTATTTTGTGTCCTTAAAGAAGAGGTGTCTATACATTTCAGGATGAGCAGCAGAACTGTAACATACAAGTTGTTGTTATAACAGGAAATTGAGTGTGTAGGATACATTACATCTATGTGGAGGGGGAGCTTTATATGGAAGAAGGATAACTCTCTCCCTTCCTGTATAGAGTTGTAGGAGTGCAAAAATATATAGTTCAGTACAAGTAGGTAGGTGGGTACTAGGTGCTTGTAATGTGGCAACCTCAGTGTTTTGTTTAGGGTGTGACTTGCTAAGCCATCAACAAATTGAGTAATAAACACCAAAGGTTGGGTTAAAAACAATCCTATACCAGTATTACCAGTATTTTGATATACCAGTTATCAATCCTATACCAGTATTACCAGTATTTTGATATACCAGTTATCAAAGACTGTCACGTTATGATAACCAACTGGTTATGTTAATTTATCATGATGTATGATATTACTGATATATCACCGAGTACTACTACAGAGATTTTGGTCATGACTCCATACAATAAAGTTCATTGTAGTGAAGAATTTTTGATCCTAAAGTGTTCAAAACTTGTTTATTGACTTTTGTTATATAATTCTGCTACTAGTAAGCCTCAACACATTTCAGGATAATAAGATCAAGTAGGCTACATATCCACAAGTTGTTTAAACAGTGTGATTAACATAATAAACATGTAGTACTTCTTTATAAAAGTGGCCATGACTCCTTCATTCGTTCCACTACAAGTAATAGAGTCTAATCACATCAACAATTGAATGATATATGGGGTCATATGATGGTGGTACATGCTTACAGTAGATCATGTTCACCTGATCCATGTGAAGCCCCTAAAACCTGCATAATCCAGAAAACTGGATTTGATACAACACGAACGACAAATGCACAATACTTTTGCCATTTTACATACGTGGCTTTAAGCAGGCATATTTTGGGAAGCGTTTATCCAATCTATTAGAAATAGAACTTAGGAAGGCGTACCCTTTGTAACTTTTGACAAACAACAAGGATGTCTGTATCGTTAGTGTTCTTGTAGGCCATTTTGTCAATAACGTGATATTTGTATATCAACTGAATCGCCATCATGTGACAAGCAAGATGACGTCCAGAGAAAGATGATACGATGAACTATGGTTGAGTTATGGCCTTTTATGTATCGATTTGTGAAGGAAGTCGATGAAGAGTTAGTTCTTTTGTACTTTAAAGGCACAGAGTAAGTTCTGGGATGGAAGGATAGCACCGTTTAGACCAAAATTTAATGGTGAGTAACATGGTGTTTGTGACAGCTCTAACAGTTCTTGTACTTTAGCGAGTTTGTTTAAAAGGCTTCCGTATAATTCAGTTTCTGGATTATGCATTTTCAGTGCTTGTGTTTTGTAAAACAGCTGTGGGTTTAAGGGTTAATAAAACTGTTTATCAAAAAAAGCTATTTTGATAAGAGCAAAGAATTTTGAAAATATCCCATACATGTACTGGTAGTAGTGTACTGGTAGTAGTGTACTGGTAGTATAGTGTACTGGTAGTAGTGTACTGGTAGTAGTGTACATGTTTACAACATGACTTGTTCCAGTACAAAACCATTGGGAGTGAACACATGTTCACCTCTTTGATATACTGTGTTTTTGGCAGGGCTCAGATCAGGTGCACACCACCATGAGATAGAGACCTTATTTTGTTCACAATGAATAGGGTATCCTCTAGGATGGAATCTTGTAGTGTGTTTGGTAATGGTTTCTTTGACATGTAATGTATGGTTCAAAGATAATGACAGAGCCAAAAGTTCTTTGATATGAGTGTATGAGGCCTGTTAAATGTGAACAGCACAGAACTTGTTATGAAACACTGTTGTAACACCATCATCAGAGTTCTTGTGGAGCTCAGGTGACCACACAGTACTAGTTATGTAGAGATGTTTCAATATTATCATTCAGTGGCTTGTTGTTGTGATATTTGTTGTCTCCATAGCAACAGTGTTGTTAGTTCATACTGCAGTGTAATCATATGACACATCCTGGTTGTCCCTTCCTTACTGTATACCTTTAACAAGTGAATTGGCATAATTATGATCAGCAATTTCAGTTCCAATAAAGGTGATGATGTCAACTAAACTACCTTTTCTTGGTTAAATGACACACCTTCAATAAAATGATTGGCACCACAGTTGCTTTTTGACCATGTGAATATGATCACATCTCACTGTAAAGTTCCCTGGTAGATAATAGTTACAATGATATTAGGAATAGCTACATTTTGTACACTGACTATTGAGAGGTTGTGTACAAAACATGTCATAAACCTACTAAGCAACTGTTGCTAGCCAGCCATGCTTGAGAGCAGAAGACGTAAGGCTGCAGTCATGAATGGGACATTTTCTCTAGGTTCACTTGTATGAACTAGGGATAATTGTGGTCAATAGTTTAGTTGCATAATCTATAATGCATTTATCTGATGTTTTCAATATTTGGTTAGTTGTAAGGTAGGCTATATTGATGGCTTCCACAGTGGCTAATATCTGTCAGGAAATGACCAATGGGTGACTGTTGTTTGTGTAGCTGGATGTACCTCATAGCCACCATAATTGTCACTTATCCTTGTCAACAAGTTATCAGCTGCAGTTGTATCAGTTAACACTTCAGCTACACTTGATCATAGCTAACAGGTGGCTGTAACCAGCAGGATGTTATCAGATCATTTGTATGAGGGTATCATTTGGTTTATTTTACTAAACACTTTGTGAATATACTGTGATCAGTATTACTAGACAAAACAACTCCTACATACCTTTAATATGATACAGCTACTTCAGTGACAGTGAATTTGTGTAGTTTATTAGCAAGAGTACGTAATATAATTGGCTGAAAGTGTCCTAATTAGACACTTTCCCTCCTATACTGTTGTTATTAGTGTTGTTCAGTTACAGTACACAATAATACCATATATAGTTAGGAGGGGCAATTTTTTGAGGTTGATCAATGTTGCTAAAAATAAGCAGATTTGCAAACACTCCCATAATATTTGAATGTCAAAATATTTCAAGGATAAGATTTTTGCTGGTAACCCCGAAAACTGCAAAATCAGTGAAAATGTTCCCCCTCAAATATTTAGACTATACGGCAGTACATCCAATGGTTGTTGTGTTATTTGTATTATTGGTTGTTGCATGTGAGGGGCACACACCACACATGTTGTCATGGTAACCTGTTATATCTCCATGTAGCCAGCAGTTCAGTTGGGTAGTCGGACACTCGGGTTACCTGCAGCAACCAAACAATTCCTTATTTCTCCACCTACCTCCCCACCAGTGGGATGGGAACAGACATCAGAACAACCTCCAGTAATAAACTATGACCTCTTGTCTGCTGTCTACAGCCTGGCCGAGCCCTGTGAAACCTATGAGGTGCACCAAGGGTGTGTTGCCACACCAACCATTGTCGTGTCCGCCCCTGGTGTTGATAACAGATACGAGGAACAGAATGATGAGGCAACATTAATTAGAAAACTGTCTCCAACCATTGTAAATACTGCAAGACCACCATTGTAATCCAGTAATAATATTTATTGTATCATGTTATTTTTATCAGTTCTTATCAGATCAACAATATTGTTTATGTTATTATTGGAGGAGAGTTGAGCCTGGGGTTTTCATCACATGATCTTACAGGTCAACACCTTAATATAAGTGTCATGAATTACATAACCATGAAGTCAATGCTGTTATGTGATGCTGAGATTTGATTGGCTATTTTATAAAAATTTGTAACTATGGTTGCAAAATCTGTGATACCAAGTATTTTAATGTGTGAATAGGTGAGAGTATTACTGTTGCCAATAGGTCACCAGGACATCTGACATCTTACCAACCCCATAAGGGTGTGTAATTTAGTAGGCGAGTTACACCTAGTTGATTGCTCCATCAAGTGTAGGGTGACTGCTCTATTAGAGTGTCTTGATAATTTACACTGTTTTTCTTCATTCCACCCTAAGATGATCATATGTCTCAAGAATCAAAGTGAAGCGACCACTCAACCTAATAATGGGTAAATTGGCTGGTACCCTACTATTAGACCCTGTAAATTACCATACCCACATTACTGACAATATTACAGAAAATCAAGAGGTAGAAATTTTGTTGAAATAATATCAGTCACTGACAAATCCCTCCAATTAAGGAGCTACATCAGTGGTAGTCATGGCAACCTCTATCCCTTCTCATTGGCTGGATAACTTGTCCATGTCATCATTAAGATCATCTGGGGTGGGCATTTATTAGGAAACTGATATAACAGTTACCATGGTTACCTTCAATGAACTTCATATCAGACATTGCTAGTGACGCATCCCTCTCAAACAGTTGTTTACCTGCAACAGTTACCATAGCAAAATCATAATACATTTAGTCCCATGGTCAGTTTCAAGGTATCATGTACAATGAGTGACATATAGGTTGCTTGGTTACAATGAGTGACATTCCAACATGATAGCTTGCTTGGTTACATCATTACAGGAATAATGGCCTACTGCTTCATCGTGTGATGAGGAGACAGTGAAGCTGTTTCATTTTGAGTTGAACAATAAACTAATAATAGTAAACTGGTACTACCTTGGCAGTAATGTAAAACAGCTAGTTATACCTGTGGTACCATTCTTCCATTGTATACCGTATAGTAAAATACTTTGGCAGTAATAAAGTGTGACGAAACCCTTTTGTTGAAAAAATAGGCGGAAAATACTTTGGCGATTGAAATAATATTCATCAAAGGTTTTTACAGCAAGTTTTTACTGTACAGTATGTAAGGATCTCGGTAAGGATAAAATGACAAGGTGTCAACTCATCAGTGAAGTAGTGTAGTAGGTGTAGCGTTGTTGTTGTAGCAGTACTTTTTGCAGCTACTGATATAACGACGTGCTAGCAAAGGTGTGCTTCTCTATCTCCTGTGATGCCAAGAGCGACCGTATTTGCTTCTCAGAGAACTCCAGTAGCAGAGGTTATCACGTATATCAAAGTATTTGGCCAAATCCATCACAAAATGATGAACTAACTGACGTGCAAACGGGAAGCTGGTTGGAAATGCTATCCCAAGGAGTGCTTACAACTGTGGGACACATTCCTAGGAAGATCAAGATTTCCAAAGTCAGCTCGATCTTTATTGCGTGGTGGTATGAGCTGACCTTCATCTCAAGTTCAAGTTACTCAATGTGCTCGTGTGATCATCTAAAATAATTGGCGAAAAAACTTTGGTGAATTGAATGCTATTCGCCAAATTCGTCAAAGTTTTTTACCGCCAAAGTTTTTTACTATACGGTATCATTCAGGTTCATTTCCACAACTTTGTTTATAATATTTAATAGCTTTTTTCAGCACATGTTGACTATGTTTAAATTTTACTACTAACTGTCCATAGGATGACCTTCTGGTACCATACAAGTTGTGTACCTGTTAATTTGACTTCTTTGTTGCTACGACGATTAGTGGCAGTCATTTCTGTGTCAAATTGTTCCTTCCATTTACCAAATGTCTCCTTGGTTACCGGAGTACCATGAAATACTGCGGGTTGCTATGGACAAACAACAACAACAAATTCATCTGATAACACAACATGATAAGAACATATACCAGTTGAGAGGGAATTAAATTTGGTGGTTGCTGCTTCCACTGTAGTCGGTCCTACCCTAAAAAGTAAGGGTCTGGTGAAATCAGATCCCATATCATTTCAATGGAATGAACTTTATCAATGACGTCACGAGCACAAGATGGCCACGTTATTTGGAATACTAATGTACAGGCTCCTAACAAGAACCTGACCAGTAACCAACAGATATGGGTATAAAGTAACAAATGCCATTGCAAACAAGCGCTATCTCGAAAAATTTCCAGCATGCAATACAAACCGTTCATTGTGTTGTTTAGAAGTTGATATCTCCTTCATGTGTGTTTAAGTCACCAGCGTGCATTAAATTGGCAAGCAAAGAAAGTCATTACATATGGAATCTGTATTTTGACACTTTGCAAAGGGGCAGGAGGCGTGAGACTACTACTGATACATCCTGAATGTTTGTGCTCGTGGTAATTTCAAACTCGGCCATTGCCTGTAATACTGTCACTCAAGCTATCATCAGCAGTATTATGTGTCCTTATACAAGCATAATTAGCACAGACCTGGGACAAATATGTCCACGCTAGTCAGCAACGACTGCCACCATTGTCCACAACTTTTACCAACACAATCGGCAAAGTTATATTTTAGGGAATAAAGGACATGCCTCGAAATTATCGATACGAATTGTAAGATAAAATTTCGATACGAATTGTAAGATAAAATGTTGGTACAAATTGTAAGATTTAATCTGAAGCATCATTGACTGCTCTATTAGAGTATATCAATATTCCATTGTATGTCATAACAGCCATGGTTGGTATAAAATATCACGTGTTTGTTCTTTGCCCTTCAGTCACACGTTGCTACCACTGGACAGAACTCTATGGTAGAGTGTTCTTTAGGGTCAGGAATTAGCACACTGTCCAAACGTGTCACATGACAAGATGGTAGTTATGAACATGATCATTTATGTAATATTATTTATTATATGGGTAATATGTAATAGTTATACCATGGTTGCGAGGGATTTTGCTGATATATACACCCAAAGCGCGAGGGCCACAGGCCCGAGGGCTGCGGGTGTATATGTCAGCAAAATCCCAAGCAGCCATGGTACAAGTGATATATATCACTTGGGGCGCACTCACCTAATAGGTGAAAGAACTAATGAGAACTCATCCCATTTGTTTTATACAGTAGCATCTGAAGATCGATTGTGGTTTTAATAGCGTGGGCTAATAGCCATCAAAACGTTGTCCGTACGTTAAAACGTCATTAATACGTTACTATGCTTCAACACGCAATGTTAGAAAACTTGCGATTGTGGGATGGAGTTTATATTGTTATCATTTTTGTACTAAGTTAAGCCAACTAACTTCGCTATTGGGACAGTAAGTAAGTTATTATATTAAGTTAAGTACTTAGAACTGTAAGTTACTAACCTATTTCAACGTAGCAGTAGTAGCTTTGCTGTTCCATGGTCTGTTCAAAGGCTGATACGCGGTGGGTAGAAATACGCATCCACAATCGCCCAAACAATTATCTTGTGCCTTCATTATCCTTTAGTAACAACCAACTACTCTATCTTAGCCTATGTACTAAGCTTAGCAACCTCTACAAAACCGAGTCCCACAATACAAAGCTCTATGTCGCTCAATATAACGAGTCAAAGCACATCGATTCTTTGAACTGGCTGGGTATCAAAGTCATTGGCAAACCGCTTTCCCATGATATTGCCCGGGCAATATGCGAGTTAAACACCGAGCGGCGCCTTTGAAAGCCCACGCTAAAGTGGTATATGTAACTGTAACTAAATAGTTTCTATCGCAAGTAACGAGTAACCAATATAAGCTCCTGCTTCTACACATTAACTACTGGGGGTTATTGAGCAACAACATGTGATCCCTCCTTGGAACCTCTAAAGGATTTAAGGTTGAAATAATCTTTCTGAAACCTTGGGATTACAAGAAATCGTAGGAATTTTTTTTGTATATCTGTACATAGCTATGGACACACTAACCTCATCTTGTTTATCATCTAGTGCTGCATACTCATCTGTTGCAGCATTAGCAGCAGCTGTTATCTCATCCACCATTTCTCCTAGTCTCTCTTGTAATCCACTAACTAAACTGAATACCATCACTACTCCAACTTCTTCCTCTGCCTGACAGTGTACTCTAATTAATGCCATATATATCATACTATTGTTACCTGTTCCCGTAGCAACTGCTCTAGTTCCACTACCTGGGTGTTGGTGAGGTTGCTATTGGTTACACACATCTCTGGGGGCGTGTCCGGGTAAGTGGGTGTGTAGGTGAAGTTTACAGTGACTGTTGCTATGGATACCACTATTACAACCAATAACATGTACATATTATGGTTACCTGAAGTGTCCCCATCATCAGATTGTACTACCAATGTGATCTCAAATACAATGGGGTCCTGGCTAACTTCTGTATTAATATAATACTAGTTAGTATACTTATTGACATCATACCACACCATCCCCAGGTCGGAAAGAATGTGGGATGTTTTTTCTTTCTTCTTCATAAGCTACCATAATTATTACTTGGTGAAACATCACACCTTCTAGTAGCCACACTTAGTGGTACCACAGTTAATTAATTCTTTGGCTTAGACATCATTTTTGAGCATAAAGTAGTAGCCAAGTCTGAGTAATCGCCACATCAATTATTAAACTGAGGCAACAGATATTGCGACTAGTAAATATAGTATGATAATTTTCTTATCCCCAATGCTGAACACAGATATCCATATTATCCGGACAGTAATTCTATATCCAGATAGCACCGCTATCAGGATAGTTACTAATAATTCAAAGCAGCTCTAATCAGCTCAAAGCGGACCAGCTCTAATCCCCAGGATACATGGCAACACAGGATGTAAGCTGTGACTAATCATAGGCGTAGGGGACATGATTTGACTAGCAATTTGATATCATCTCTGAAGTACTCAACTGTCTTGCTTACTACCATCAACATTTCATATAATTCACCATTCTATTCAATCAGCAATACACAAAGAATTTATAAAACTATCAGTTTGTACTGTGACTCTTCAGCAACACTTCAGATTGATGATTGTGACAAACACCTCTAAAATTAGTTTTTGAACAAGCAAAGTTGTTTGTGACTGACATAGAAGCAAATTACAGAAGTAAGAATGCACTGCTGGAATGTTTCAAGCATTTGTACTACTAAAAAAAACTCTGAAACTCAATCTCAGATGGTAAATTTCCAAAACTTTCCTGGGGTCATGTCCCAAGACCCAAAATTTGTTGTAAAGCATTAGAAATTATAGTACAGGCTTAAAATAGCATTTTACCTGTAAATTCTTCACTGGAATAAATTGACCGAAGTGCTTCTAATTCACTAGCTTGTTCTTCTTTGTAATCTATTGAGTTATTTGAATATACACATATCACGTGATATAATGGCTGTACTAACCTGTCATACTGTGATCCTGTCATATTTCATTATCTAGTGTTCTAATTAATAAGCACTGTTTCTAAACAATGCTCACCCTGTGTGCTGTACAGAAAGTGTTAACCCTACACAGACCTCAATCAAGCATTATTTGACCTCACTTTACTCCACTGATCACTCCTTAGTACACACGTGGTACAATAAAAAAATTACTGCTAATTTTGAGCACGTGATTCGGGGTTACCGGTTTAGGAGACACACGCAATGGATCGCGGTGAGTTGTCCATAGTACAGTGAGTAACTTATAACGCGCTACTTAACTCCTGTAGGTAAGAAAAGAAATAAGCCGGTAGACAGCGCCGAAGTACCGTCAAGTAGGTTATTATTTATCCTACTGGGGTAATCGTTACGTTTGTTACATATTGTGTGCAGGCAGTAAAAAGAAGACCGCCATTGAATCCGTGAATGACATTCCTAAGGAGAAGAAACGAGTAAGTTCTTTGTATAGTTGGCACTAATTGGAACTAATTTTTTAGATCAAGTTAACCCGAGGGGACCTGCGCAGTATGACCAGGGACGAGATTATCACCAAGTGAGTAGCCAGTATGATGTAGTGTGTTATTATATGGTGTGCATTAGATGGGAAGAGCAGGATGAGTATATCGACTGGTTACTGGCAGTGAAGGGTATGGAAGAACTCAGCAAGTTACAAGAATCAGAAAGCAAATTGACATTGCAAGTACAAGAAGCTACTCGTAGAGAAAATGTGCTTAACATGAGATTAGCTACCAAACAACAAGAACTCCAGGATACCATGGTGAGTATTAGGTTGCTATAGTGAAACCTGTTTCCTTAGCAATGGCCTTACTCCCAGGGGTGTGTGGATGGAAACTTCAAAGGAATGTTTACACTTCATCAGAATTTTATGTAGGCTTTGAGTATTGAATGCTTGAAAGCACTCTTGCTCTGGCTTTGCCATGTTGTGGCCAATATAAAGAGGTGGCCTTGCTACTAAGGGTAGTTTACAGGTTTCACTACTTGTGTAATGTATTGCTGCAATGTGGTGACCTATTGTCTCTTTTTTTATGTCATTTCCCATTGTCTTCCTCCACTGTCAACGTGATGATAAATTACATTAAATACACAATTTTGTTGTACCATACACACACACACACACGTACAGACACAAGTACATGATCTGAAGCAAGCCCAATCACCATCGACGGCACAGCTACACTCAATGTTGATGGACCCTGCAGTCAACTTGATGTTTCTGAAGATGAAGAGTGAACTGAAGGATGTTAAGGAGAAACTAGCACAGGCACAAAGTGACTTGAGTGCGTGGAAGTTTTCCACCGATAGGTCAGTACTGACTAAACTGGTAGAGAACAGCAAACGTCATACTATTGACCAGCAGTGTTCTGTAGTCATTTTGTATTACATGTTGTATTGTATAACTAGCTCAAATGAGCCGCCACAGAGCTCACAAGACTACCTGGCTAGCTCACATGATCGTCTCACCTGCTGGCTGTGACTGTAAACATTTTCCCATGATAGTTAAGTCAAAAACGTTCACTTTCAATGGTGACATGTTATACTAGGTTATCAGTTTTTTCCTGAGTGTATTTCTATCCTTGAGCCTACAATCATTGTGCTAATAACCTGGAGCCCCTGGTTATGGGCTCCTGGTCCGACCATTTAGTTGGGGGATGGTATGTCATTTATCATATGATCTTGGAAGAAATGTTAAACTTTGGTGCCTCAAGTAAATGCCAGGAACTAAAAGCTATAGCGATGTCAGTCCCATAATTATGTTGGCCTCTTATCATTGAGTGTTTCTATTGGGAAAACACTCACCTGGAAAATCAGGACACCTTGATAATCAGGACATCTTGATAATCAGGACATCTTGATAATCAGGACACCTTGGTAATCAAGATACTATCGGTTGGTCCCAAGGTGTCCATGTTACACTGTAACCTGTTAATGTGGACACTTGAGGACACCTACATAATTCAGACACTTAGTTAAGGTCCCAAAGTATCCCTTAGTATATAAACTGACCTGGAAAATCAGGACACCTTGATAATCAGGACCACCATAGAGTCGATGTCAGGTTGCTTGTGAATGTAATTCAATAATTCGGACATGTGATATTTGCACGGTAGAGTTATTTTTTTGCAACCATTTTAATAATGCAATCAAATTACTCATCACCTTAGATTGTCAGACAATGCCAGGGTTAGTCATTCAACATGCGAGTAACATTTACATGGTCACGTTCACAACTCACATGTGTAATTTGTTCATTTACATGATTGTAACTGGTTCTAGTTGCATATTCACCATTGAGTGTATCACCAGATCTAGTTGGTGTTTTACTGTTGACCTTGACTTGTATTACATTGTGGTGTGTCAAGTCAGTCACATGATCCGCCTAATTGCTCCTATAGTGGGTGGGGGGAGGGGATCAGATGATAGCCTAAGAGAAGGTGTATGAAATTGCAGTCATAAAGTCACGAAGGTGTATGAAATTGCAGTCATAAAGTCACGAAACATGTAGTGTCTGGTCCTCCAAGAGCCACCTCTTCCATTTGAACCCCATGTAGTGCCCACTTCACCATGTAATCCATGATACAGCTATCTGGGAAGGTGTAGTGATTTCAGTATTGTTTGCTCCCCATCACTAGTAACAGTTTTAGTCACATTACTGCCAAGACTGAGTTGTACAGGTGATAACCCCCAACAACTTCTCTAATGCACATTGTAGCCTTGTCCCCAGCTGCCCACACACTAGATCACACAGAGGTCAGCTAGTGACTAGTGGATAATGTTTCTTGTGCTCATTTTTGCTTTAATACTTTCAAATGAATAAACGTAAAGGAGTGTACTTTATATAATCTGATGGTGTGACTTATAAATGCTTAATGTTCAAACCTTCTTAAAACAATAGTCGATGGCAAAGAAGACCCTTTAGACAACTTACTAAGCTAGTTTAGTGCACACTTCCTGGGCCAAGGCATTGGACTAGTGTCATCGGACAACCTTTGCATAATCAAGTGTGTGGCCAGCTAGGGACTCAGTTCCTGGCTTAACGGACACTATTGGTAAGACGTCACTTAAACTCTAATGTCACCATACAATCAACCCTAAGGTGTGATGTTGAAATAAGTAGGCAGTGTTGAAATGTGATATTAGCTAACAAATGGCTACAATGATAATTAAGTTATCAAGGCAATTCTGAGGGTATTATGCAGGCCAAAGTAACTGGACCATACAGTACAAACTGGACCATACAGTAAGTACAGTCATAATTTTGAGGAACAGAACTTTATGAATTTTGTGAGTGATTATAGCTGCGTGATATAATTGGGAAATGTTTGCGGTTACATATAGCCATTACCTTAAAATATGTTATCTTCAAGGCTTTGTTGTCTTTTGTAACTTACGAATAATTCATAGCATTAGAGTAGTAAATATTGTTACTAATAGAACAGTTATATTATAACAACAGAGTACTGTATAACTAGTTATTATACCATCTGAAAATTTCTTGTGGAATAAAATAATAATGGCAGAAAATTTAGTAACAAAAGGCCATCACTAAATTAACAATTAAGATACACGCTAAAATGCGATGTGGAAACGTTTGTAGCAGGCACCAACCATTTCTGTTTCAACTAGCAGAGTGATGTGAATTGCACCTGTGCAGTGTCATACACGCACGCATCCACTCTTTTCGTTTAACTGGGCTGGTAGAAAACTTTGAGAGAGCTGGACCCTTGCTAGCAAGCCTGCAGACTCATCACAATCATTTTTGATGTTAGCATTGATTGTTAGTTTGAGTTGCACGCAGCTCTTATTATCTGCTTCAACTTTCATTACAGGACACAGCTTTGGTTGAGTAAACGTTTCTTTCCAGAGTGGCTTAGTGATGAAGCTTTCAACATCATGTTACCTTAGTAAAATCATGTGATAACGTTATTACCATGGCACCATAATTCTTACCAATTAAATGATCCCAAAGTGCTAATATTAAGTGTCTTGCTACTGTACAGAAACTAGCTATATATTATACTGATAGTGAAATACTCTACTAGAATGGGCACTTGTGTTTGATTCAGGGGATAGCCACCGTTATAGTTGCTGTTACTTTACCTGATCAAATTATCATAGCACATTCCAATATGATCTGATGGTTGGGACTCCCTACACACACAGTAGCCATGTATTATCTATTACTAGTAATGTGGAAACACTGGCCATTTCCTGTTTGCCTTTATGGTAGAGTGCTACAGAGGGTCGTGAAGTTATTGTAAATCCCGTAATTTTAAACAAACGCACATGGATGTTACTTTGCAGTTCAATTATTGGTGTGAACACTGTAAGTCTTACACAAACTAGCTAACAATAATCAAAAATTGTGGAAGCAAATGATCACGTGTATATAGTGAAGACTTATGATGATGGATCGTCTGAAGTTCTAGGATATGGTGATGCAGTGATTGCACAGAATTTAAACATCACAGTTTTACAATGATTTCTCAACATGCAGATGCCAGTGTCCAACAGATAAAGCTAACAGACCCCACTCAGTTACTTGTATTGCATCTTGTAATGGGAAGACAAAAATTATAGGAGGAACTACTAAAAGTGTTGTCAGTGAACATGTGTAGATCACAAGACAGAAGCTAAGGATCAAAGGGATGAATTTTTGAAGCAGCGGTGTATCACAAGTGTCCATTTACAGCAGTGAAATGCTACTTGATGAAACAGGAGTTGATCAAAGAAATACAATACGGTGTTGTGGCTACAACATGAGAGGAAAGCCTGTTGTAAATCATCAGTTGCTGTTGATTCAAGGGGATCACCCTCTGGAATAGCCTATGCATGGCTGGCTTATTAAAATGTGAAGGTTGTGTGAGTAGTAACCAATGGTGATGTCTTTATAACATCTTCCTGTTTATTGCCTTCTGATGGAGAAGATCCACACAGAGTGGTAACTGTTACATCGTAGTGGTAGTATGGTAAAGAAGTTGATTGTGTACTCTCTTCTGCCGTATTCCCCACCAATTGAAGTGACATTTTCTGAGGTAAAAGCTTTGATGAAAATGATGAAGACTGTTTTGTTAGTAGCTTTACAACCATCACATGGCAAGATTGTTAAAACTGGATTTCTGAAATTGGACTGTATGGATAAGTAGTGGTACATAATATTCACTATGACTCTGGAGTAGTGGAATTTATCAGTTTTGTATCATCTTCAAATAAACTTTGAAGGTATCGTAGCTGTTTCAGGTTTTTCCTTCGTAGTGTGACAGCTTTACCAGGAGGTGTGTCGATCACAGAAGAAGCTAGCTTAGAACTCACTTCACTTGAACTCCTCACATCAGATGTTCCAACTGCTTTGATAAAGTAGCTGGTACACCTGTAATACCATCTGTGAGTGACTAACACGGGCTTCAACGTCAGGTGGTTTGTATTTGTGAACACATCACCTTTCTTGATCAGTCTTAGCTGTGGTACAGTGGTACTTACCACTTACGTTTTGACTTGAGATCCTCAACTATACCATCTACCTGTTTCACTTACACTGCCTAACTTGTAATAATCACCATATCGGTCATTGTGCTAGCTACTGTGGTCTCCACCGTACATGTCCGTAGGATGAGGTCTCCATCATACATGTCTGTAGGATGAGGTCTCCATTATACATGTCCGTAGGATGACACTGAGACTACAAGGTGAAGCCTAGTACAAGGTTGTCATGTTAACTTGTAGTGTGTAGCCAGTGTCACCTGACTATTGCTAATAGTATAGTTGCTGAGTTTGTTGTTCACCCACTACTGGTAGACTCATGTGCCACTGGCTGTGACAATATCACTGGTGTTGTGTAGAGGAACTTCAAGTTTGTCTTGTAACTAAACTGACACAATAATGTACAGGTCATTGAAGCAGTGGGGAAGAAGAGTATTCTGTTAGCATCTTGAAGACTACCAGTACAGACAGACCAATAAGCACATATTGTTAACTACTAGTCTTTTACTAAGAGCATTCACTCATTTGATCTGTACTTTCTTGTTAATGAGAACTGATTATTTGGTACTGAAATTTCGGCAAAATGAAAAGTTATTCGTCAAGTGTCAAATGTGAATCAAAAGCGAATTTTACTTTCTCAACAATTATACTTTCTCTTATTCATCAAATGTCCATAAACATCTTTTAATGGTCTGTTATTTCTTGATTACTGTCAATATTTAATTCATCAGTTGATAAAGTGTGGATTAGTCAACTATTACCTGTTATATGGTGTAGGGTATTACCCTACCCTGAATAGCTACAATAGTTCTCACATGATACAATCAGTTAGTCATAATGTCCAGCCTAACAGTATAGCCAGACCGTATGCTCCAAAACGGGCCTGTAACCTCTAATTAATGAACACCATGCAGAGAAAAGGGTCTGGCTACATGACACTACAACATGTTACAATTGTTTTTATTGCCTTCACAATGGTATCTCTATAGATAGTGTGTTGTATGGAAGATTTATTTTTTACTTGCTGTATCATTTACACATCCTTCACTTTATAAAATGTAATTGAAAAGTGAACTTTACTTTCTCGACAATTTCTAGCCATTGGTTACAACACTGAAACAAGAATTAATATTAGCAAGAATTAATAATTGAGCCTCTCCACTATTATTAACTCTTGATATTAGTGGTAGGGTACCACTATACCCTACCAGTACTGTGGTACCCTACCACTATTGCCCATGCTTATAAGGATTGCCAATGGTGACATTACTACAGACCATGTAAGCATGACTGGTCTTGGTAGCAGATTCAGTCGACAATTTCTCTGCCACAAAATATTACCTTCATACAATTCTGAGAGCTTGGTTAATGTCAAAAGAGTTCTCCTACCTCCCAATGATCTGTAATACCATGAACATTACTGGTGCCATGCCTGGGCAACCATAACAGTGAACTCTGGTAGTACAATAGGGAAATTGTCAAGTTAAATTATATGAAGAAACAGTGTCAGGTTAGCAGGATATGACCACTCAGGAAAGTCTGGCCTTGTAGTGATGATTGACCATACCCTCATAATGAGGATACTCACTTGGTTAATGTATACAACATGTCATCATTGCCAATCCCTGTTTACAAGTGGATTTGTTTCCTGTTCTATCCAGCTTGTGGTGAGGCTTTCACTGTCAGATTATTTATAGTAACTTGTTTACACTTCCTTTGTTGTTGTTATGACAATGTCATGTATTCCAGTGCCACAGGCAAGCGTCTTATGACGAAGTGCAGGATGTTACTACAAGAAAATCAGGAGCTGGGTAAACAGCTGTCGCAGGGGAAGATTGCTCAATTAGAGGCTGAGATTGCTCTGCAGAAGAAATACTCTCAGGAACTGAAGACTTCTCAAGATGGTGAGTGGGTGTTTGTAAGAGGGGGAAATCCCATTGGTAATGAGGAGAAACCATTTATTGAAGGGGAATCCCCACTGTTCGATACAGTTCACTATAACTTGAAAACTGGTATTTCCCTCACTACTACTACCACCACATGGGTGATCTCCCAGGTGTTTCCCCTTATTATAAATCACATACCATATGTTACAGAACTGAGTGAGTATGTGTTCCAAGTTGATGAAGAAGCTGAAGGACTTCATTCATCCATCCTTAACAGCTACTCCACTGCACCAACAGACCTGACTGTGCACAACAAACTGGGGGGTGGGGTTGCTGCTAACAAATTGACTAGTAGAGTTAATGGACCATTAGACACTCCCCCCCTACTGGGTGGTGTCGGGGGTAACAGCAAGTCATCAACTAGTAGCAACGAGACACATTAAGCACACATCATTACGGGTAATATGATGTCATTATTATATGTTAGTATTTTTATGGTATGTTATATTGTTATTCATCCTATTAATAGGTTAGCTGCTAGGGACCATAAGTGTTGATATGAGCCACACAACACTTATATGGTCATCTTATTGGTGGCTACAGTCTATTTCTGGTTGGTTGAACAATTAAAGTGTAAAAATCATGTGAAAAAAGTATCAGTAGCCTTTAATTTAAACTAACGTTGTCTGCCTGGTGTGAAATTTCATTGGTTGTTTCTATTTACATGATACTTCTTACATGGACAACCAACATGTTGTAGTGATGAGGTCAAGCTATTGGTAGTTGTTACATTTCTGGTTGGTAATTCATTGTGGTAATCAAATATGAACACTTGACGTAACTTACATGTAAACTACAAATCAAACTGTGTTGAGGTGTGTTGTCTAATTTGCCAACTGTGGTCAGGTGTTATATTGTAAGTGAACACTAATAAACACTTGGTTATCCAACAATGACTGCTCAATTAGAATTTCATTTTTGTCAACAGGTGTATGCTGTATTGGAGTATTTGATGATTAGGCTGTTTAATCTCCATTGTGAATTCAGTATAAAATAATGAACCAATTAAGGAACCAACCCTGAGTTCATACAAGTGGTCACAAGTCTTAATTGTGGTGCAACATTTGTATTGAGTTATTTACTCAACCATACACTACATAACCTCACATACACATATTATAATAAGTGATATACTGCTTGTACTAGTTACACACATACAATAGGTAAATCAGTTAGGTTTAGTAGCAGGGGGTCGGGTGACATCATCACGTGATGCCGGATGATGTGTCAACAAGCATACATTACTAGCCGGTCCACCTTGTGGATGTATAGCTGTCCTGTTGTGATAGGAGTCTGCTGTTAACACAACTAGAACCAGGATAAGGAATAAACAATATTGGTAGTGTTGTATCTAGGGAAGCTGTGGGAGGGAGGGAGTCATACAATAAAATGCAGAACAATCCCAGTGGTGATTCTAGACAAGTTCCTAAGGAGCCACACAACCTGGGTATCTTTTTTTTTCAAACAGCCTAACTTGTTATCCATTATGGTATTGTATGACAAGGATACTAGCTTGTATTGGTAGGTGTAGTACACTGGTTTCCGTGGTGATCTCCAGCAAGTGCTCCACTGCTCCCACACCATTACTACCTGACGACCCTATTGCCATGGCGAATATCTCCACCCTTAACTCTGCTTTCATCCCTGCCGCCACCTGTAGATCACATGATTCAATCATTTGAACCAATTATTTGACAATATGTGAAATAGTTTTATCACCTGACCTTATTTATGGCAGGTATATTAAGTGTAGTACAGGAAGTAAGTATCTTTCAATAAGGCAAATCTCACTCTTATAGCCTAAGGTGTTACTCCAAGCATGTTAAAGATATTTGCTGATCATTATTAACTGGCACAACAAGCTATCCTACACACTTACTGGTCCAGGTGTATAATGTATCCTGAGGCCGGTGGATGGTGGTGGTTGTTTGATCTTATACCGACATGTGTCCACTCCAGTGTTACGTAGTGTTACTACAGTGTCATAGGTACACCCTTCTTGGAGCACACCAAATACCACTTCCTCTGGTAGTAGAATGAACCCTCTGGCAGCCTGTCTCTGTGACAACGATGATGTCATCACCTTCCTACGCACTGGCTCTTCCACTGCCTGAAACTGTTAGAGGTTAATAAATCTTATAATGGTACAGGAGGTTGATCACATAACCCTGTAGGTGTGATTACACTACCAAATATGGCATCAAGTGTTAAGCTGATTGAGTTTCTCATCAGCCACTTGAGGTGGACGGTCATTTTTCAATATTGAAGGAAGCACACAAAATCGCAGCAGGTTATCAGTCACTACAATGATTATCAAAGGCCTTCTTAAAGCTTATTGTTATACTTTACCAGTTTGGAAGAAAAGTTGACCTTAACTGCTAGTTTGTCTAAACATTAAAAATGATGGCACAGATGATCAATTATAGCGGAGGCAGCAGTGATGTGGGCAGATGATGACAAACTGTAATTATTTGCCTGGCCTGATAGAGGTCTGGAGAACTGTTTAATTACGTATTTTGAATACACTTAAACAGCTTCACATTTCAATTATACAGAAAAGTAAAAATCGTTTCTCTAGCTGTAGTCTTACTCACCCGTTCATTGGGGATTTCCCCAGGTCTAGCCCCTTTTATGGAGGCTGGTAACTGTACAGGTTGTCCCCTCAGATCCCCGGTCACGTTATAGTAGGTACTCTTGTTAACAAGTGTCCTCTGAGAAGGAATAGCAGCAGGACCCTGGTCAGTTAACTCATCATGATGGAATGACATAGTCTCCATCTTAGAGGACACCACTGCCACAGTCGGTGGCTGCTGCTGCTCCACAAAACTGGACTCTCTGCTGTCAACATGACGATGAGCTTTAGCAGGTGTGGGATTGTGAGGTCTATTAGGTCCAGTGGGAAGACTTAACAGGCTGGCATTGTCATTATTAGCTCCATGAGGAGTAGCAGCCTGTAGGGGTGTTGGGTTTAGAGGTCGTACTGCTGTAGGTGTGCCCTGTCCACTGGCATGGCTTGGAGTAGGGTTCATTGGACGAGAGACAGACGTCACTTGTTTATCAATCTCACTCTGTGTGGGTGACTCTACTCCAGTGGTCCCAGTAGTTGCTGTGATGTGTACACCAGTATTAGTAGCAGGAGTGGAGAGGCGAGAGTCTTCCTTCAATATTGGTAGGTCCATTTCTGAAGGGCTTCTTACCCCAGTGTTATTGTCTTGCTCAAATGTGACATGTGGTTTAGCCTTGGGCACTTTAGATGATAGGGCAGCCATGTCTGGGGGAACTGACATCAGGAATTTCCTGCCTTGGGCACTCTTAAAATATGGTGGTACATCATGTTCCCTGAGGGCTCTTTTAGCCTCACAACTCTCAGCTATCTCTTTCTGGAGGTCAATTAGTTGCTGGGGAGTTTCCCTTGGAGCTTTAGGCTCTTCTTGTATCATGACAGGTGGATTAATAGCAGTAAGATAATCTTGTGTTGAGTCATCCATGTGGCATAACTGGCTAGAAAAGATACTGGTCAGTTTACTAGCCTTATCACACTCTACATCACTTCGTTCATCAAGAGGTTGTAATGCCTGTAGCTCACTAGCCTGTCTATCTCTCCACATCACATAATCAGCTAGTCCACTATATAACACACCCCTAACACTATCATCAAATATGGGATAGTGAAGGTATTGACTGACTAGTATAGCTTCTGGTGGGGTCACTTGTTTGGGTTTAGCTGGTGGCTCATAGGCTCCTATCAGTAACCCTTTACCCACGTTAGCCCCAAATTTTTTTACGACATCATTATTATTGGCTGATGGTGGTGAAGGACATTTGATGGTTGTGTATGGTTGTAGGTTGGGTGGGATGATTGTGTCTTCCTTATATGGAGACTGCTGGATGGAGCATTTGTAAGGCATCATCACTGTACTTCTGTTACCCTTGGTAACTACGGCACCTTGAGGATGTGACTTTGCCATCACCATGACGTTGCTGATGTCATCATTTCTTAGTAACTGATAACCATTCCCATCAGAGTTGATTACAAAATATTGTGCAGGATGTGATGAGTGTAATAATCTCCTAACATCATCACTAGCAGCTTCAGTGTGTACACTGGCTAATCCATCTGATGATACAGTGAAGCTATTGTTAGCCTGATCAGTGACTGATATGATGTCCCCTGTACCAGAGTGGTCCAACATGTAGCTAACACCCTCAGGATGATGTTGATAAGTTGCCATACCTGTAGTATGATGATACTGACTGTTCTATTAGAGTATTTTGTGTTTACAACAGGAGGTGTATGTTCTGTTAGAGTATTTCAACAGAGCTTGGTATGGACAAATAATTCACTTAGCTGAACACTTCTATTATTCCATTGATGTCAAAGAAACAAGGCTAGTGATATCAGCAACATGGTCTTGGTGATACATGCTAACATGGTACATGTTAGCATGTATAGGGGAAAGCATGCACAAAGGCTAGAAATATGATTTACATGTCTTGTTTCCTGTTATACGCTTGTATTGTATACCACTTTTCCCTCCTGAATTGGAAAATTATTATTGTCATTAATATGAAGTGTGTGTTTAATATTGAGATACTCTAATAGAGCAGCCAGTTACTACAGCAAATCACAAATGATTCAAACTCCCCTAAAATGCAATACTTTATAATTTGTTTGAAAAATGCTTTGCTGTCATCTGTTACCATTATGTAAAGCTCAGATACACAGTAGATGTTAAATAGTTTTAATCTTAATAATAACCCCCCACCCCACTCTTACTAATGTAGTTGGTTGATCTTAAGGAGACGGGTAACAAGATATCAATCATCCATTTACCCTCACTGCTAAGGTTAGATAAAAATATTTTACTAGAGTAGCACAAGTTATGTTGCGACACTCATAATATACGACATATATGATACATTGTGGCTTCCCTTACCTGTAGGTGCTAGTTTAACGGTTGTACCATTGGTGGTGTTAATGTCATACCTGCCATCAGTATGACAGGTGATATCAGCACCATTATCAAGTGTTAGGGTCACTCCTCTGGTGTGTACATCCCAGCTAGTACAAGGATATCCTCTACACTCTATCATCCAGTCAGTTAACTGGTGTTGATCATTGTAGCGAGAGGTGAAACGTGTACCATCACTATACTCCACAATTACAGTGTGGTCAGGTCTAGTTAACAGTAATGTATTGTCCACCCTTGTTGTTAGTACCTACAAGTATAATACAGTTATTGTAGGCCAGTATAGCAGTAGTAATACATACATGTGGTGTACTACTTACACTTGTCAGGACAAAATAATTGTAAATGATGTAGTTGGGTGGAGAATGGCCAATGGTAGACTGCTGGTATGCGTACATTACACACACGCACACACACACAAAGCAAAGCAAGCAAGTAAAGCAAAGCCTACGACAGCGGTATGAAACACAGCTATTGCCGCCCAGCAAACCAGCACTGGGATTCCTGTACACCACTCAGGCGCTTGAGGCAAATCCTCCTCGGGCAGGGCTAGTAATCCGCAGGAGGACTCATGGAGGGAGGTCACGGAACCCAAAGTTCCACAACAACCTCAACACCACTAAGCGAGACAAGGATAGTTGGGCATTTGCTTCCCTAGTTAATACTAGGTACCCATTGATGTTACAGCTGGGTGGGCTGCTTCCCCAGATGACATAAGGCCACCAGGTCCCACATTTAAACAGCTGGGTAGACTGGAGCAATGTGAGTAAAGTTTCTTGCTCAAGGAAACAACAACAACACCAACCGAGAATTGAGCCTGGGGCCTCTTGATCACCAGGCAGATGCCCAAACCACTTGGCTATGCTGCCTCACATGCACACACACACTACACTACACTACACACACAACCCTACACTACACACACTACACTACACTACACGCACACACTACACTACACACACTACACTACACGCACACACACACACACACACACACACACACACACACACACACACACACACACACACACACACACACACAACCCTACACTACACACACTACACTACACGCACACACTACACGCACGCACACACACACAACCCTACATTACACACACTACACTACGCGCACACACTACACACACTACACTACACGCACACACTACATTACACTACACACACTACACACACTACATTACACTACACACACACACACACACTACACTACACACTACATTACACTATACGCAAACACTACACACACACACACACACACACACACACACTACATGTACACACTACACTACACACACACGCACACTACACGCATACACACTACACTACACGCACACACTACACGCACACACGCACACACACACACTACACTACACACACACACACACAATACACTACACGCACTACACTACACACACTACACTACACTACACACACAACCCTACACTACACACACTACACTACACACACTACACTACATGCACACACTACACGCACACACTACACTACACTACACTACACACACTACACTACACGCACACACTACACGCACACACTACACACACGCACACACACACACAACCCTACACTACACACACTACACGCACACACTACATTACACTACACACACACACACACACTACATGCACACACTACATTACACTACACACACACACACACACTACACTACACACACTACATTACACTATACGCAAACACTACACACACACACACACACACACACACACTACACTACACACACACTACATTACACTATACGCAAACACTACACACACACACACACACACACACACACACACACACACACACACTACATGCACACACTACACTACACACACACGCACACACACACACACTACACGCACACACACTACACTACACACACACACTACACTACACACACTACACTACACGCACACACACACACACACACACACACACACACACACACACACACACACACACACACACACACACACACACACACACACACACACACACACACACACACACACACACACACACACACACACACACACACACACACAACCCTACACTACACACACTACACTACACGCACACACTACACGCACGCACACACACAACCCTACATTACACACACTACACTACGCGCACACACTACACACACTACACTACACGCACACACTACATTACACTACACACACTACACACACACACACACTACATTACACTACACACACACACACACACACACACTACACTACACACACACACTACATTACACTATACGCAAACACTACACACACACACACACACACACACACACACTACATGTACACACTACACTACACACACACGCACACACACACACTACACGCATACACACTACACTACACGCACACACGCACACACACACACTACACTACACACACACACACACAATACACTACACGCACTACACTACACACACTACACTACACTACACACACAACCCTACACTACACACACTACACTACACACACTACACTACATGCACACACTACACGCACACACTACACTACACTACACACACTACACTACACGCACACACTACACGCACACACTACACGCACGCACACACACACACACACACACACACACACACAACCCTACACTACACGCACACACTACATTACACTACACACACACACACACACACTACATGCACACACTACATTACACTACACACACACACACACACTACACTACACACACTACATTACACTATACGCAAACACTACACACACACACACACACACACACACACACTACACTACACACTACATTACACTATACGCAAACACTACACACACACACACACACACACACACACACACACACACACACACACTACATGCACACACTACACTACACACACACGCACACACACACACACTACACGCACACACACTACACTACACACACACACTACACTACACGCACACACACACTACACACACTACACTACACACACACACACACAATACACTACAAACACTACACACACACACTACACGCACACACTACACACTACACTACACACACACACACACACAATACACTACACACACACACACACACACACACTACACACACACACACACACACACACAATACACTACACACACTACACTACACACACACACAATACACTACACACACTACACTACACACACTAACACACAACACACACACTACACTACACACACACACACAATACACATATACATACATACATACACACCTCATTGGTTACAGGGTCGGTAGCAGTATGATAGTCCAACTTGTCCAAGCTCACTAACAAGTCATCATTACTATCAGTCTGATCATCCTCTGGTGGTGGAGTGGGTAACTGAGGGGACTGGACTGTATCAGTGGCTACTGGTTGTGGAGACATTACCTATAATATAGCACCATTGTCATGTAGTTATATAATGGCCTGAAGGTTATTTTATAGGTTAGCAAATAAGTGATCCCACAAAAATAAAAATTCACAACTCAACAGCCAGTGTTGGGAGTAACGCGTTACATAAGCAACGCGTTATGTAATAATATTACTTTTGTGGTATCTAAGTAATATAACGAAATACACTATAAAAACAGGTAATATAACTCGAGTTACTTTCTTACAAATGTAACGCGTTACCTAAGTAATATAGTTACTGTAACGAGTCTAATATTACGTACTATTATTACTACAAGTAACGAAGTTACTAATCTCGTTAGTTATCCTCTGAGTAACACTTAGCCACAATGAAGTAACGAAGCCTAATGAATGAAGCTTATTCACCAGCTTCTTACTTATAACCAAGATTTGCACATTGTCCAACAACGCAATTATGTCATGTGATAAAGTGGTAGTTTCACACGTGACAGCTTAAGGCTGTGGACACAAAGTAATATAATATGTAATATTATTATAGTTACTTTATTTTATGGGTAATATGTAACTGTAACTAAATAGTTCAGTTGCAAGTAATATGTAATATGTAACTAGTTACTTTTACAAAGTAACTTGCCCAACACTGTCAACAGCCAATAATGCTAGTGATGATGAGCACAATCATAGCAAGTTCGTCCTTATATCTGGTGTGGGGGTTGTAGCTACAATACTGGGTCACCACCACTATCAGTAGTGAACAGTGGTCCACTATAGAGCGGTCCCACATATTAACAGGTTACACACTAGCTCACCTCTTCTTGCTCCCCATCACCCTGTGGAGGTGGGGCTGGGTGTGTGGTCTTTTTCTCCCCTTTCCTCCATAAATAACGCTGTCCTGTTGGCACAGTAACCAGCCAAGCTATATTGGTGTTGTTATCGGCAACCAATTGTTCAGGAGGAGGTGATGTCACAGTGTCCTCAAACGTCACCTTAGTAGCAGACTCCATAGGAGGCAGTTGCTCGGATGATGTTGCAGCAGCTAGCTCAGCGGGTGTGGCTGTTCTTATGATCTTTCCATCAGCATTCAACACTTCTACAACACCATCATTGAGGTATCTTATTACTTCTCCTGTTGATAATATACATCTCTGAGTCTCTGTGTTGTCACCCTGTACACCGTAGCTCTGTCTGATAATGAACTGTCCATCACTACCATCCATTATTGAGGGATCACTATCTGTATCAATTACTACCTTACAGTGTATGTGTAGTCCATTTCTCTGTGTGATGTGCAGTGGGAGGTACTTGTTCTGTCGACGTTCTGTCTCAAGTTTCTCTTGCCTTAGTCTCTCTTGTTCTAATCTTTCTTTTTCTCTTTTCTCTTCTGCTAGTCGTTGTTGTTCTTGCATCTGTTTCTCATACTGTTCCAGGTCCTTCTTGCTAATTTTCCTGCCTGGGGACTGTCCCCTTGATGTTGGACGAGGGCTGGGCTGAGCCCCGTCCTGCTGTTGTTGACTATCAGCGGTTGCTGGGGCAGCAGTGACATCATCAGCCACCAGTACTTGTCCGTTACCATAGGGACCATAACAACTGGTGCTAATGATCAGCTCATCGTCATCAAGTGAGGCATAAAAAGTAGCACATTTGACTGGTAGTTGAGGGCTAGTCACCATCCCTATAGTATTACTAGGTTGTTGTGTAGTAGCTGGTGTGTCTGATAATACTAAGCTACACCTCAGTATCGACCGGTGTGATAACAGAGAGACAACTAATGACTGATCACTCTCTGCTACCATCCTCTTGTGTACTCTGATCTGATTACCATCAAGTGGATACATCAATGAGATGTTATGGTCAACCATTAACACCTTGTTGTTCACCTCGTAACCAACGTACAGCTTCCTCTCGGGGAATACCCTATTGTTAATTACTGTTACCCTTTCGTCTTCTTCCTTCCCTTCAGTACTGTCCTGTTTGGTGGTGGCTGATTTCTGTGACACTGCAGATTTCTTGCCAGAGTTGGTAGCCTTCCCCTTGCCACTGGTACTCTTAGCTGATTGTTGTTGTTGTCTCTGCTCCTCTTCTGCCTTGGCTCTTTGTTCCTCCTCAATCACTTTCATCACAGCAGCAACGTCGTCTTTCTTCTGCTGTTCAAACACCTTCCTTCTTTCTTCATCCTCGTTGGTAGCCTGGCCAATGTCACCTCCAAACTTGTTCCACACATACCTCAGGAAATTGCTGAAGCCAACCTTACAGTGTAGTTGATCAGAATGTGTGTATTGTTGTAACAAGTGTCCATCATGTCCACTGTGTAGTACTACTAGTAGAGAGTCAGTGAGGCAGTGATGACCCATCACAGTGTAGGGATACTGGTAGTGTAGTCTTTGTATCACTTGTAGTAGTACCGGCAGATCATAGTGTACTTGTACACTGTACTCTGTCATGTCCCACAAGCTGGGGGGAACATCAAGTGTCCTACTAGGTGAAGAGCTGCTGCTCTGAGGGGGTGGGGCCTCAGGAAGGGCTACCGTGCCACCTGATAACTTGGTGCCGAGTTGTAGTGGAGTATCATACAGTAACGGAACTGGAGATGACAATGACTGAGTGTGGGGGTCTAATGGAAGCTGCTCAAAACACAGGTTCAACAAATAGTGATAGAATGATAGCTGGGTGATGTCCTTAGTAACACAATGATGTTCCATTGACTGTCTCAGTGCAGCTAATTGATCAGACTTCATGGCTGAGGAGGAAATATTGTGGGATAACAGGTTATTAAATATTGACAGTTCTGCCATTGAATGAGCTGAACTGGTGATATCAAAATATCTCACATGTTGTAACCCATAGCAACACTGTGAAATGTGATCTCCATTGTACAGGATGGTGGGAGTGGTGTTGGGGATCATGTGAGAGGTGGTGTTGGGGGAAGTCCCATTGATGTGGGTGTGGTCGGCGAGTGCCAGTCCATTGATCAATGAGGTCATGTGATCACTGAGCCCCACCTCCACACCATTAATGGGTTCTGCAAAGCGTGCCATCACATCTTCACCACTGCTAGTCACACATACCTGTGGATGATATGACATGTACACATCTGACCACCTCATTATGGTGACCATACCAAAAAGATATAGTTGGGATTGAGCTACAAAAGCTGAGTGATTTACTAGTTCACGTTGAGCTGAACCCTGAAAAACAGCTAAAAATTAAAAGTGGATTTTTTCTCAACAGAGTTAACATTTCTGCTAACCAGATGATTATTGGTAACAACAAAGGTGTCAACAACAGACACATACGGTTTGGCTCCATTACAAGTTTGGGAAAAGGCTCTAATGGACACTGTACTTATATGGCTTCTCCATAGGAAATGTATTGTGAAAATTTTGATTGGCCGTAAATATTATGTCAAACATTTGAACAACAAGATTTTTTTAGCGGGTCAAGCAGCAGTACTGCAAATGAGCCAAATTTCAAGATCGTGTGTAATTGCATCCATGAGTTATTAAATGTTTTTGAGGATTCAGCTCAACGCGAACATACTATAGGTAACACTTTCTCTAATATAGCTGGTAATAAGATAAGTGACTGGTGTAGGGGTTCTACCATCTTACTAAACATAAAACACTACTACTAGTATAACTACCAAATAAGGTGTTATACCTGTTCAGTCATACAGTGTACGATCAGCTCAATGGTCACATGATCCTCAGGAATGTTACTCATCAACTTGTTATAATAAGACATGTCCACATTAACTGGACTACTGGGATAAGGGGTGGGGGGTCTTGAGGGGGGCTGATCTGTAGGGGGGTAATGAGGGGGGGCTAGAACACACCTGGTGTACAATATAGTGAACATGGATTAACTAAGTTCAGTTAACAGAGTACCACATATAAACAGTATAATACTGATGTAGTATCATATACTGTAACCTGTTAATGTGGACACTTGAGGACACCTACATAATCCAGACACTTAGTTAAGGTCCCAAAGTATCCCTTAGTATATAAACTGACCTGGAAAATCAGGAAACCTTGATAATCAGGACACGTCTCAAGATGTCCTTAATACACACTACACAGGATTCACTGTACATGTATAATGTTGCGAGATAATTGCTAGAGCAACAATCTCTGAGACAGCTAGTGTAATTGCAACAAATTAATAGCTTGCTCTTAGATGGCACAATTTGGAAAATTGGATTTTGTTTTTCCAATTCCAATGTAAATTATAGTCTTATACATTGACCATGCTGGCATATCATGGGAGAATATCTTTCATTTCAACTTATTACAGGTTCAGTTTAAACAAACTAGAGTAAGTGACTGCTTTTGTGATGTGCTTAATTTGCAACCTCATTGCTCAATAGCGTCATGATCTGATCAATGCTAGAACAATACCACCAATATTGTAGGACAACAAAAGTGGCACCCACTGTGTTAATCACAAACACAAACACATCACCAAACACACATGTGTGCAAACACACACACACACACACACACACACACACACACACACACACACACACACACACACACACACACACACACACGCTATACCTTGTTCACTGTTAGAGGTAGCAGATACAGTCCTGGTGGTGGAGGGTAGCAATAACAACTTGTTATACTCAGTGTAGTGATGATATCGCTGATAAGTGTTGTACTGATCCAACGTAGTGTAGACCATATCTGCTAGTTGATCAAACCCTTCTGAACCATACTGTGTCTGTAGTGATAGAGTAGAATAAATGTCCCAGCTCAGTGGTGTTATACAAAACAAAACTTTATGGACATTTTGTATACAGTTAACTTCAGTAAACCAAACCCTCCCTAATATAACTAGTACAGAGGTGACTATCAGAGAATTGTGTCAACAGGTGTATGTTGTATTAGAGTAACCAAACAAATCTTGTTCCTTGACAGATGAGTAATAACATTATCACAGTCAGGTTCAAAATACCGTATAGAGGGAAACTTTGGTGGGGGAGATTTGCTACAACTTTGCCAAAGTTTTAAGCCACCAATTACTAGTAGCACCTCGGATAAGCATCTTTGTAGCTAAACACTGAGCTGAATTCGCCAAAGTTTATTTCACCAAGGCTTGCTATTCGCCAAAGTTTCCCTCTATACAGTTGCAGCAAAACAAAACACCAGCCAAGGAATAATATTGACCAAACAGCTACGGATAACAATAATGTTAGAATGATGTGTAATTTGAATTGACTTTTAATCTGAATAGTATGCAACACGCATTGAAAATGTATCAAAAACTACATGACTAAACATCAGCATTGTAAGTTATGTATCAGAGCTAGAAGGTGAACACACCTGACTGCTCTATTAGGCCATTGTGAATGTTCTATTAAAGTATTTGACTGTTCATACTATTACACAGTAGTGAACTCAGTTTCTTACAGTATTGTTACCAAATAAGAAAGTTGTTCTAAGGATATTATTTGGCTATATATCAACCCTACCAAGTTACCTTGTCATCTTCCCCACTGGGTATTACTAAAGGTAGTGTGAGGGAAACAATCGACATATCTTGTAACATTGACCCATCTCCACCACTCTGTAACACTTGATGTAACTGTTGCCAGTAACTAGCCAGTCTGTTGCTCTTTATTTTAATCTTCTCCAGATCATCCTCAGATGCAGCAGGGAGCTCTTGATCCTCAGCCAGGAGCTTGACCAACATTATTACTGGTATATTGACCAGATCAAGGTGTTCCAACACCTCCGCTTCATCAAATCCATCCAATATGAAGTACATGTTGGGGCCATCCTCTGGTTCATCATCTAGATAAGCACATAGTTAGTATGTTAATACCTGCGAATCGTGGTAGCTTATTGTATTACAAAGCTACGGCCATTTTCATGCACAAATCCATATAAATTTGACTACCGTATATGTGAGTTATATTGACTACAATTTTATAGCCAGATGCTGGGCTGACATACCCCCCACTAATATACCAACAGACTAGAATAAGGACAAAACCTGGTCAACAAAAGATTGGAGTATTTAATTAAACAGTTTGATTTATTGCAGCTAAATATACCGTAGGTTAGTGATGACTGCATGTCAATTTTAGAAGCAACCAACATGGGAGTCTTCTAAAAGAACAGCATTCACAATAAAATCTGGCAAATCACAGAATCTAATCGTGGTTTAAGTTTCAGGGACCTAGCATGCTGACAGAGACGATATCCAATTCATGATTTTGCTAGTAAGCCACCACAAAGCCAACATACAATTTATCGTCCCTCATCCATAATATCCTTAATTATTATAAAGCTCTACCCACCAATAGTTTGTATAGCATTATCCTCTTCTCCTCTC
The DNA here is from genome assembly GCF_963678975.1 of Dysidea avara. NCBI lineage: Eukaryota > Metazoa > Porifera > Demospongiae > Dictyoceratida > Dysideidae > Dysidea > Dysidea avara. Next base: position 731,038 of record NC_089277.1, read on the forward strand.
TTTTTCAATTGAGTTGGTTCCTTCTGAGGTACTGGGATCATTTGTTCTACTGCTTCCTTAATGGCCGGCGTCTCCTTCCCAGTCTTACCACCCTTCTTAGCTGGAGTACTCTTACCACCCTTAGCTCCCTTGCCTTTAGCCGAGACCGACTTGGTGGCCTCCTCAGCAGCCTAGGATAGGAATTGTAACAGGTACATTGGACATATCTCTGAGTTAATACTAGACCATCATTACTATAATTTAGAGGTTGTCCTCTTTCAGTGGTAAAAATGTAGACCTGTTGGGACCAAAAACTTTTATTTTGTTTTTTGTGTTCTTAATTCGGAGAGTTTATCAAGAGAGGTCAACAGTAAATATACATACACACCTTAGCTGCTGCAACTCTGTTCGCCAATTCCTTCTTGCGTGCTCGTAACAACTTGTACTTTATCATACGAGCCAGAAGTGAAGGAGGTACCTCCCCGGCATCCAGTGCTTGTATCTACAACACTAACCTAATCAGCAACACTACCTACAACATGGTCAAATGGAGCTGATAACTTAGAACACATCTCAAATAAAATATGGAGCTTAGATAAATGGTGATGCACAATGGCTTTGTTTGCTTTTAATTTGGAAGATGACGAACGTGAATCGAAGTACTAATGTAATTTAGTGGCTCAAATACAAGTGGGTAACATCCATTCGTGGTTTACTGAGGTACCAGCTCGACATGAACATGTTATAATCTCACCACATGTTCACACACTACCAGGTGGGCTGGTTTCTCAGTACCAGCCGACACGTTCTTAGCTAGTTTGCTCTTCTTTCCTCCACTAGTGGCCGCACCCTCTTTGACATCATCATGCGCCTAGCAGTGAGGTTAAACAAGTCTGTATAAATGACTAGCTATACTTACTGAGGCTAATAGTAGCTCCTTTGAAATAACAGTAAACTTCTTCCTTACACCAGTACTAGCAGTATGGAGTAACAGGCGAAGTTGTTGGTCCGCTGTACAGTTCTCAGGGTTAACTACTATCACACACGGCCTCCATTCGCTCTGCAATATTGAACATGACAGCGGGCTTTATGTAGGGTAGAGTTCTCACGTCTCCTAACTGATCTTTGATTAACTCGTCGTCCCATTTGGAAAGATCAGCTGTCGAAGTTAGCTTAGGCGTCTTTTTTCCTTTAGACATGCTCGTGGAATAGATTTAGAAGTTTACATTCTTATTAAAGCGCTACTAAAATGTTACTATTGGTTGTTGTTATGGTGATACAAACTAGCCAATCAAATCGCTCAGGCGAGATTTCAAATTAGTCATCCGTTACTAGAGGCAGTTGTTGTTGCTGTTAGAGTGGAGGTATAGCGCGGTGAAAATGTACTCCGGTTCGGCACAGAAAGAGAACTCTCGCTTGAAATCCTTCAAGAACCAAGGCCTCGACTCAACGGTATGGTTAACACGGTATTTCCTGCTTCATTCCACCACGTGTTGTATTACAGGAGTTGAGAAGAAGGCGGGCTGAGGTGTCTGTGGAGCTAAGAAAGGTACGCGCCAACTTGTAACTGTTGGTAGTGCCAAATATGATGCGAGAAAACTTCAAACATTTGAATTTTGTGGTCGCTGGAATTCAGCTTGTGTGATTTCTTTTGCAGGCAAAGAAGGAAGACCAGTTAATGAAAAGGAGGAACATCGCTATTGAACCAGAAACATCTCCATTATCAGACAATTCCAATGGACAGGTATAGCCTAATGTGTAATATCATGCCTAATAGTGTTGACTGTTGCAGGCCACAATTCCAACCACAATGGATGTCGGTGAAATACTGCAAAAGGTATATAGTGACGACCCTGCTGTGCAGCTGATTGGAGTGCAGTCAGCAAGGTAGAACACGTGTGTGTAGAGTAAAGTATGTTATAATCTATCATATTACTGATATACAGGAAGTTGCTGTCTAAAGCCAAACAGCCTCCACTAGATGTGATTATACAGTGGGTCCTAGTCCGTACCTAGTACAGTTATTATTTCATATTTTAGGAGTGGAGCAGTCCCCAGATTAGTAGAACTACTAGGAACCGCTAACAAGTTAGTACTAGTACCATATAACTGCCTTCCATATTAGGAAGGAATCCATAAACTTATTATAATGGCTTGTCCCTGGACATATTCATCAGTGTAGTGATGCTAATGTGTTAGAAACCTTTTAATGCCACTTTCACAATAAAAAGCAAATGTAAGGCTTGATCTACCTAGTGAAACCAAATGTATTGTGTTGAGATAGCTTAGACCATACCATGTTGTTTGAAATGTTAAAAAGTGGGTTTTGCATTTTTGTTTTATTCATGGAATTCCAGGAACAATCAATGATAATACATGTAAACATATACAGTATGGTAGTGCTATATATCAGGCTTGGGGTCAAATACTTTGAAAAGTATGTACAAATACTCTGAAAGTATGAAATACAAATACTTATTCCCAGGATGTATTTCAAATACTTTTAAAGCATTAAATACTTCTGTACTTTGATGCTTTGATCTGAACTACACGTTACACAACCATCCAATAGTACACACCTCTGTTTTAATATTGTTCTAAAATTTCAAGTGTATGGTAAAAGCAATTGTAACATTATAATGCTGGAAAACAATTGGAGTATGTAGACTTCTTGCTCTTCTTTGATGACATGGAACTATGTTACAGGGATTGAATGCTTGTACCAAGAGTTCATAATATAGAGAGGGAGGGAGAGTGTCCAGCATGTATCTCCCTCCCCCTCTATATTATGAACTCTTGTTTGTACTTATATACTATTCAACTTCAAAGAAAAGTAAGTTCTTCACCCATTTCAAAGAAATTGAAAGAAAATAATTAGTATTTGATATATTTTTACAGACTAAGATGTCAATAAGTCAGAGATCATCTTCCAACCAAATAAATAGCAAAAGTATTTGAGGTATTTGCAGAAAGTATTTTAAGTTTTTACATGAAGTATTTAAGTACAAATACATGTTGTTTCAAAATACAAATACTCATGTATTGACCCCAAGCCTGCTGTATATTAGGAGGTTTGGGCTTGTCTGGCCAAAAATATCACCCTAAAACCAGCTACCTCACAACACCTTTGTGGCACCTTGGCAGTCTTGGTTTGGTTTAACCAAGCCCAAAAGTCTTCAGTATTACCTGAAACGCGCTTCCAAAAAGTTGCTGTAAATTTTTGTTTAAAAATTTTTGGAATATTCTACTGCCTAACTGATTAACTTGGCAAGCGTAACTTGATAATAGCTAAAGGACATGGGTTAAATTTTCACTGTTTGACGTCACTTCAGTTCAACAGGAGCCTTTTGGCATACTGCAGTGCATACAATGCGTGCTTTATGGATTTACCTGTGTCCTCCTTTGTGTCTTATCTTTGCTGTAACTGCACGAGGTGTTGATTTGTGGCAGCACCGCATAATGGCATCCCTAATTTGATGGGAATTATTTGAGTTTTCCATTGTAATTGATTGCAGAGGTCCTTCTAGTGTTTTCATTGGTAATTAATGCTGTGTAACATAACCGAAAACAAATATACAATGGCCACTTCACTTGTACAGTTGGGGCAATTGTTCATGCGGAAACAATAAGGTGGCTTCACCAGTCAAAAAAAGCAACCAAACAAGTATGAGGAAAAATTAAGAATTTTAAGTTTGGTTAGGGATAATAGGGAAAATGTAGTGAAACCAAGGTGGTTGCCTATACACTAGTCCACTAGTATATCTTTAGTTATAGGCAACCTCCCTTGTTTCACTAGATCCCTAATGAAACTTCTTAATTTTCCTTATACTTGTGATTATATCTTTTAAAGCTTTCATCACACGTCCCTACAGTATTACTGTATTAGTGTTGGGTGATAATCGTGAGATGTTTGATAACCTTTGAGCTTATCCACTGGCTGGTAGGTGACTTGCTTCTTGGAAAGACTTTTTCATATGCAAACTGTATTTCCAGCTACCCATAAGGAGTATGTTGGTATAGTATTTCACAAGAGGGGTGGGGCTCATTTTTGCGTGATTGAGCATGGGGTTCCTAATGTATTTCTGGTGTATATTATTACTGATGTAGTACTGATATTACTGATGTATTACTGATATTACTGATGTATTACTGATATTACTGATGTATTACTTGGTTGCAGTTCTACGATGCAGTTTGAAGCAGCCTGGGCTCTCACTAACATTGCTTCAGGCAACTCACAACAAACTCGTACTGTGGTAGAGGCAGGAGCTGTCCCCTTGTTTATCAACTTGTTGTCATCACCTCACAAGAATGTCTGTGATCAAGCTGTATGGGCATTGGGGAATATTGCTGGTTAGTGATCATATGATCTAATGTATTATGTGTATCCATGGTAACCATTAAAGGTGATGGTCCTGATCTCCGTGACTATGCAGTAAAGTGTGGTATTATACAACCACTGGTTAATTTGATCTCGCCAGAAACTACAGTGAGTGTTAAAGTGTGTGTTTGAAGAGGGAACATAATGAGTACTAGTTAGTTGTGCAGTACAAAGATTTGTGTAGTTTATGTATGGAGTTTCCATGTGGTGTTATGTGTGATCAAATTTTAGAAAGTGATTGATGTATGCACATTTTTTCAAATTTCATTTTATTGATCTTTTGCTATCTAAAATGACAAAGGAATGGACTGGCAAAGTTTCAGCCTTGTAAGTTTAGTAACATGGGATATGTAATAGCTGTAACACGGGCATGAGGGATGAGAGCTTTGCCTGATGCCTGAGGGCATAAATACCAGGCAAAGCCCGAATGCCCCGTGTTACAGCTAATATGTAACACTTATTAGGCTGATAGCCTGTACAGGGCGACCAATCACAAGCCAATACAAGTGCAGCCACTGGATGTATTATATATGCATACCTAAAATTTTTGATTATGGGTCAGCAGCTAGTAGCGTTCTGGTTACGTTCGGTTACGATGAAAGGACATATCCTAGAGATATCACGGAGAACTTTGGTTATGCGAGTTTAATGTTTTAATCAGTGCTATTGAATCGTTTATGGGATAATGAAGGGGTTTACTAAAGGCCCCAGATAGGTAAGCTTGCTTGTAGAGTGGTTATTCCGTGCAGAGTGGTAGCTTCGTGATGGGGGGCGTGTCCATATTCGAAAACATGCAGAAATGATTGGTGAATAAGCTACAGCAACTAGTTTTCACCTTTTCCCAACATTTTTTCAACTTGTAGGATGGCAAGGATAACAAAATGCTCTCTGTCTGAGTGGTTTTCACAACGAAATCCAAGTCGTACATCCTAATCGCGTGGGTATTAATCGATCCCCACAATCGATTTCAGCATTAATGTCTATATAATCACTGCCCAGTTGTAGCCCGGTCTACATTTCGTATGTATCCCGGGCGGCTCCTTTGATCTGAGGTGTGAAAGTGTTACATATATATATATATTGACTAATGTAGTTGACTGATGTAGTTGAAACTTGATTGATAGTGTTTGCTGTGACCCCGTGAATCCACAATTATAGTTTTTACCGAATATCTAGAGAAGGAAGGTGTATTCAATGTATAAAGATCATCCAAATTTTTTTTTGCTGCAATGTAAGCAAATGTTTGTAACTCAAAAACCATCTGTGTACGGAAATGAAATACAAATTTGCAAATTCCTCATGGACAGGCACACACCAGAATTATTGATTGGTAATTCACTGAATAGTGAGACGATTAAAACTTCCATAAAATCTTTTGTGAAATTCACATTTTTACTTGATTGTAATAACCCCTCATCACCAAACTTTTAGAGGTTCCAATCTATTGCTTCTAAACTGCTATAACTTGTAAACCATATGATGTAATTATTCCTATAAAACTACATATCAAAATGCTTGAATGCTATAGAACAAGGAATTAGATTATCAAGTTGTTGTTTGCATAATGCCAAGAATCACTCAGTAGTGCCAATATCATGTCGAAGAATTGTCTATATGATACTTATATTGCCCATAAAAAAAGTGCACAATGATGTCATAATCGTGCATGAGGGACCATTTATCCCTGTTACTGTTCACCTAAGGGTGTGACCATTACAGGATAAGCTCAGGGGTTGCTAAAATGTTAAAGAGAAGCTACAGAATACTTGGAAAGTGATGCTACAGAGGTATATAATCGATTCCGCCATGTGGCGGCGTTGAGTGGGCTTATTACAAAAATACTATTGTGATGCATCAGCAATTTTCTAAAATTTGCATGTCAACTGTGGCAGTGACTAGAGGTGTTCTGCTACTGAATATTGGAAATTGCTAACTTCCATTATTACTATGACCATATTGATATCAATACAATATTGATATTTGTGCTGCATATTTCATGTGTGAAGTTAATTTTGTAATCAGTACTGTATAGTAGGGACCACAAAGGAGTAGGCATGGTCCACGAAATAACATCATCCAAAATCCAGCCTCAATTTTCCCTGATGATGATGAGGCAGTATTTGTTAGGTAAAACTAAGTCCAAAAAAGCTTTCAGATCAACCCGAAACGCTTTCAACAAGTTGCTACAGAATTTTAAAATTTATTTAATGGAATTTTCTATACTACTGATGCCTTCAGACAAGCGTAACTCGATAATGGCTAAGGTACGGGCTTGATTTTTTCACTGTTCGACATTGCTTTGGCCCGAGAGGTGCCTTTTGGCACACCGCAGTACGTACAAAGCATTTTTATGGACTTACCAGTGTCCTCCTTTGACAGCAAATGTGTCGATTTAGTGATAGCACGGTGTGGCTTTGGAAATCATCCGTATTTTTCATAGTGACTGTTTTGTTTACAGAGGTGCTTTTCAAACAGTTCTAGATCCAAGATGCTGTGTAACAGGTGAACATAGCTGACAACGAAGCGTAATGGATACTTCGCTTTTTAGACAATAATTGATATAGCTGGGGCACACAGTGCCATTTCAGATGCGGCATGCATGGGTTCACCAGTCATAATAATTACAAAAAGTTAAACAAGTACACAGAAGCATAACATTTATTGTTTTGCTGTGATTTAATACCGTGCACTACTCCAGCTTGTTTCAGTACTTTTTATTGATGTGCTATGGTCTCTACTCTAGTTGAAAATTCCAATTTTGTTTTGTACTTGTATTGTAATGTTAGAGTGACTGGATGCAGTTTCACTTTCCACCTGCTAGCTAACTTCATAGTGACTTTTCAGTGTTGTCACTTGTGTGTTTAATGTGAAAGGAAACGTCTTTTGGGAATGTTAACTTAGAATTTTTGGCTCTAATAAAGTTACCAGTAATTTGTGCATAGATAAAAGCTATAATAGGATTACCACATTAATGATACAGGGTGTAATGATGTGACTTTCCGTGTGTGTGTTTGTGTGTTTCCTCCTTCTAGCCACATGTTTTAAAAGGGCTAATTCATTTATGTTGTTCTATTACTACTACAGGTATCTCACTTGAGGAACATAACATGGACATTGTCTAACTTGTGTCGTAATAAAGACCCTCCCCCTAGTGATGAGGCTGTCACCTTGTTAGTACCATCGATCAGTGATTTATTGCATCATAATGACAAAGAGGTGTGTTTCATTTAATGTTCACCAGTCATACTGGTAGTGTTAACACAGGTTGTGGCTGATGCCTGCTGGGCCTTCTCCTACTTAACGGATAGCAGCAATGACCGGATTGAGGTATAGTGTAATAGCTGGTGATAATTGATGTATTACCTCACTGGTGTAGGCTGTAGTGAAGGCAGGGATTATTCCTCGTCTAGTTTACATGTTGTCCACTAATGAGTTGACCTTACAGGTAATGTTGTGTTGTCTTGGTAACTATGCCATCTCAACTGTCTGTTTGCGTGCAATGTGTGTCATATTTTTCTTAGGCAGGTGTGTTAAGATTTGAAAATTATTCTTTGAATTTCTCAATTTGTGGAAGTGTGTTGTTCTGTGCTGCTTGCATGTCTGTTTTCTGATTATTATTATTATTATTATTATGAAGTTAATAATATGAGAGGAGGATGTCTAATACAGAACCTGTCAAGCTAGTAAGAACAGTACCCTGACTCTGAGAAGTGTGTCTTAAGAAAGCTGATAACAGAGGGCAGAGTATCACTAGAATTTTTAACTGTGTTAACAGACAAAACCTGTGTTCTGTAATCATACAGTATGGTAGTACTGTATGTTAGGAATCATGGAGGTTTGATTTTCTGGCCAAAAATCCTCCAAAACCAGCTTCACAATACACTTGGCAGTATTCGTTTGGTATATGCCCAAAAGTGCCTTCAGCACATTTGCATAATTTAGTTAATATCAGCTATTATAATTATTTAACTGATTATCAGTGTAACATTATTCGCAATAGTACGATAGTTCCCTGGCTACGTTTGTAACAGGAATCGTCTGTGAAGACTGAATTGATTGCAGAGACACTTCTTTTAGTGTTCTTCACTTGTAACAGTGTTATGGGAGTTTTAATCAAGCCATTACTAAGGAAAGGAAGTGCTAAATTGATTAAACCTACATACCATCTTATTCACCCTACAAAGTTGGGATTTGGGCTCACAGTGTTTGCCATGGATTGGCCAAGGTATAGTTTTAGCCCTGCAGTCACTTGCGCATAGGTGTATGAAGGCAGGAAAACAGCAACAGTTTTGTTTACGTCTACCACATCGTAAACAAATGCACGTGACATGCAAACTATTGAGGTTACAGAAACGAAACCAAGATTTTCGAACTCTTCATGATGAGTACGCGAATAAGATGGTATATGGTTTTATATACTTCCTTTGCTGAGTAATGGCTCAATCAAAACTTGTGTAAAATTTTCTAACTAGGCAGTTTTTTTGCAGAGACAATGATGACAATACGTGCCAGTAATACAATAGGAGCTGGATGAGTGCAAATGCATAAGATTAACATAGTGTGAAAGATGAACATACAAATGATGAAGATAAAATGAGGGTATATAATAAAGTGAGTTAGTTGACACTAACTTGTCTGGTTGTCAGCAGAGGCTTCCTTGAACAGGACGGGTAGATCCAAGTGATGCACTGGGACACCAGTCTCACCAGGGATGAGGACAAGTGCTGGGGTGGGGGAGGAAGCTGCTTGAGTGGTACTTCAGTGAAGAAATGGTCCAGGTGATTCCTGGATATAGCATCAGTTCTAGAGTTGAGTTGTCCTGGGATGTGAACAGCTGGAAACCAAGTCGTAGTTGGCTGCAAAAAAAAAAACACCAAGAGCTGCACCAGGTGCATCATGTGCATATCACTGTAGTAAAGAGTTAAGTACTGATACAACCCCAGTATTGTCTACCACAAACTTTCCCAACCATGATCTGCCAAAGGTTGCTGCAGCTATTACTACTGGTATGAGTTCCTTCATGGCAATCAAGAGATGGGAGGCCACTCAAGCTGGAGCCACTGGACGTCCTGCACTGGCCCACAGCCCCATGAACCAGAGGCTTTTGAGTAGATGATGATATCAACCCCCAAGTCCCACAGAAGGGAGATGCCATTCCATTGGTCTGCGAAGAGGAGCCACCAAACAATATTGGCCTGAGCTGGAACGCTAAGGTGCACGAGATGGTCCGGGTAACTACCCACTCCCTGGAGAGCATACAGCCTCTTCAGAAACGGCCTACCTGCACTTTTGTAGCAAACTGCAGAAGCCCAGTCAGATGTTCCAGGTCATGCTTCTTAACTGAGCAATGGTGGATGCACTGCTGCAAGCAATACACCAGCTCCAATAGCTTAGCTCTGAGAAGGCAGAGCTGAAATGAGGCTGCATCTACCTTGATGCCTAACAAGGTAAGGAAGGTAACAGGGCCTTCGAGCTTAGATGGTTCAATTGGAGTACTGAGATGATCAAACTGAGACAGCAGTGTGCATTTCTGGAGATCTGCTGATGCTACAGAGTGAGCCACAAAGACAAAATTGTCCAGGTAGTGAAGACCTTTTGACATGCCATTCCTCCTGAGCGTCCACTGAACTGCGTCTGCTGTGGCTGAACATATTTTCGGGGCTGAACGTAAACCAAGGGCAACATCCAGTCAACGTAAATAACTTTGTCCCATTGGACATCCAATAGGTGCTGGTCTTTTGGGTGGATTGGTACCATGCGGTATACTTGATGTCCACCTTCACAAGGAATAACCCTCTTCCCTCAGATACAATCAGGGCAGCTAGGTGGTCTACTGACGTGTAGGACAGGGAGGACCGTTCACGGCTAATGCCATCATTAATGCTGCAGTCCAAAGGAGATGAGAGATCCTTGATGAGTCGCCACTTGCCAGGCTTATTCTTCTTCAGGACTAGGCCAATTGGACATAAATGAATTCTCCTGGGGAAAACTCAACAAGGGCCTTGGGCAGTGTCAGTTCTTGCCTGCCAACTTCAGGGTGAAATCCAATGTGGAAACCACCATGGATGCCGGACAGGATGAAACCGGAACACCAGGTCAGGATGATTGGCTAGCCCATGAACCCAGCTCAGCCGGTGGAGGGAGGTGCCACTTGGGAAGTTACATGTGGCTCCTGACAGCTGTCCAAAGCTAATAAATCCCTAGGTATTGTCTGCCACCATTCCTCCAGTGAACAAGTAGAGCACCTCACCTGTAATGGAGGGGAATAGACAATTACACACCAAGCGGTGGAGACCTAATTTTCACAACCATAGCAAGCTATACTGGGGGATAAGGAAACCATACCCCCTACTTGGGGTGTATTGTACTGACATTTTATTTTGGTTCGTCTTCAAGCAGCGAAACAATGTCAAGTAGTAGTAGTAGTAGTAGTAACTGTCATCATATTGACAAGGTTTTATTTGTATCATTTTAAAAATAAGGTGTACAGGAGTATACAAAAGATTACTAGATGCCTGCAGGGGACCAGCTCCTGTACATTTTTATATGGTAACATTGTACATGCAAAGAGGATGATATAGGTAAAAGTTTTGTGCTCTGCTGAATACATGATAATCTGAGAAATAATCACAGTAAAGTCCAGTTCCTTGCCCAGGACTCACTTCCTCCATCCCTTAAATTGGCACTGGCTTCACCTGTGTGGGCCACCACACTCTGAACACTGCTGTATTTGCAGCGCCTTTTGCAGTGCCCCTGGTTCCACTTAAAGAAAACTGGGATCAATGAAATGGGGGAGGCCACATCCATACCAGGTGGTAAGGGACAGGATAAACGTTGGCCGTAAATGGAGTGATTTAGCTCCCCCACACTTTGATGGACTTTGCTGCTGCCCACTCCCTGAACTTGCGGTCATATACCAGCCACCGACGGCAGCCCCCAAGGTCCTGAACCAACTTAATAACAAGGTGTTGGTGAGCCACAAGGCCTGGTGCTTCCTCCTCAAAAGGACAGCCATGAAATGGGAATATGCTTGAGGCCAGCTGGTTAGGTTAGGTCCCTAATTGGTGAATATGCCTTTCTTGGAGTCTTGGTGGGTGTCCGTTGAGGTGGAAGTCTCCCCAGTGTCTACTCCTCCCAGCAGCAGAGAACTCCCACCATCTGATTCTCCCTATGACCCCGAGACGACACCAGGGGGTATACCCTCTGTGACCACCACCAAAGGTGACATTACCCTTGGAGGCTGAGGAGCAGTGGTTTGGCTCAAGGGGGAGGGGAGGTCCTCTCTGTGCCAGTACGGGGTCTGCAGGGACGAGAAGTGCTGTGCTGCGGCCACCTATTTAAAATAGCAATGATAGCAGAGCAGTGTGCTGCACTGTAAATACTAATAGGCCCATACATCCTTGTCCTGCTAACGACAGGTAGAGTTAACAGCACCCTCTAGTAGGCTGAGCAATACTACTGTTTTAGCGATATATATTGATATTTTTAAAATATCGATATCGCAATATTTTCTTATTAACTATCGTCAAGAGTTAATAATAGTGGAGGGGAGAGTGTCTAACGCTGTATAGGGCTGCATAAAATGAGCGCGTGGGAGCTAAAGGGCTTCACCACGGATAATCTCGTGTTTAGTCGCATTCTCTACACTTGACAACTAGAACCAATCGTCACTTTTGTCAGGTCACATCAACGATGCTGCACAAGTTCATGAACACTAGAATCGATATTTGGGAAGTGCTGATAGTGGTATTTGGTTCCAACATGGCAGACCAGGTAACACCGCATCGCGTCTTCGAACGACGGTTTTCCTACTTCCCATCGAGATGATGTTTCTACTTCCACTAGAATCTGTTTTCCACTCTCACGGGTACCGCCAAAATTTGATATCTTCGACTGAAAACCATGAACGGATGCCATTTTATAACACTCGCTTCTCACATGAACTGCTATCGATACACTCTTTTCTGAATGAGTATTGCGCTGGCCGTGTAATCATAATCGAATGCGTTAACACGTCGCTTGTTAAGATTGCTGAAGCCCTTTAGCTCAAACGCGCTCATTTTATACAGCCCTATGGAGCGTTAGACACTCTCCCCTCCACTATTATTAACTCTTGCTATCGTGATACCATGCCTGTACATTACAGTCATTAAAAATCCATTTGTAATGCAGTACTTGGCTAAGAATTCTTGTAAATGATAAAGTCCACCCATCCCTGCAGAGAGGTGTGAACACCATAACAACCTCAAAGCATGTGTTACAATAACTGTTACTGTAAACAAGGATGATAGTGGCTAGTTTGCTATCACCTATAAGGACTTCCTGCAGGAATGCTGAGCAATACACTATGTGGCACCATCTATGATTGACTTATTTATAAGTACCGTAAACTATTCAGTATCGTGAATAGTGGTTTTAGTATCGATCGTGATACTAAAATGGCAGTATCGCTCAGCCCTACCCTCTAGAGACTGCTTCCGGGAAGTAGAGTGTGCTGCACCAGATGGAGGGGGAGGTGGCCACGGAGAGAGGAATCCAAAACAATGGCCCCAGCTGGAGAATTCTGGCCACAGTGGTGGCTATGCTGGATAAGTCACCAGGTGTAAGCTTTAGGTGAACTGTAGAAGTTGCGGTAGGTGGAGGTACTGACACGGCTGGCTGAGAGGCTGGAACTCCCATCATGTGGGCTGTAACAACTGGGGCGACCGGGGCCAATGTCACAACCCCAGGCACTGGAGGGGGAGCACCTACTCCGGAAAATGCTGGGTCCATGACACTTCATTGCACTAGACTGAGAGTACAAGGCACAACAACACAACTGCTTCTAATCTCTGAATGTCGTGAAATAGCAGGGCACGTGTCAGAGAATTCAAATGCTGCAATTGGGCACCCGTAAGAGCATACAGCTTAAGCGGCATCTCCTTCAAGTTAACCTCCTAATAATCCATGTACACAGTGTATTGGAGCCTTCATCATCTGATAAATAACTTAAAATATGAAATATAGCATAAGTAGCCATCAGGGAGAAGAGCATTGTTGATAATGAAGTGAAGAGTGTCCAGGAAGCCTTTATCACATCAGTGCTAAAATGTTACTTTTTGTTATATAGAAATTCTATTCTTTCCGACAGTTTTTATTTTGTGTCATTTCCGACAGTTTTTATTTTGTGTCATATCTCCTCACAATAGACTGTCTCCCCTCATATTGTTAACTATTAATTGGTTGGTAGCATGTAGCTGATAATATTAGGAATGACTGGTGAAATGAATGCTGTTAATTTTCACATGCTTTCTCTTGATTTATACTGTGGCAGCTTTTAAAATGAAAAATGCTACAGAAAGCCAGGCTTTCTCTACAATATTAGATTAGTAGGGCTGGGAGCTTATAGTGATTGTGGAATGAATCGTGATTGTCTTTTAACATCATGATGTTGATATGTATTATACGTAATTGTGATGTTCTGATGTCACATGTAAATGTCTTCTCTACACAGACTCCAGCCCTGCGTACCATTGGTAACATAGTAACTGGTAGTGATCAACAGACACAAACAGTATTAGAGTGTAATGTACTAGAACACTTTGAGTCACTCCTCAGACACCACAAGGCTAACATACAGAAGGTACAGCTGCTACTACTATTACTGGTATAATACCTGTTGTTGTTTTAGGAAGCAGCTTGGACACTGTCTAACATCACTGCTGGCTCTCAACATCAAATAGAGGTATAGTCCATCATGATGATAATGATCAGATACTGTTGCCATTGTGTAGGCTGTCATCACACATAATCTATTACCTGCTCTGGTCAATGTGTTGGGCAAGGTGAGTGTTCCAGGATATTTGATAAGATAATATGGCGCTCCATTGGCCCAATGTGTACACTAAATGATAACTTGCCCTGCTGGGAATATCTTGCTTGCTTGCTGTACAAATAGTATTATTGTCTTCAACCATAAACAAGAATTTCATGCAATAGCAAAGTAATTTTAGTGAGTAGTTGAACCAAGTTGTGATAGAGCTGGTATCTGCAATTCATGCATGAAAATGGGGTCAAAATAGCTTCATATAAGCATATACAAGTGTTGTTATACCAGTAACAGATAGAGATTAGCATTTTAGTATCAGCCGAAACAAGGATGATATTTACGAATTATAATATTTAGTGAAACCTGTCTTATTGGCCACCTCTATATACAGGCCGAATTAAATATTTCTTAAGTAAACAGTTTATGCCCAATACAGTGGAACCTGTCTTAACTGGTCACATCTTAACTGGTCACATTTAGTACTTTTTTGGCAGGCGGCTGCTTTAGAGACATACCTAAATTTGTTGTTGTGATGTGATTACCTTGTACTGTATCCATGACAACAGGGAGATTTCAAGGCACAGAAGGAAGCTGTTTGGGCAGTCACTAACTTAACTGCTGGAGGAACTGTACAACAGGTTGTTATGGCGACTGGCATACATGTGATGATCATGTGATCATATTGTAGGTGTGTCACCTGTTAGAGGCTGGAGTGATAAAACCATTGTGTGACTTGCTGACTATTAGAGATGCTAAGGTTTGTCCGTACGTGTGTATAGTAGTGGTTGTGCATGTGACCTTGAAGCAGCTATCACAATTCATATTGGTCTTATGTTTTTGTACCATGATTAGAAACCTGTGTTGAATTTATTATTAAAATGTGCTCAATAGTGTCACGATCTCTCATTGTTACTGAACTCTTGGTCATATCATTGCACATCTGTCATAATGGGCTGCTTGCATGTGTGAACTTTTGATATCCACAGATTATCACAGTGATATTGGATGCCATTGCTAACATTTTGACGGTGAGTGAGATCATGTGATGTGGTGCAGTGTTAAACCCCTCCCACCAGACTGCAGTAAAGATGAACTACAAGGATCAAGTTTGTTTGTTGATAGAAGAAGCTGGTGGTGAGTAACATGTGCAGATACCACTGAAGTGAGGTAGTGGCCTGACTGAATATAGGCAATAAAATGATTTTGGCAAACAATTTGGTACAATGTTTGTTTGGGCAGTTGTGGGAAATCATCAGGATTGAGACTAGTACTGTGTCCAGTGGCTGTGTGGGATAATACACTAGTAGAGTCAGTCTCACTATTCCTGATGTAGGGGTTGGTATTACTATCCCTCACCATTGTGTATATATGTAGTATATGTTTCATTACATTGAAATGTGTTTATTGTTGTCAAGTGTGTTGTTATAACAAGTGTGGTGTTTGTTGGTCCAGTATAGTTGTGTACTAGCGATGTGCGATATATTGAAAAAATATTGATTTCGCGATAATTTTGTCGATATCGTTATCATATCGATTTTCAATACTGCTTTAGCAGATTTCGATATTTATCGAAAAGGTAATATTTTGCAATAATTATCGAAATATCGAAGAATATTTCGATAAATCTACAGCATTTAGTGTGTGATTGCGCAATCACGCTAGAAATGAAGGTTGGTTCTGTACTATCTAGCCATTTTAAAAACTTGTCTGCCAGTTTTCTAGGCTTATTAGTTTTATGCAATAGTTTGTGTGCAAATTGTATTTCAAGCATATTTATAAATATCGGCCGCCCACGCAATTACACCACCCACACAATTAAAAATTATCAAAAATCGTATCGAAATTTCGATATTTACCCCATTATCATATCGATATAATATCGAAATAAAAATCCTGATATCGCACACCACTATTGTGTACATTACAACTAGTGACCTGTAGTCTTATAGTAGGACTAGAACATTAGCTACTAATGTTGTTGTGATAGTAACTTCTAGTGTAGTCTATAATATTTACTGATTGTTGTTGTAGGTGTTGATAAGATAGAGGTGTTACAACAACATGAGAATGTTGATGTATACAAAGCTGCTCTTAGTATCATTGACCGGTTCTTCTCTGAGGTCAGTATCATTATAACCACACTAATAGTCTAGTTGTTGATGATAGGAGGAGGAGGATACTGCTGTCACTCCACAAACCAATGCTGATAATGGATTATTTCAGTTTAGTACAGTCAAACAACCGGCTAACTTTGTACTATAACTCCATCACTACCTGGACTGTCTGTTTGTGTGTCTGTCTGTTATTTTGTAATACTTCATTTTTCAATAATTAACAATATTTATAATTCCCATTGTAAACCCACAATCAACAGTAGCTCTCACATATTGTACTAATAGAAGGGTCTGCTGATTTCTGACAATGGCAGCTAAACTTGCCTGGGTAGAAGAAAAGGTGGCGTAAGGTGTAAAGCTAGTGAGGCCTGAGGGGAATGCTTCTTCCCTGGACACTAAAAGGCTGAATTTGGTGAAAATTTCAGTCAGTAAGCCTTATGGATGACATCTGGCAAAATGCTACCAGAGTTCAGATGTGGGAGGGGGCTGGCCCTCCCCTCACATTCCTTGGACTTTATACCAAAAACAAGCTGAGAATTATTTACATTATTCAGAAGTACATGCAGAAAAGCCAATTGGCAAATAGGAGACAGCAGTAAAATTATAAACTACGCTGAAAAACTCGAGGCAAATAACTGCAAAAATTGAGATGCTCTAATAGATAATTTTTGTGTGTACTACTGTATTCAATTCTCTTAGTAAAATTAGCCCTAAAATCTTGTCCCCCACCCTCCTCCTAACTATAAAATCTTCCTGTGTTGGTCTAAATGTCACAGTGAATATAGATGAGAAAGCCTGAGTGTTCTTGCTCTCAGCAGGAACAGTACAGCAGGCCAAATAATGCTGAAGTTTACACATTGTCTGGAGTTGAAGAAGCAAGGCGGAGATGTGATAATACTATAACTGTTATTCATGGGGACCTGGGAGTTTGCTGCCTAATAGGCCTGAAGTGATGGCTGTTTGCTGTAGTTTCAAAATGGGTATAAATTTTGCACTTGAAGCATTTTAGTGGAATTTTAAAAGTGAGGACTTGGAATGGAGTTCTTCCAATTGGCTTACTGTACTTCCTGTTGAGTAACATGGTTTAGTGTTCACAAGACAGCATTACATGATACTGTTACTCTAGAAACTTGGTAATAGTCCCAAATAGCCACTAGTCTATTAATATGTTGTCATAGCACTTCAACTGTATGCATCTATACAAGCAATAATAATAGCAATATTGGTATAGAATAATTATACCGTACTGTAAGTTCTGGGCCAATGAAGTACATGTCATTGCAAAAGTTACATGTTCTAATATAACATTCAGTACATATTGACTTAACCAATAGCAATATCATAAAGTTGTTAAAGCACAACTTTTTCATGATCATGGAAAATAACATTAAACTAAAAAAATTAATATGATACTGTGGCAAAATAGTGAATTTCATTACAATTCTTAGTGGCGGTCACTAAAATGTACAGTGATGTTCATTATTTGTGACAGTATTCACTATACGTGACCTGATCTTGGAAAACCTACCTTTTTGGCACATTGGTCAATTTTCTGTTTTATAGTTTAAATGAGGTACTAGGTGCTCATCTATCTTATGTTAAAATTTCAGCTTAATATCTTGAAGCATTACTGAGATATGGCCAATTTTCTGTCCTGTACATTACAAACTAACTTTTATGGTAATGTATTGAATTCTGTGAGTGATTAAGGGTGACAAATGGTGACAAATCACTTTGTTTACCAATAATTCCATTGTTACCATCTAAAATACTTTGAAATACATTTCTGATAGATTAGTGAAGTAGTATTCGTACTTTTCTGCAATTAAATGCCATGTGTCATTGTCTAAGACTAAGTTTTAGCCATTCCAGCAGCTGAACAAATCACCCAATTTGTAAGTTAATTGTTATCCCACGCATGTGAAATTACTACATAGTCTGATATAATTATCCATATCTCCTAGGAAAAAGAAGCTATGGGTGTGAAACTTCACAGCAAGAAGGTTTAATAGTTGCTTTATCCAAATGTGTGAAAAAATGAATTTAAAAGAAAGTGTTGAAATTTTCATTTGAGTTTTCCCAAAAAGTTTGCTTGTGCCCAAAAGGTAGGTTTTCCAAGATCCGGTCACATACTTGTTTTGTTACTGTGTATACTTAATATCATTATAACTACACAAAGATAGGAGAATATCGATGAACATGGGTGCTATAGAATTATAGACTGGTGACTGCTTCTGAAGTATGTATTATAAACTGACTTTGAAAATCAGGACACCTCAATAGTCAGGACACTATTGGTTGTGTCCATATTACACTGTAACCTGTTAATGAGGACACCTACATAATCCAGACACTTAGTTGAGGTCCCAAAGTATCCCTTAGTACATAAACTGACCTGGAAAACCAGGACACCCTGATAATCAGGACATCTTGATAATCAGGACACCTTGATAATCAGGACATCTTGATAATCAGGACATCTTGATAATCAGGACACCTTGATAATCAGGACATCTTGATAATCAGGACACCCTGATAATCAGGACACCTTGATAATCAGGTAGTCCCAAGGTATCCTTAATACACAGGTTTTACTGTACTATGTAAGTTGTAGAGGAATTATAAAAGTGTATCAGATGTGTTCAAGCCTATACCATGATGCAGCTATAGTATGATTGTATAAGTTGAGTTGGATTATGAAAAGCAGTATATAAAACACTACTACAAAAGACACTAAAAAAGGAAATTCAATTGGCCGTAAATATTCTTTTGAATGAAAAGCTTTTGAAACATTTTTAGCAGGTCAAACAGTATACTACAAATGAGCCAAATCTCAAGATCATGTATAATTGCATCATCCATGAGTTATCAAATGTTTTTAGCTCAACGCGTACATACTCCACTGCTAAACTTTAACTTGTGTTGATTTTTGAATGACTTGGAATAAGTGCATTAAAAGTAATGTTGGTTATTATTGACTGTTTTGTTGATTAAATATCTGATATACCAACCTGACTGCTGTATTAGAGAAATGTATGTTATGGTGTTTTTGCTACACTGAATCAGCCAGTGTGTCCATAATATCTTGGTCAACTTAGATTCTGCTCATCTTGTTGAAGGTGATAACAGGAGATAAGGGAGAACAAAGAAGGCATATGATGGCTTACTACAAATGGACACCATTGTCACTCCACTGATTTACCCTCACACTTGTCAACTTGTACACACTGATATACCTAGTAAAATATGCTCAAAATTTGTCCAAAATGCTTTCAGAAATTTCCCCTAAATTTTCAGTGTTTCCAATTTATTTATTATTTATTATTTGCTTTACAGCATACATACAACAAGATATGTACAGTATAAACATTGGTCCTTAAAATCTAGTGTATGCTGAAGGTCCACTGGCATCCAGTGCCAGTGGCCAGGAAAAAATTTAAAGCAAGGGTTACAGGTGATCAAAGTTGGGAGGTTTGGGGGACTTCTTACAACAGGGACAAACAAAAGAAAAAGTGCATGCATTGTCAGGATCAAAATTTAGTTCAAAATGATTCCATAGAAAGTTTGTAAGTTTGTACTTGATAGTAGGTACGCTAAGATTGTAATTTATTATTGGTAAAACATTCCATATACGAGGGAGTCTGTTGAAATAGAAGTTGCTGCTGGAAACATTAGTATTTCTTATGTGTTGCAGTTTATAGCTAGATCCTAATCGTGTGTTTCCTGAAGTGAATTTAATATAGTCAGTGACATTAAATGCATCTGTAGGGGCTTTAAGGCTTTTGATAAAAAACATTATGTCACAGATGTCCAAAACATACATTAAAGGTAAAATTTTGTGCTCAAGTAATCGAGATTTATAGTTGCTGGCAGTAACACGTTATGTAATATTATTACTTTTGTGGTAACTAAGTAATATAACGAAATACGCTATAAAAACAGGTAATATAATGCAAGTTACTTTACTTACAAATGTAACACGTTACCTAAGTAATATAGTTACTGTAACGAATCTAATATTATTACTACAAGTAACGAACGTCGCAGATTTCATATTGCCATACAAGTATACAAGATCTTAAAAAGGCTATCACCCTCCTACTTACTTTCCACCTTCAGGTCTGCTTTATCCGTCACAGGTCGTGCAGGGCGCAGTGTCCATCGTTTGTATGTACCTGCTGTGCGATTAAACTATGGCAAACGAAGTCTATATTATCGTGGCACAACTATATGGAACAGCCTGCCTACCTCAATCACCGAGATGAACTCATTAAATAGCTTTAAGCTAGCTTATTTAAGTCATATTTAGTTAATTGTGTGTATATATGTACCTATATTGTTTTTGTATGCTTGTTCAGGGCACAGCTGAAAAACAGCTTTTGCTGATGCTGTCTCCCTGTCTAAATAACATTAAAAAAAAAAAAAACAAAAAAAAACGAAGTTACTAATCTCGTTAGTAATCCACTGAGTAATGCCTAGCCACAACGAAGTAATGAAGCCTACTGAATGAGGCTTATTCACCAGCTTCTTACTTATAATCAAGATTCGCACGTTGTCCAACAACGCAATCGTGTCACGTGATAAGGTGGTAGCTTAAATGAAGCTTTTATTGACATTATAAATAACCACAACCTAGAACAGTTTGTCAGTTCACCAACTAGGCAAAATCATGTACTAGACCTTGTATTTGTATCGACACCATCTCTAATTAAAGAACTTCATACTGCCCCTGGAATGTCAGATCATGAGATAGTAACATTTTCGATCAACTGCAACCGTCCCCTAGTTAACAAGAAAGCTTCTCGTAGAATATATCTATATCATAAAGGTGACATAACTGGTTTAAAAAATGAACTCCAAGAATTTCAAGAACATTTTAGTGCTTCAGATCCTTTGCAGAACTCAATCGAACACAACTGGCAGCTTCTAAAAGATGCTATTCAGACAGCCATTTCCATGCATATTCCATCCAAACTTGCAAAATCACGGGACAAGTTACCATGGATTAATCCGCTAATCAAACAGAAAATGAAATTGAGAAAGCGCCTGTATGACAAGGCTAAGCGAACAGGTAACTACACTGGCTGGTGTGACTATAAGCAAACTAGAAATGAAGTTAACACATTACTAGAAACTGCACATCGTAACTACTGTACCAACTTATTTAATGATTCTTCTTCAAGTAAAAAATGATTTTGGTCATATATTAAGACAAAAAGAAAAGATAACACTGGCGTTGCACCACTTAAGGATGGAGAAAATATTTGTACTGATGCAAAACATAAAGCTCGTGTTTTAAATAACCAATTTCAATCTGTATTCACAACTGAGGATTTATCAAATGCACCACAGCTAGATCACTCCGTTCATCCTTCAATTCAAGACCTCAGTTTCTCAATCCATGGCATCCAACTACTACTGGAGAGGCTCGATCCTACCAAGGCTCCTGGACCTGACCATCTTCCCACTAAAGTAATTAAGCTTTGTGCACCACAAATCGCTCCTGTATTGCAGACCATCTATTCCCAATCTTTAGAACATGCTACTCTCCCTCAGGATTGGTTGTCAGCTAACATCACCCCTGTCTTCAAGAAGGGAAATCGAAGTTCTCCTGCAAATTATAGACCAATCTCACTAACATCAGTCCTTTGTAAAGTAATGGAACATGTTATTTTTCACCATATAATGTCCTTTTTTACATCACTAAACACTTTAAATCCTCTACAACATGGATTCAGGCCCAACCACTCCTGCCAAACACAACTAGTTGATTTTATAGATGAGATCCAATGATCTATGAATAGCCAGCAACAGACTGATTTATTGTTTATAGACTTTTCTAAGGCTTTTGACACAGTTCCTCACAAAAGACTATTAAACAAATTAAAATTCTATGGTATACGAGGGCCTCTTCTTCAATGGATCTCTTCCTGGCTAACCAAATGATATCAAAGGGTAATTGTTGATGGAGAATCATCTAGCGCAACAACTGTTAAGTCTGGGGTACCACAGGGTACTGTACTAGGCCCCCTTATGTTTCTTGTATATATTAATGACATAAATGAAAACATTACATCTTCAGTTCGATTGTTTGCTGATGACTGTGTTATTTACAAGACTGTTACAACACCGCAAGATTCAAAGCAGTTACAGGAAGACTTACATAAAATATGTGAATGGACTCACAAATGGCAAATGAAAATAAATGTTGAGAAATGTGCTGTGCTGAGGTGTACTCGTTCCCTGAACCCCATACAATATACGTATACCTTATCAGGTCATAATGTCGATATAAAGAAGTGCCATACATACTTAGGTGTAGCGATTGATAACACTATGTCATGGTCATCACATATACAAACAGTAAGTAACAGAGCAACCAAAGTGCTAAATTTTATTAAACGAAACCTAAACAACTGCCCATCTGATACTAAAAGAACAGCGTATTTAACATTGGTTCAACCAATTATGGAATATGCCGCCCCAGTTTGGGATCCGTATTATAACACTGACATTTATAAGTTAGAAAAGGTGCAAAGAAGAGCTGCTCGATGGATTTTATCAGATTACTCCAGAAATAGTGTTACGTCATTATTGTCCTCTCTTAGTATACCTACATTACAACAACGCCGTCAGTCATCAAGATTAACACTATTCTATAAAATAATTAATAATACACTACCGATCTCCATCCCCTCACATTATCAAAGAACTCAATTTTGTACCAGGCAACATCACCCCAATCATTTCATTCTGCCACAAGCAACCCTCAACACCTATAAATATAGTTATTATCCTAGAACTGTTAAAGACTGGAATGAGTTGCCAATTAATATAATAGAATCAAGAAATTTGGATGAATTTATTTACGTACTTAACCTTCACTACTGTAATTAATTATCGAATTGCATGTATGTATGTATTTGATTGTACTATTTGGGGTTTTCACCCCCTGGGCAAACCAGCTGAGCTGACTGCCCAGTACCTAATCTTAAATCTTAAAATCTAGTTTCACACGTGATAAGGTGGTAGTTTTACACGTGACAGCTTAAAGCTGTGGACACAAAGTAATATAATATGTAATATTATTACAGTTACTTTATTTTATGGGTAATATGCAACTGTAACTAAATAGTTCAGTTGCAAGTAATATATAATATGTAACTAGTTACTTTAAAAAGTAACTTGCCCAACATTGGTTGCTGGTAGCTATAGTCATTCAATATGTACTTCGTTATGTGATGTTCTAGTTGTCTGATATCTTTCCATAGTGTTGAACTAAACATTAATTGGGATCTGACTAGCGATATATTATATAGATGTTTCTTAGATGTAGCAGTTATGTTTGTTGAAAAGGAATGTCATAATAAGCCTAACATCCAATAAGCCTTTGATATTATGTGTTGGTGGTGGGGTCCCCAGTCTAAATCTGATGAAATAAAGATACCCAGATCCCTATGAGTAGTCACTTTGGATATAACATTGTTGCCTATAGAGTAGGATGTTTTCAGGTGAGGTTTAAAGGACATGAATAAAATTTTGGATACACTGAACAGTAGATCAGAGTTGATACTCCATCCATCGATTATCTACATCCTTTTGCAGATCTAGACTGTCATTTGTATCAGTTATAGTCTTAAAGCATTTTGTGTCGTCTGCAAATAGTAATAATATTGAAGTCAATACATGGTCTGGTAGATCGTTAATGTAGACAAGAAACAGTAGAGGGCCCAAGATGTTGCCCTGGGGAATCCCCTATAAGACTGGTATGAAATCAGAAAATTGATTATTTATCTTTACACACTGTTGACGGTGTAGGAGATAGAATTTAAACCATAGCCATAGATTGTCAGATATACCAAGTCTATTTAGTTTTAGTAATAGTTGATTATGAGGCACACTGTCAAATGCTTTATGAAAGTCCATATAGATAACGTCAGTTTGATGGTTAGTATTTAGTACTTGGTTGAAAAGGATAAGCAATTGTTGAATTACAAATCTATTTTTGAGGAACCCAAATTGTGCAGGTGAAATAAATTTGTTGAGATGGTCAATAATTTTAATTTTTCAAGTACTTTTGAAGTGTTACATAACAATGATATAAGACGGTAATTTGTAACTGATCCTCTGTCACCAGACTTAAATATGGGAATTACAGTGTGAGTGCACCATTCTAGTGGAATATGCTTACATTATGCTCCTAAGCTACCATAGCAACATTTCTTACAATTATCTTGGAACATTTCAATCAGTGAATGCTCTATTAAAGTATTTCACTCCAAAGTGATTGTTCTATTAGAGAGTATCGATCTAAGAAGCTGTGTACAATACTTCCACTGATTGTTCTATTAGAGAGTATCGATCTAAGGAGCTGTGTACAATACTTCCACTGATTGTTCTATTAGAGAGTATCGATCTAAGGAGCTGTGTACAATACTTCCACTGACTGTTCTATTAGGGAGTATCGATCTAAGAAGCTGTGTACAATACTTCCACTGACTGTTCTATTAGGGAGTATCGATCTAAGAAGCTGTGTACAATACTTCCACTGACTGTTCTATTAGGGAGTATCGATCTAAGGAGCTGTGTACAATACTTCCACAGACTGTTCTATTAGAGAGTATCGATCTAAGGAGCTGTGTACAATACTTCCACAGACTGTTCTATTAGAGAGTATCGATCTAAGGAGCTGTGTACAATACTTCCACAGACTGTTCTATTAGAGAGTATCGATCTAAGAAGCTGTGTACAATACTTCCACTGACTGCTCTATTAGAGAGTATCGATCTAAGAAGCTGTGTACAATACTTCCACTGACTGTTCTATTAGGGAGTATCAGTCTATTAGCTTTATAGTTTGAAATATTCACCTAATATTGTTGGCATAGCACTCCAGCCTATCATGTTACACACTGAACTATTAGAGAAGATTACATGTGAACACAGAGCACGGCTAATACAGGAAATGGCATTATTATAATTATAATGAAATAGTTATTGCATGTATGTAAATCCAGATTACCTGAGAAGACATTTTTTGTGACTTTGAAATTTTAAGGAAAACATAGCATAGCTTCAAACTAACCAATCACAATTTATTACTGTTGCTGGTATCCAGGGTTCAATGCAAAACCACAATTTCCTTTTCTACTGCCACTGGAATGACTTCAGCTATTCAGCACTGTGTTTCTGGCTCAACACATTCACCAACTGTTTCATTGCACAACCCGTACAATATAGCAACTACTGCACCATGTATCTGTACTGTAGTACATGTATCTGTACTGTAGTACATGTATCTGTGCATGTATCTGTACTGTAGTACATGTATCTGTGCATGTATCTGTACTGTAGTACATGTATCTGTGCATGTATCTGTACCGTAGTACATGTATCTGTACTGTAGTACATGTATCTGTACTGTAGTACATGTATCTGTACTGTAGTACATGTATCTGTACTGTAGTACATGTATCTGGACTGTAGTACATGTATCTGTACTGTAGTACATGTATCTGTGCATGTATCTGTACTGTAGTACATGTATCTGTACTGTAGTACATGTATCTGGACTGTAGTACATGTATCTGTACTGTAGTACATGTATCTGTGCATGTATCTGTACTGTAGTACATGTAGCAGTTGATAGTTGATAATGGTGGTCTAGTGACAGTTGATAATTCCTTGTGAGGAGTAATTAGCTAGCATCACTGTCATTCATCAGTACCAAAGTGATGTAGCTATGAATTTTAAATGTTAATTCTTTACAAGGAACGTGTGGGTATTTGCAAAGACCATCCTCTCAAAACAACCCTCTTGATCTATGTTATAGAGTATTAATGAACTTGCAAACAGTTTCTTCATCCCCACAATTAACACTTTAAAAGGTTAAATGTGCAGTAACTATATTAATGTAGCTGCTCAGACTAGCTACTGAATAATTAGCTGTGTTAAATTAAAATTTGTGCTACTAAAGCAGTGGGGAATTTTGACTGTATACCTCATCTTTTAAATTTTAAACCACCTGCCACATTGTAACTATTCCCCTGTTTGTTTTATCAGTTATAGGCAGTGGAGGATGAACACTGGAGGCATTGCCTGTACGAGGTGTTTGCCATGAGCCGAAAAACACAAAACGAATTTTATGCAAGCCTTTTGTAAGATTGCTTGATGTACACTCTGCCTCCTTAGCAATAATGTTCCTTAATTTCTTTGATTTCTCACTATTAGTTTGTGAACGACTGTCACACTGAAAGTATGACATGATGTGTGTGAGCATGTATAGTGTTGTTCCAGTATCATCTAGTTATTACAGTTCTAGTTCCAGTTTTGGTACCATGACAATTAGAATTATATTCTTCAATTTCTAGAACAACACTTATTTTAACTTATAAGTATTACCAATAGCCTGTAATTAATTATGGATACTCACTATTAAGTTATATGCTAGTCTTGTCAGGTTTAATTGTTTCATGTATGTAGCTAATACTGTAGTTATCAGCATTACTACACAACCAACTATAACACTAACACTATAATATAGGGTGGTACTAAAAGACCTGTATATAGTTAGTTATCAAACACTGAACCAGACATACCAATGTGACTGAGCCAGCATTGCATTTAGCATTCTCTTATAATATTATAGCTAATTGGTTGTTTCAAGCAGTGGTTTAACACATGATTACATGGTTGTAATACATACAGCTTTTGTGAAGTTATATACTACATTGTGTATTTTTGTCAGCAGCCCAAAAGCTGGTCTTGTAAAGAGCATAAAATCTCATTGGCAAAAACTATATGGTTATGACCAATTCCAGTTCCAGTATTAGTCCCAGTACTTGATAAAAGTTCTTTATAGTTCTAGTTCTAGTTTTGAGGAAGGCAAAATTATAGTTCTAGTTCCAGTTCCAGTCCTAAGGAAAGCAAACCAGTTCCACTTCTAGTTTTAGAACTGGAACTGGAATAAAAACTGCTGGAACTGGAATTATTTTAGTTCCAGTACTGAGAACTGGAACAACACTATGAGTATGACATGATAGATGTCATCTCCCCTGGGGGTAACTGGCTCTTGTACTCCTGTAGGTTCTTCTCTGTGTCATGAGTGATGCTCTCTGCAGCATTGATCACCTCAATGAGCTGGTAACAACAATCACATTAGATTTTGGTACTCAGAATTTAGACGCAAACAAAATTCCTTTGTGGGACTTCCAATCTTCTTAAAACATGTAGCGGTGCAGTCCTTAAATACCTGGTTGAAAAGGTGGCAGCCAAGAAAAATGATGTTAATACCAATTGCTAATGAAGGGTCAAGCCAAGAACTGGCTGCAATTCAATTGCTGACAATTATTGTAGACATTTCTTGGCCAACACCTTACATTGTCACCTTAAAGGCTGCACCCTTTTACTAGCTACTGTAACCTTATAATTGTTTGTGTATCTCAAAGCTGGCCATAACATACATGTTGTGGAGCTTGTTTTCACCATCTTTCTTTATTCTATAAATGTAGTAGCAGTCAATTCCACAGTTATGGATAGCAGAATGTTCAGATAATTGATGGCCGGGACCACTGTATTCTTTGTATTTCTAATAGAGTGCACATTTATTGAGGATTTCCAACAAAAGTATGCATGAATAACATAAGAATATTATAAAACTACTGCACTGGAGGCCTGCTAGCAACCTGTGATGCCAGTAGTCAAATTGAAGAAAGACAATAATAATTATTAATGATTAAAATTAGAAACAGGAGCAATGTTGAGGGGCAAAGGAAATGATAGGTAGCTACAAGAATTATTTAAGATGTTCTGTAAAATGATTCCAAACATAGGCGGATCTAAGAGGGGGCCAAGGGGTGCGGTACCCTCCCCCCCTCCCTGCCCTTTTCTTGTCCCCCTTGGACTCACAGTAATATATTGTTACCAGAAACTGGAATCATGCATTCACACTGTATTCAGAAGTATAGAAAGCCAATGGGTAAATTGAAGACAATGGTTGTAAATGTACTTCACAGTTATACTGTACATTGCAAAGATATTGAGGTAAATAAGTTCAAATTTTTGTGCCGGCCAAGATCAAGATACTCTAATAGAGCAGTCACTACTCTAATAGAACAGTCACTACTCTAATAGAACAGTCACTACTCTAATAGAGCAGTCACTACTCTAATAGAACAGTCACATTTCTAATGCCATTTTAGCAACGCTATACTCCTTTATTTTTTGATTTAGTACACTTCACCATCAAATACTCAGATAGGCTAACTAATCTTTATATGCATTATTGCAAGCATACACTTTTTTAGCTACATGCTATCAAAAAATGCTCCCAAATTCAAACTTAGGAGGTCACTACAGTATGTCATTCATCCAGCTATGGTTATGCAACTGCACAACTTGTGTACTAGAATTCCTCTTAGTGGAGTAAACACTGTTGTACACTAAAACTTCTTGCCCCCCCCTCCACCCCCTTGGCCCCACCTGACAGTGCCTCATAGACCCACCTATGATTCCAAATGCATTTGTAAATCACTGACTTGATTGTGTTGAGGTGTAAATCAGTTTATAGGGGAAGGAAGTTGACTGCAATAGAAGTTATGAAATTGTTAAGAAGTTTTTGAACTGTAGCAGGATATATTATCGACCTCTACAAGTAGTGTGTGCATATGTGTAGATTTATGATCTACAGTATAATATTCCAGATATATCTGTTGTGTTCCATGATCCTGATGTTCACCATAGATATTATATACTACATATATACAGTGTGTAGTATACATATATATGTGTGTGTGTTCGCTTAGATGTTGTATGATTGTAGCATATTATACATATATATCAATACAACACTAAATAGCTAAATAGTTTATTTGTGTACAGTTGTTTCAGTCAGTAGGTGAGTTGTAGGTCTGTCAATTAATTGCTGTGGTGATACAAAGGTCAGTCACTGTTCAACCTGTAGCTATCTGCATCATTTGTCGTTGGCATACTTACTATAGCAAATGGCAATGTATTTTGAGCAATGTTTTATGTGCATGTGGACAGTATTATCGGAGTACTTTCAATCTTGTATGTTTGTTATGTTAGTTTGGTAGAGGGTAACATGCCTCTTGTACCTTATATTGAACTGTCACTGTACATGCTAACACTTTGTAAAACTTGAAATGCTAAAGCATATCCAACAATTAAGCGACTTTTAATAAAAAAAATTTTATTGGCAAGATACACGCGTCTACACTGGAAGCAGGTTTTCAAGGCTCTGTTATGGAACGTCAGATAACTTTTAAACCTTTCCCAGGTTCTAGCAGGAATGGCTAGCATGACATCTACTTTCACGTAAAATGTAACAGCTTAATACGGCCTTCTTCATGGTACAAAGTAGGGGGTTTAACATTACACATAGAACCATTGGCAATGAAAAATTGGCTCATCCCAACAATCCAGGCGCGAACTTTTTAACGAATCCAGGTTATACCAGGCTAGATCTATCCTTTCTTGAATACTTCAGCTAGCTATACCGTTCGTGACGAACGTTTTACACGGTACAAATAATTTTATAAAAATCACCATCTCAATCCAATAGTCGCATACCCCGGCTGAGCACTGATTATTAGTGACGCGCGCTATATTGCGTGGGCGAGTTGCAATGGAGAAGTATTCCTTTCTTGAATGTTTAATTCATCAACTTTTCAATGGTCAATAGTCCTTGTACATCATGCTAATAACTTTTTTGATCACGTGATACATCTTGGTATTTTGTACATGTAATCAAATAAATATTTTTAAAAAATGGTCATTATAAAAATTTCAAGTTGTTTGCAGTTCTCCAACATATAAACCTGTGGAAAAAACAGTTACATTTAAATTGGTGAAATTAAAAAAATCTTTATCACGCACACACTACACACACACGCTACACACACACACACACACACACACACACACACACACACACACACACACACACACACACACACACACTACACTACATATTCACATAAAAATAAAACACTACAAGGTATGGTAATGGTTGTTTACATTGGTTACTTTTGTGGTGCGCCACATATGATAGCAACAAGGGAAATATGTATCTGTGATCAAGAATTTAATCTGTAATATCATAATTAGATGGTCACACTATCTTTGTCAACTAGAGATGAACTGGCTTTTGGTAAAAAGCGAGGGGTAGCCAATGCCTTGGGACTCCTGCATGCTATGTGAGAAATCCAATCAGAAATACACAAATATATTAGAAACCAAATCCTAAATCCAAAAATCATGTAAAAATAATGGAGAAAGTGAGTTCAACAAAGTAGACAATGATCAATCATGAATAACTAGAACAAGATGTAGATCAACAACTGTGCAGGTAGTTACTAGTTAGCAATCTCACTAAATGCTTTTAAAAATACATAAAGATTGGGAGTCTCGTACACGCCATTTGGGTGCTTTGCGTGGGCGTTGGCAACCCCTCGGGAAAAATAAAATAATGAAAGACCATACAGAAGCTGATCTGTACAGAAGATGAGCCCTGCACAGCTACGTGGGCTTCTTTTTACAAAGCATACACTCACCTTATTTGCACATTGCCCAATCGTCATCATGGACGTTTCCACCTCCCACCGTGCACTAAAGTAATAGAAACAAACATTAAATAATATAAGCATTAATATTATTATAGCATAACACAGCAGCACAATATTACAGCATGATAAACAAACCAAAGTATTTATACAGAAAACTATGTCATAGACATTTAATCGTCTTTGAGCAAGGTCATTTTAACGAAGGCGCAAATTGGGCGTGGGCGGGAAATTCATTACATTCTTTTCGCCGTTTATAACTATCACTGGCAAACTAATGCATATACAATATCAAAGAACGTATATATTTAAACAGTTGTATGATACTTATAGACTGTTTTTTCACTGTCAACCACTTCTTGTGCGTGGATGGCCCACCACCCCTCCCCTCCGCACCCTCACACCCACCCACCCCCTATATGATATACGTGCTATACAGGTGAGCATATAAAAGTTGCTAAAATTAACAGGTTTTTGTAGAATCAGTTTTATTTTTAAAATTCTAATTGAACAAACAGTAGCTACATTTTCATACTGTAGCTAGCTGAATGACATTAAAATACATTGAATTGTCTGATATGAAAATATGGGGCATTCATTTTTCAATCATAATAATGTATGGTTCCCAATAATGTTTGTCTGACTCTTGCCTAGTAGTAATTCGTGAGATTGAGTGGCATGGTAATTTCAGCCTCCTTGTTTTCTCCACTTTTGGAGGCATGGGTGCCTCAACTACTGTTGTTTGTAAACTTCTCTTGTCTTGCAAATGGAAGACACCTAATTGCAGAGTAATGAGTTGGTCATGCTGTCATCTCAGTTTCTCCTTACTGCATTCTGCCATCATGTGCATAAGGGGCTCTTGTTCCTCCTCTGGTCAACCCTGTAGCTAAGAGTCATGCTCCAGCTTTAGTCGACCTAGTACTGGAGGAGGGATGCCTTGGGGTTGTCTAAATGCTGAGATCATGTTGAACTCTTAGTTAATTAATGATTATTTTTCATGGTGTGTATGTCTTTTTATTATCATGGTAGCTACTATTGTACCAGTTGTAATTCATTCTGAGAAAACTGGTCCATATTCCAAAGTATTGAGAAATGGTAGTTTAATTATTCAGTTGCAGTTTGGTGTGAATTAGCTATACAGACAGTAACTGTTCTTTACCTTCTACTGAAGCAGTGATCCACTCTGCACTATACACCTGTAACTAACAAGTCAAGTTTAGTTTGAATGAGCTTCAATTAAGGCAGTGGGTGGGGAGGGGTGAGCAAAAGTTATTTTCATAAATTGAAGGGGAATGCATATAATGGGTAGAGAAGACCAACTCGTGGGCTCCTAAGGGTTCAAAACAACTAAACAAATTTACAGTATCTGATATAATATACCACAAACCAATACAGCCAGACACAGTCCAGGTCAGCTCAAGACCTCGGACCACTTGTATGTGTAGTGGTTGCAATTGATACAGGGCCAGAAAGAGCCAGTGGGTAAAAAAACAGCCCTCTTTGACTTTTGATGATTTTGTCAGTAAAATTTAATAATTAGTTTTATGTCTGTAGTGTACAAGCCAGTCACACATAAAATCATGTAAAACTACTTATAAAGCGGAACTTTGATAGACAAATACGGTTGCTACAAGCTGTCTGCACAAGTTGAATCTTGTAGGAACAATGATTGATATGTGAGAGCTAGCTTATTATTGTGATGTTTTGTTATGGATATCCTTACTGATCCGGCAGTTTGACCACTTTATATACTTTGACCACCTGTCTCATTGGTATAGCATATGTGACTTGTACACATACATAGATACAAACGATGCCACGATTTGCTCTTTGGTTGTAGTACTGTGTGCCGTCAAGTGTTCACTGGAGACTGACCAAAAAGCACCTCTTTAACTTCTAACCTTATCATTTGAGTGTATATATTAATAAACAGTTAGAAGTGTTTCCAAAGCAGCTACAAAGAGAAACAAAGCCCAAAGCTAGTATAATGGTAATTATTTTTAGAGGCGCTTAATAAGGATGAAGTCAACATGAAACTGTTCTGAGTGAGACAGGTTAGATTAGTGTTGCTTCCTGTTATTAAATTGATGCCAAGTATTACATGTTAACTACCGTAGATTCCCTAAAATTTCGGCATCTCTAAATATTCGGTACTCCCCGTGCTTTGAACGCAATGTGCTGTAATCTTCGGCAAGCGCAGGAAAGTTTCTAATAATAAGCGCGCTAATTTTTCGGAACTTGGAGTACTAGTTGACGAAGGTCTCTTCATTGGGTCTCTTGAGTACTGAGGATTCCCAGTGACCTCACACAATATGCTACCTCGATGCTGGATGAAGCACCAAGTGTGAAATTGTTCAGGGAACGTACCCAACGATATCATCGTGTGACATCACGCCGGCTTAGGGGGCATCTCCAAACTGATTTTGGTACGCTTAACGTCATAATGACGCTAACTTCAGACCCCCCCTTCTTAACGTCACACTATGAAAACAATGCATTGGCAATAGAAGCACAAAACGTTATATTCTTTACCTGAAAACATAGTCTACAAACAGTATAGCTGTTTAATCACATCATTTCTCTGTTCTATAGCTAGCTGTTTACACTATAACTGCTTTAATAAAAATTAAAAAAATAACGTCATGGGCTGAACCCCCCTCCCCCCTTATACCAAAATCAGTTTGGTACGCTTAACGTCATGACGTTAAGCGTACCGATCTCCAATCTTGCGGTCCTCCATACAATGCATCCGCGGAGCCCGCTCATCCATCGGTCACTATGTTAAGACTCCCCCAATTGTGGAGCTGATTCGGGCAGAGTCTCAGTTTGCCGTGGACTAAGAAAGTCCCGGTTTGTCCAGCACAGGCCATTTATGTGCTGGGGGTGGTAGGCAAGGGCATGCAGTCCACCAAAATCAGTTTGGAGATCGGCCCCCCGGCGTAGTACCGCAAAACAATCTTCGTTTCATAACTCTCCTCGCCCCACATCTTGTAACATGATACACCCTCAGATAACGCTTTGTTAAGCCATGGAATACTTCATGCAGCATCTGGTAGCAAGATTTATCACGAGATAGTTAATAATATTAGCTATTGATTGTGGTTTCTATTTTTTATTACTTGTTGAAATCCTTAATATATGGCCTCACTGGTCGCACCTACTCTGACGCCCTTGCACCATATTGCTGTCAGTGAGAGAGGACAGCTCATACAGAAGAGGCCCCCCCAGACTGTGTACATGTAAGAAGATGGATGGAAGGATCATTGCAAGTATTGTTTGTTTCTGGCATGGGACTTGTGGCTTGAATGGACTATAGAAAGCTAAAAACATGTCTGATCTAATAGATCTATAGAGTGGTAGTAGTGACAGGATCCTTCGAAGTGTTATAATCCAACCTTATCACTTCAACTAACAGTTAGCTATAGTGAAGCTATTTATATTACAAGCCAGCATATGACATCACAGTGTCAGTGTATGACATCACAGTGTGTATAGTGAACCTGCTATTCCTGTTACCTATGTGGCTTGTAATAGGCATCAAATAGTGTAACAATTACTGTATATTGAATTTGTTGAATATAGCAACTCGGTCTGAAGCACATGAGGTGCCGGGGTGTATAAAAGTTATATATAATATAGCATGTGTTCAAATAATAACAGTTGCTGCTGGTCCACTTCCAAGTTTTAAGCTGCAAGTGGCTGACCAAATTTAAAATGGAAAAAGAAAATCATTGCTATGCATATTATAGCCAAGCAAAATTGGTCACTGAATTATGCCGCTAGTTAGCTACGTTAGTTAGGGTCCGCAACGTTAAATTTCGACCTCAGAAAATCAACTACCAAACCACCCACAAATGCTAGGCTATAGGTACCACTTAGAAAATGTCACATTGGCGTTATTTTTCATTAACGTCTTGTCGTGCAAATCGGCGAATATGCTTACAAATTACGAGAGTTTTTGCTATATCTTCAAGGAAATGTATTTTCAACCTACAATACGCACTCTCAACCTTTCTTACTAACTGTACTCTAACCTAAAACCACCAGTGGCTGCATTGTCTGGAGCAATTTCCAGCCGCAGCATCGTGAAAATGCCGGAAATTTCGGACTCGCGAAGAAAGTTTCGATGCCACTGGAGCACACAGTAGCGATGCCAAAGTAACCCTCCCAGGTAAAACTGGTCTGGCATGGGTTTAACTATACTACCACACCAAACATCATCGAATTCCAAAATTGTTTGCCATCTGGCTGAGCTCGACGGCTGTCAAAAATTCGTCAAAAATGCGTATTTTATTCACTGACGGGAACTTTTACTGGCCAGATGTGCTAGTTTACTTCTCAAAAACCTGCTAAACCCATAGCCAATAGCTTTCATTCATAGGGTTGGTCTGGCAGCTCTTCTAGCGACCTCAAATTCCGCCAAATGCCGATATCCACAAATTTTGCCGATATCAACCAATTCTACCGAATTTTGCCAATATCAACCAATTCTATACCGTCGTTTGGCTGACCATCTATCTCGCCGCGGCTCTACTAGTTACAGTCAGACTCTGGCTTTTATCCGATGCACATTGTCTTTTTCTCTACTTCGGTCAGCTACAATGTGCATACGTGGAAGTAGGTCCATCTCGCATCGCTCCTCTGATGCCTCTCCTGAGATGGGCCGCATTGATGAGCACAGGGACTTTTAAACTTTCAGCAATCTGGTCCTTTTTATTCAGTTGTCCAGCACGTGCTTTCTTTGTGCTGCATGGGGGTGGTAGGCAAGGGCAGTCCATCCAGCCCGGGAAAAAAAAAATCAACCAATTTACAACCCCTTAAAGAAATCTTGTATGCACAGCAAACGTGATGCTTTGCCTCTCTTAAGTCATGCTGCATCCTTGTTTAGTTATATTCGTCCATATAGGGTGGCACTGGCGGTGTCACAGTGATATATGTTTCCCCGGGTAACGTGTTTCCCGCACACATATCCCTAGGGATCCGTGTTTCCCCGCACACATATCCCTAGGGATCCGTGTTTCCCACCAAAAGCTGTCAGTGATATGTGTTTCCCGTAGCGATTTTTTAAATATTTCACTGCACACACATATCCCTAGGGATTCGTGTTTCCCCGCACATATATCACCAGGGATCCGTGTTTCCCACTCAGATATAGCCATCGTGCAGTAACTCCAAGGTCTATATGGCTAGTTGCAAACAGTACGCGATCCAACCATTCAGTAGATATATTGCTATCTAGCTAATAGACACCCATGCATATTGCATGTATTTAGCTATAGTTAGCTAACTAGCTATATAGCTACTATATAAGCTAATACAATAATTATACTAGCTAGCTATACTAATAATCAGAACTATAGTCATTTAAAATAAACTTTGTTGCTCTTCTCTGGACCTGCTCAACAAGTGTGATGCCCTTGACAGGGGCAGATATAGGATTTATAAAAGGGGGGACTAACTCAAGGTACTAATCTCTTGGGTAGAGGTGTGCAAAGCACACTTCCCAGCATGCAAAGCATGCTAGAACTAGGGGGTCTGGGGGCATGCCCCCCCAGGAAATTTTGAAAAATAGATGCTAAAATACTGCAATTTGGAGACATTCCCACATAAAATTCATAATATTTTCAGCCTGTAGATTATCAAGCCAAAATAAGGAAACGGAAGAAAACGGAATAAGGACATCACGAAGACAGGCATGTTCTTAACCTGATATCAAGCAAGGGCGCCTCAGTTCATTGTTGTTTTCGTGTTACAGGACAAGAAAAGTCTTATCACCACTATACAGAGTACTTCAGTTAGATTTTGCTGATTTTGGCAGGCAATATTTAGAATTTCAATCATCTGACTATTTTCAAGCCATAATTACGATGTCTACTAATAAGTCTGCATCTCCAAGAAAACAGAAAGGTACTAGGGAGAGGAAGAGGCCTGCTGATTTTACTCCACCCAGCTGCGGTAAGAAGCAAAAGGACAGAAGTGAAGAAGACATATCTGAGGATATATGCCAAGTATGTGACACACCAATTGTAGAGTACTCATCAACCACTGAAGGAGAAGAGGCTGTGTTCTGTGAGGGACAATGCAATGCCTGGATTCATAGAAAGTGTAGTGGATTAACTTCTGAACTATTTGATATTGTAAGCAAGTTAAACGAACCTTTCCGATGCTGTTACTGCATGCTGACACATCAAAGAAGTGAGATCAACACACTGAAACACCTTGTAGAATCTTTAACTGTAAAAATTTCCAGCCTAGAATCTAAAACAGTTGAGACCAGCACAATAGTTAACCCACAACCTCCTCCTAATCAGACACCCAAAGACACACAGTTTCAGTCAACTTCAAATCCAATTCAATCTTCTGATTCCACCTGTCAACACAAGTACATAGCCCCTACTTTTAAGAAGCCAGCTACTCCAGATGACAAGACGCAAAATGATCGTAAATTTAACATAGTTGTCTATGGTATAGATGAATGCAGCAAAGGGACTCCAAAGAACGAACGACTCAATCATGATCTGGACAAAGTCACATCCATCATCACTAAAGGAGAAAACAGTATTAGTCCTTTATCCATTCGTGACCTTGTAAGACTTGGAAAATACCATGAGCAATTGAAGCAACCTCGTCCACTACTTGTCAAACTCAACCGATCCATTGATGCATCAGCGCTGTTGTTAAAAGCAAGATCTCTGTCAAAAACCATTAGAATAAAACCAGACATGTCTCAAGCTGACAGGCTTGTTGAGTCTCTTCTTCTAAAAGAAAGATGGTCATTGATTCAAAATAGTATTGATCGCAAGGTCATCAAAATTCGAAGCAACAAAATTTTTGTACACAAGAAACTTCATGGCCAAGTTATAAATTCAACTTTTGTCCTATCTCAGTCTCATCAGCTCATTCCAATGGACTCTTCCAGTAGCTAACTGACTATCCCACAAGATTCCTGAATTTTTGTAGCTAACTAATCAGTTTAATTAAAGTGTATGTATGTACGTAAGTCTTGTTAGGCTGCTGGTACAAGTAACCAGCAGACCCTTGGTAGTTTTCTACCATAAAGTTTAAATAAAGTAAATATATACTGCCTTTAGATTATAGGTATGGCTCTCTGAAGTATTTTGCTAATGGAAAAGTTTGGGTAGGTACAGACAACCAAGTACATGATGCACGCCTCCCACAATTGCACAACACTGAATAAGTGCATGTTAGAATAATGTTGAAAGTGGAAAATTTTGAAATTTGAGCAATACAAGATTGAATCTGCAGCATTTTCAATGGAAATTGTGTACCTGAATTAAGTATTGCCTCACATATTAACTACACAAGTGGATGAATGAAGCCCTTTAAACAGACAAATGCACTTCATTATATGTATAGGTGCAGGAAGATTTGGAAAAATTTCATAACAGAACCAACTACATGTTTCCATTGAATGTTCTATTAGAGTAGTTAGCTGACTGCTCTATTAGAGTATCTCGATCTTGTACACCTCCAATGCTGATCCAGGTCCTTGTCACATAAACTTTAGCATAAATCCACTGATAATACCTTGGAAAGATGTTTATAAGGTGGTTTTATGAGTATTTGTATTATTAGTGATCATATAATTATGCTAAGACAAAATTTCATTATAATTTTCAGCATATTGATCAAGTAAAGCCTAAATATGAAGGGGGGGCTTCAGCCCCCAAAGCCCCCCCTGGATCCGCCCCTGCTTGATATGGTTAGGTTTCCAAATCACTGAACAGTATAATATAACTTGTGATCTCACTAAAGAAATATACAAAGTTCTCTTGGCTGTCACTGTTTGATGCTTGCTAAAGCTGCGATGGAGCAGTCCTAGCATTCTGTAAGTCTTAGGGATTATGTTTTTGTAGTGTTGATCCCAAGATAGGTCTGATGATATTATAATACCGAGATTTTTATGTGAACTATTTGTTAAAACCTGTGTGTCAGCTATTTTGTAATTATAGTGATGACTTTTGCATTAATATAGGTGGACACTCTTTTTTGGATTAAAGAACATATTATATCTCGTACTCCACAAAGTTGTTGAGTCTAAATCATTTTGAAACAGTGAAATATCTAACAGTATTATAAATCTTGGTGTCGTCAATGAATAGTAAAGTTTTACTGATGGTAACACAAGATGGTAAATCATTCATGTAAATAATGAAGTGTATAGGGGTCCCAAAATACTCCCTTGGGGAACCCCAGATAGAACCGGCAAGGGGGTAGATTATTACTGACTGCATACCAAAGCTGTAGCTACATTGATTAGTTATATTTACTCTATATAGCTAGAGATAGTATTTTATTGTATACATGTACTTGTAGCTACTGTTTTATTAAACTGCATGATGCTATAGCTACATAGCCAAATCACAGCACAGTTTAACAGTTATAGTTGAATACCAGTGAATGGCTTGATTTCCTCCATCAACATGTATAATTATAGTATTAGTTGTATAGGTATGGCTAGCTATGATTATTAAAAGTGCATGCGCGCCTATGCTAACACTACGTGCGTTGCACATGACTTTATAAAGGGGAAACATATTACCCGGGGAAACACATATCACTGTGACTTGTAGGTCGCTAGCGAGTTAGTGATATGTGTGCGGGGAAACACGGATCCCTAGGGATATGTGTGCGGGAAACACGTTACCCGGGGAAACATATATCACTGTGACAGCGGCTCTCTTATCGAGGCCAAAATCCATCAAAATGCCCATCTCACCATTTGTCATCAGTTTTCGGAAGTTTTACATGTCAAACATGCTCTTTACATCCTTGCTGGACCATTCAATCATCTTCGTCTGTGTAGGCAGCTTTCTTCAGTCTCTTGAAAACGTCAGAGCACGCCAATTGGGCGCAACCATCAATACCAGTTAATGCTTATTTTGTTTCATTGGTTCCACGCAAGAATGACAGGAAAACCAGCAGAAATGTAATAGAGCGTAAATGGAGTCAGTCTAGCTCTAAATATTGTACTCTACATGTTTATACAAATGATTACCGAAATGCAAATGCTGATTATCAAAAACCACAATTCGTGTAGAGTTCCGAAGGGTGGATATTTTAAACTAGACTAGCTACTCCAGTTGGGTTATGTAATATGCTGGATTTTCGTGGAATCAATGAAACAAAATAAGCAGTAAGTGGTGTTGATGGTTGCGCCCAATTTGCGTGCTCTGACATTTTCAAGAGACTGAAGAAAGGCGCCTACACAGACGAAGGTAGTTCCAGTAAAGATGTAGAGAGGCAAACCAGCATGTTTGACTTGTAAAACTTCCTAAAACTGATGACAAATGGTGAGATGGGAATAACGATAGATTTTAGCCTCGATAAGAGAGTCGCCATTGCCAGTCTATGGACGAATATAACTAAACAAGGATGCAGCATGACTTTAGAGAGGCAAAGCATCACATTTGCTGTGCAAGATTTGTTTAACGGTTGTAAATTGGTCGATATCGGCAAAATTCGTGGATATCGGCATTTGGCGAATTTTGAGGTCGCTAGAAGAGTTGCCAGACCAACCCTATGAATGAAAGCTACTGGCTATGAGTCTAGCAAGCTTTTTAGAAGTGAACTAGCACATCTGGCTAGTAAAAGTTCCCGTTAGTGAATAAAATCGGCATTTTGACGAATTTTTGACAGCCGTCGAGCTCAGCCAGATGGTAAACAATTTTGGAATTCGATGATATTTGGTGTGGTAGTAGTTGGATCCATGCGAGACCAGTTTGACCTGGGAGGGTTACTTTGGCATCGCTACTGTGTGCTCCAGTGGCATCGAAACTTTTTTCGAGTCCAAAATTTCATTTTCGCGATGCTGTGGCTGGAAATTGCTCCAGACAATGCAGCCACTGATGGTTTTAGTTTAGAGTACAGTTAGTAAGAAAGGTTGAGAGTGCGTATTGTAGGTTGAAAATACATTTCCTTAAAGATATAACAAAAAATCTCGTAATTTGTAAGGCATATTCGCCGATTTGCACGACAAGACGTTAATGAAAAATAACGCCAATGTGGCATTTTCTAAGTGGTACCAAGCCTAGCATTTGTAGGTGGTTTGGTAGTTGATTCTCGGAGATCGAAATTTCACGTTGTGGACCCTACGTTAGTAACCAATTGTTATATAGCAATCAGTGATTTAACATATCATACATGGCTAGTACTACACAACAATACATATCAGTAGAGCCTTGATTAATACTAGTGTTATCATAAATATAGCTACTGTGCAATGTGATAGCATCTTCTTTCAACCCAGTTGATGCACCAACAATGTAAATATTATCATAATTCCCTAGGTACTATCTAACCAAGTCATCGATGATCAGGGCTGGAAAGATCAAGACACACGGTAGTGTGTCGTGCGGTCCAAGAAGCCGGCGCGCCACACCGTGAGTATATTTACAGGAAGAAGAGTATTTTGTCATCCAGCTTTCCTGATTGTTGGAAAGCTGCAATTGTTACCCCAGTTTTAAAATCTCCAAACAACACTTCACTATCAAATTTTCGCCCA
Organism: Dysidea avara; assembly: GCF_963678975.1. Taxonomy (NCBI): domain Eukaryota; kingdom Metazoa; phylum Porifera; class Demospongiae; order Dictyoceratida; family Dysideidae; genus Dysidea; species Dysidea avara. The sequence goes on from NC_089277.1 coordinate 772,426, forward strand.
ATATCAGTCTTGCCGGTTTTCTCCAAGCTTCTAGAACGAGTGGTGTCAGATCAGATAATTGCTCACTTTTGTAAGCACAACTTGTTTTCGGAGAAACAATCAGGTTTTCGTTATGGACATTCTACACAGGATGTTCTGTTACATGTAAATGATTCTTTTCTAAGTGTCATTGATAATGGCCATTATGTTGGAGCTGTGTTTTTGGATCTAGCTAAAACCTTTGACTGTGTTGATCACTATTTTACTGCAGAAATTACCCTATTATGGTGTCAATGGTGATGCTCTTTCCTGGCTAACAAGTTTTTTAAGTAGGAGGACTCAACAGGTTAATTTTCAGGGTTCATTGTCATCAAGTGGATGCATAAAGGTTGGCATCCCACAGGGTTCTATTTTGGGACCTTTACTTTTTTCCATTTATGTTAACAATTTACCTAATGTTATATCTTTGTCTGATGTTAACATGTTTGCTGATGACACTGAAATTCATTTTAGTCATAGTGACCTCTTAACTGTGGAGCGGACACTTCATGCTGATATTCAGAATGTCTCCTTTTGGTTAGTAGCTAATAAATTAAAGCTTAACATTGTTAAGTCACTATGCATGTTAATTGGTTCTCGTCAGAGAATCAGTGGAAAGAGTCTTAACTTGTTCCTTGATAATTCAGCTCTAAAACAAGTTTCTGTTGCAAGGTATTTGGGAGTGTACTTTGATCGTTATCTTACCTGGGACTCTCACATTAATTATGTACTTCAAAGAGTTAGAAGAAAACTTTATATGATTAATCGACTAAGACCTGTTGCTCCTAGGGTGCTTCACCTTTTGTATCAAGCATTTGTATTACCCATTTTTGACTATTGCGATACAGTGTGGTCTCCATCAAATGCCTCCTGTATTCGCAGATTGGAGAGAGTTCACTCCAAGTTTTTGTATTCTTTGCCACCTTTTCATAGCTCAGATCTAGGCATAACTCTGGTTGAACGAAGAACCTTTCATACAGCTGTTCAGGTTTTCAAAATATTGCGCAATGTTTCGCCTACATATATGCAAGGACTGTTTTCGTATGCTACTGATGTCACTGGTCGTTCTGGACGAAATCCCCACCGTTTGTATGTTCCTAGAATCAGAACCAACTATGGCAAGAGATCTTTACGGTATCGGGGAACCTTGATATGGAACTGTCTATCTGCTATGTTGTACAATGCCACCTCTGTCAGACAGTTTAAATCATTATTTTGTTCTTTGTAAAGTTATTTTTGTTTTGTGTGCTGTACTATTTTGTGTTGTTTGATTGCATGTAATTTCACAGGGCACAGTAGTCTGGCGGCGCCCGTCCCTTCACATAGAGTAAGGGTCTGGTATGCTTAGTATAGTGGAGTTGTACCGGATTACCAAAAACTGGTGCAACCAATCAGAACGCTCCACGTTTAATCAACGCATTTTTGTATGTTACGTCAAAAGAAGGAATCAAATGCCCTAACAGTACTGAAGAAACAAAAGGAGTTAGCTAATAAAGAACAAAGAGAAGAAAGTGTTATATCGGGAAGGGCTTTTCGCCTTGTTTGATACGCGAAAAAACCATGTTACGCTCTAATTTCCTAGGTCGGGAGACATGTGTCTTTTATAAAAGTAGACCAATCCACTTTCGCCTGTGTAAAGGCGAAGAAAGTTCAATATCTCTGCCACAGTTTTGGGTGAGGCACTTCCGTTAAGGCCATTTTCGTTACGTCATTACATTCAAATTAAATTCCTCCAGAACAAGTCGGTGATACTAAGCATACCAGACCCTTACTCTATGCGAAGGGGCGGGCGCCGCCAGACTAAGGGCACAGCTGAAAAACAGCCTCTTCGGCTGATGCTGTTTTCCCTGTATAAATACTACTAATAAATAAATAAAGAAAACGTCATTTTCACGGTGGGGACTATTCTACGGAACGGAACGGAACGGAACGGAATGATGGACTAAACCACGGAACGCTTTCTCAAATTGAAGCTTGCAACTTACCATTGCTGAAACTTCCCTTATAAGTTAGCAGTGGCATCTCCAGTGGGTGATTAAACATAAGATAAAAAGAATTAACGGATCGATTGTGGGTTTTTGTTGGTTGTCATTAGTAACGAAGTATTATTGTGGGATGAGCTGTATCAGTGATGTTCATCCATACGGAAGGGAACTTTATGTGAGCTGTTTTTCTTATTTAGACTTTAGAAAACAGTCTGGGCCGGTCTTTCAAGTCATAAGTCAGTGTATAAATAAAGCAAACAGGAAGATACTGGTAACAGGAAAGAGCCAGCTGAATTAAAACTTGAAGAATTTTGTGCAGTGTGTGAGGAGCAAATATTTTGGCAGACCGCAAGGAGGGTATATTCTGCAAACATCACTGAAGTGTATGCATGGAGTTATTCAATGCATAGAGCAAATGGTTTTGCTGATGACTTGACTGTCATCTCCAAAGATGTCAAGTCTCATCAGCAGGCTTTATCATCACTTGTCCTAAAGGCAATAGACATATGTTTTGAATTTCAACCTCCAAAGTGTATTTCCCTTTACTTTAATGGTCATCGTATGCTTTCCTCTACTGTATTTTCAATGGCAGCTGGGAATACCATTAATATCTGTAATGTGGATTGTACTAAGTTTCTGGGTCGCACTATTGGTGTTTCTCCAACTATTGCTCGATCGGTAGCTTCTGCTAACATGAAGCAACAAATTTTACAATTTTTACAATCCATTGATAAGTGTTCTGTTCGGGGAGAATATAAGATATGGATCTTAAAAAACTTTGTGTCTTCTGTTCTACATTTTCATTTAGCTGTTGAGAGGCTTACCGTGTCTTCTATTATTTCAGCACAGTCATCAGTATTGAAATTTGTGAAAAATTGGTTGAACCTCCCCAGAAATTGTACTCCTGGAACTGTTTTCCACCCGGATGTGTTGGATCTCCCCTTTTTACCACACCTGAAGCAATCAGCCAAACTTTCATACATTCTGGCTATTGAACGGTCAGTTGATCCACTGATTATAGAGCTGCGACATTCTATTTTAGCTAACAGATCCGATATCTCTTCCACTGTCCTTGACTGTTTATCTGCTGCTAAGGCTTCAGTTGCCAACATTCACTCTGCAACTTTCAAGAACCATGCTCGCCACAACTTACGCTCTGCTCACATTGAATATTGGAAGTCAAAACTGGAACCATTAACTGTTCAAAATAAATTTTTAGATATTGTAACTAGAGGTGTACCGATGTGGTTTTTTTGCATGTACCGATATCCGATATTGATGTCACCAAAAGAAGCCGATAACCGGTAATTGATCCGATATTTGCATTATAGTTAAAAGTGTACATTTACCTACCCTACAACAACATGTGCATGTATTCATTGCTATACTCTGCCTGTGGTGGTATACAGCTTGGGTTTCTATTGTACAATCCAGACAATTAGGCACCCACAAACATTTTTATGTATACTCCCATGAAGCTTTATACGGATATTTCTGCATTACTCTGCATTCTAATGGTTTGTGAGAAAGCTGGTACAGCAAGTTTCCTTGGTTATCCTGTGACCCTTATTTTTATTACAAGGTACTCTATAACTGCTTCATTTATAAAGACTGTGATAAGCTTTCCAGCAACAGACAGTAGAATCGTGTGTATTTATATGGCTTCTCGTAGCGTAGCGCTTGTTTCAGAGTGAATAATAAGCCACTGGCACTAAAGAGCCACATGAATAATGTAGAAAACCAATGCACAATCCGTTTATGTACAAACTATTGCTAGTGTATAAATATCGGTAGCGATATCGGTCCTCCTGCTGTTCTGTACCGATACCGATATTGGTAAAAATTACCATATTGGTGGCCGATATTATAGCCGATCCGATTATCGGTACACCTCTAATTGTAACTCTGGAGCAAGCTTGCCCTCTGTGGAAGAGACTGATGTATGGCCTCCCTGAAAAACAGCTGTCCTTCCTGCTACGTGCTGGTTGTGACACTCTACCAACCCCTATGAACCTGGCCAGATGGAACATCATTACTGACCCTAGATGTGCTCTTTGTCAAGCTCCTCAACCCACAACAAACCATATTTTGACTGGCTGTCCTGCTGCTCTAGATCAAGGCAGGTATACCTGGAGACATGATTCAGTTTTACAGGTCCTTGTTCATGGGCTCCAACAGCATTTACCTGAAACATTCAAACTTTACGCTGACCTTCCTGGTTATCTAGCTAGTTCCAGCCCCCCTAGTACCATCCCAACCAATCTTTCCTCCACCCTCAGCAGGCCTGACTTGGTATTGGTTTCTAATGATTCCATTTGTTTGTTCGAATTGACAGTACCAACTAATACCCAGCAACATCTTCTTGCTGCTAGAGCTAGAAAGGAAGATCGATATAGCTCCTTGCAATATGACCTCCAGCTTTCTGGGTTAACTGTCAATCTTGTTCCAATTGAAATTGGTTGTTTAGGCCACTTTTTGCCAGAAACAATTACTCAAATGGCTACTGCTTGTGAAGTGCCAAAGAAAACCATAAGATCCTTGTTTGAGCAGGCAGCTCGCATTGCTGTGTCCTGTTCTTACAGAATTTTTAATTCTAGAGCCTCCCCGGGCTGGGATCTTTTAGACCACCTTAGGTAAACTTTAAGTATTACATATATGTAGATATAGTTTTTTTTTTTTTTTTTTTTTGTGTATTGTAATTTAATTTACCTTTAGTTAATGTAAGTCTTGCCAGGGTTCCTGTACTGATCCATCAGCACATGGTACCCCTGTGTCTAGGCCCCTGTATGCTTGTAATGTATATTTTGTCTTAATCATTAAGACGTTTATTCTCTCTTAACAGCTGGTGCAGTGGACTAACGCCGTATTCAATACTGAGCTGATTTTATCTGTTGCACAATTCAAGGATGTGTCTGACTGCTAGCCTTGAATCAGGCTAAATGCCAAAACTCCAAGATCAGCCAAATCTCTATTATAAGCCGCATGTGAAACCATGCCTGTAGCCACCAGGCAAACGTGATTTGGACCAGGATGTGTGTGTAATTTCAATGTATCTAGTCAGACCTGAAATGGAACACTCACATTAATTACATACCACCTAAGAATCCTAGGATTTTTTAAGTGTAACATTTCACATGCTTTACTTCAAACAAAACAGGTTAAATTTGTTCGTCTATTTTCAAGTGATTCCCAGTCCAGCTGGTCCATGAAATTACAATGGGATCACATGTATTTGTTACAGTGCGGGCTGTCCTGTGTTGGATCTACTCTAGAGTTGAAATTTCAAGGTAGACTCACTGCCAGTGTACTGACACTAGTACTGTTGTAGCATGTTTAAGTGGAGGACAAATGAAATAGTAATGCTAGATTATTTATGTATACAAATTTTTCATAATGAAATTGATATCCCATTTTGATTTGTACTTCCACTTTGCAACATATTCAAGAACAAGAAGCTACCACACTTAATCTCCAACCACTGTCATTAATTAACCAAGATCTCACTAGTCTGTAATTCACCTTACTGTAGTGATTTTATTGATTCATCTGTATGTTTTCTTCATTTTCCTTTGAAGTTGTACCAACAGTTCATAATAAGGTGGAGAGTGTTTAACTTGAATGCATTCACCAAACACCCTGCTTAAAGTAACACCTCGGCCTTATTTCAGAACAAAGGCTTTACCTTCTTCAGCAACACTAATCAACAGTTTTCTATCCCCCAGTAAAGGTGTTGATTTGATGAAAGGTGAACTTTACGCAGGGTGTTTGTATAGGCCATACTGAGAGTTAGACACTCTCCCCCATACAAATCAGTATTACGAACTCTTTGTTGTACAGTATAGGTAAACAAACTAGATAAGTTTCTCTCCCATCTTATTCTAGGATTTCTATTGACAAGGAAAATTCAATTATTTGTATACAGGCTCAAAATTGAGAAAATATAAAGAAAGTGAATTAATATTATACAGTCAGTTTGCTTTTGGATATTTAATGTCTCCAACCACAACAAAAGTTCGATGAATCCATGCATCTCATCACTGGTCGTCTGAACATTCGGAAAGTGATACCTCACTCAATCAACCATATAATCTGTTTATTAGACTGAATAAAGTCATGATTACCTAAACAATCGCTTAATTAATGTTTTATAATTATCCTATTCCATTTTCCTGGAGGTTCCACTGATAAAATGCAATTTCAGCAATGATATAACAGCTAGCCAAGCTGCAAGTTGATTCAGAAAGCATTCCATTCTGTAAAATAGACCCCATCCAGAATCCAACTCAGTACTCAGGCTGAGATATCTGAAAATAGTCCACTACTCTGTTAATGAATCATTGATGTTCACACAATATAGCCTCCTTGAGGTATCTGAATGTTTGCTCCTCACACACTGCACAAAATTCCTTTAGATTCTGCTTAGACTGAGTTGATTCAGCTTGTCACCATACTTGTTTCCTTTGTAGTGTAGCTATACACATACTGATTTATGCCGATTAGAAAGGCTGGGCCTCAGACTGTACATTCTAAAGTCAAGTAAGTAAAAATAACTCACATACTAGTAAAAACAAGTCATGTATTAAGTTCCCTACTTGATATATCTGAAGATGAACACACTGAGTCAGCTATTCCCACAATTAGTACTTCGTTACTAATGACAACCAATAAGAACCCACAATCGATCCTTAAATTCGTTTTATCTTTCTTGGGGTACGTTTGATTACCTGCTGGAAGTGCCACTGATAACTTGTACAGCAATGGTAAGCTGTAAGCTTCAATCTGAGAAAGCATTCCGTTCCGCAGTTTAGTCCATCATTCCGTTCCGTTCCGTTCCGTTCCGTTCCGTATAATAGACCCCACCCATTTTCACACCTTTGTATCTCGGTGATTCCTTATCCGATTGGAACCAAATTTGCTACAGAGTTGCCCGCCAGCCAGGGGGGTCTACATTCCAAATTTGATGGAAATCGCTTAAGTCATTTCCGAGATACGAGCTGCCAAACTTTCGATTTTTTTTCTTCGTTTTTTTCTTCGTGTTTTCGCACACTTGCAAAAATTGCTATAAAACGCAAACGCCCACTCCGATCGCGTTGAAATTTGACACACAGAAAGGGAGTCCAAAGGCGAATCCTAGCATCAAATTTGGTGCAAATCTGATGAAGAGTTCAGGAGTTATTACCGATTATTCGCGTAAAACAAGATTGATTTGTTGCCACGCCTACAGTGTAAACCTCTTCATGGAATGAGTTGAAAATTGCTATGTAGATGGAGTAACCATCGTAGGAGTGCCTTTTGGTGGTTTGAAAGGAATCGAGATAAAGACCACGGAGATATGACACAAAACCCAACCTGTGTCAAAATTACACGATCGATTTTTACTATGATGAATAAAAAAGTATTAGTTTTTACGCCTACTAGGCAAACCGCTTAGAGCAATGAGCTGAAAATCGGTGTATAACTGGAATAATCTTCATAGAAAGTACTTGCAGTAGTATGGAAGAATTGGATTACAAATTACTGAGTTATGATTCGAAAGCCAACTCCGTGTAGCAAATGCGAGATCGAGATACTCTAATAGAACAGTCACCCTAATAGAGCATTCAGCTAATTTATTTACTCCATTATAGAATTCTATTACATTACAAGTTATTCTGCAGGAAGTTCAGCTGCAAACAGTTAATCTTATAGACAGTTCAGCAAGAAGCAAGTCACCCTGTGGAGAGTTAAGCTACAAACATATCACTGTAGAGATTCAGAACATTACAAGTCACACTGAAGAGAATTCAGCTATAAACAAGTCATGCACCCTATAGAGAGTTCAGCTACAATTAAGTCACTCTCTAGAGAATTCAGCTACACACAAGTCACTGTGGAGAGAGTTCAGCTACAAACAAATCAACCTTTAGAGCGATCAGCAACAAAGAAATCAACTTGTAGAGAGATCAGCTAGAAACAAATCGACCTGCAGAGAGATCAGCTAGAAACAAATCAACCTGTAGAGAGATAAGCTAGAAACAAATCACCCTGTAGAGAGTTCAACTACAAAAAATCACCCTGTAGAGACATCAGCTAGAAACTAGACATAATATAATGAGTTCAGCTACAAGTAAATCACCCTGTAGAGAGTTCAGCTAAAACAAATCAACCTGCAGAGTTCAGCTACAAACAAATCACCCTGTAGAGAGTTCAGCTAAAACAAATCAACCTGCAGAGATCAGCTACAAACAAATCACCTTATAGAGAGTTCAGCTACAAACAAATTATCCTGTAGAGAGATCAGCTAGAAACAAATCACCCTGTAGAGAGTTCAGCAAAAACAAATTATCCTGTAAAGATCAGCTATAAATAAATCACCTTATAGAGAGTTCAACTACAAGTAAATCACCCTGTAGAGAGTTCAGCTACAAACAAATCACCTTATGGAGAGTTCAGCTACAAACAAATCACCCTGTAGAGAGTTCAGCTAAAACAAATCAACCTGCAGAGATCAGCTACAAACAAATCACCTTATAGAGAGTTCAGCTACAAACAAATTATCCTGTAGAGAGATCAGCTAGAAACAAATCACCCTGTAGAGAGTTCAGCAAAAACAAATTATCCTGTAAAGATCAGCTATAAATAAATCACCTTATAGAGAGTTCAACTACAAGTAAATCACCCTGTAGAGAGTTCAGCTACAAACAAATCACCTTATGGAGAGTTCAGCTACAAACAAATCACCCTGTAGAGAGATCAGCTACAAACAAATCACCCTGTAGAGAGTTCAGCTACAAACAAATCAACCTGCAGAGAGATCAGCTACAAACAAATCACCTTATAGAGAGTTCGGCTACAAACAACTCACCTTATAGAGAATTCAGCTACAAACAAATTATCCTGTAGAGAGATCTTCTACAAACAAACCACCCTGTAGAGAGTTCAGTTACAAATAAAATCAACCTGCAGAGAGATCAGTTACAAACAAATCACCTTATAGAGAGTTCAGCTACAAACAAATCACCTTATAGAGAATTCAGCTACAAACAAATTATCCTGAAGAGAGATCGGCTACAAACAAATCACCTTGTAGAGAGTTCAGCTACAAACAAATCACCTTATAGAGAGTTCAGCTACAAACAAATCACCCTGTAGAAAGATCAGCTAGAAGAATTCACCTTGTAGAGAGTTCAGCAACAAAGAAACTACCATGTAGAGAGTTCAGCTACAAACAAATCACCCTGTAGAAAAGTCAGTTACAAACAAATCGCCCAGTTAAAAGATCAGCTAGAAGAAGTTACCTTGTAGAGAGTTCAGCTACAAAGGAACTATTTTGTAAAGAGTTCAGCTGCAAACAAATCACCTGTACAGAATTCAGCTACAAATAAATCTCCCTGTAAAGAGATCAGCTAGAAGAAGTTTCCTTGTAGACAGTTCAGCTACAAACAATTCACCCTGTACAGAGATCAGTTAGAAGAAGTTTCCTTGTAGAGAGTTCAGCTACAAACAAATCACCCTATAGAAAGATGAGCTAGAATAATTCACCTTGTAGAGATTTCAGCTACAAAGAAACCATCATGTAGAGAGTTCAGCTGCAAACAAGTCACCCTGTAGAAAATTCAACTACAAACAAATCACCCAGTAGAAAGATCAGCTATAGAAGAAGTTACCTTGTAGAGAGTTCAGCTACAAACAATTCACCATGTACAGAGATCAGTTAGAAGAAGTTTCCTTGTAGAAAGTTCAGCTACAAACAAATCACCCTGTAGAAAGATCAGCTAGAAGAATTCACCTTGTAGAGATTTCAGCTACAAAGAAACCATCATGTAGAGAGTTCAGCTGCAAACAAGTCACCCTGTAGAAAATTCAGCTACAAACAAATCACTCTGTAGAAAGATCAGCTAGAAGAAGTTACCTTGTAGAGAGTTCAGCTACAAAGAAATCACCTGTACAGAATTCAGCTACAAACAAATCACCCTGTAGAGAGATCAGCTAGAAGAAGTAACTTTGTAGAGTGTTAAGTTACAAAGAAACCACCATGCAGAGAGTTCTGTATTAAATATATGTATTATATATATAATTTATACATTTACTGATAAATTCAGAAATATTTAAAGTATTTAACATCTGCTTCATCTTTTCTTCTTCCTGTGGTAAAGAAAAAAAGATAGGTTAAAAAGCCCCAAAGCTGGCCTATGGCCGGCTTTGCGGTATACAAATACAAAAAGAAGTGAAATCTAATCCAAAACAGCCAAGCTGTAAAAAAGTGTGCGGCCCTCAAAAAGGCCATGGTGAAAAAAGATGTGAAATCCAAGGTGGCGGCCAAGAAATGGCTGTGATGGTAGAGTAAAAATTTTAATAATGACAATTCAGGTGAATTTTGTGCCAAGACCAAGCGGCACCAAAATTCACCTGAATTGTCATTATCAAAATTTTTACCATTAATCTACCATCACAGCCATTTCTTGGCTGCCACCTTGGATTTCACATTTTTTTCACCATGGCCTTTTTGAGGGCTGCACACTTTTTTTACAGCTTGGCTGTTTTGGATTAGATTGTAGTTTTCCTAAATGAAAGATTAAGCAAGTCTGGTGTCATCAACCAAAGATTTGATGTCAGATTGGATGAGATTGAACAGCACTAGCAACCTGTTACCATTAAGACAGTTTGGTGGTTTCAAGGCTCATAATTATAGACTCAAGTTAACCAAATGCTTTACTAGAGTAAGAGTAAATTGTTTTGTGTGTGTTTTCATATGGTTACAGATGCAACCCATTGTGGTAACCATGTTTACCACTTTACACCACTAATGATTGTTTTCCATCTATTATAGCAGCTGTATGATCACAACTCAGTAATAGTATACACTGTTATATACCATATAAGGTGTTCAGCTGGTATTATATAGAATTTTATGTTTGAAGTAAGTGACACTTGGATAGTGTATGCGTGTGTATGTGCATCTCTCTGTGTGTAGTGTAGTGTAGTGTAGTGTGTGTGTGTGTGTGTGCGTGTGTGTGTGTGTGTGTGTGTGTGTGTGTGTGTGTGCATTTGTCCTTAACTGTGTGCATGTAGTGTTTCACATTCCACTGGAAATTTTACCTACACATTTTATGTCTTCTAATGTAACTCAAAGTGTTCAGTTGTATCAACACATTACAATGGCTGCATCACTAACACTATAGTATCTGACAGTCAACTGAAAAGGGAACACTTGGCCTCAATTGGTTAACACAAATAATTGTATTAAATTTGCTTCCACCCCAGGTTAGAAACTGTATAGCATAGCCATACTATATTGTTCATGGTTAGTCATCTCTTCATCACTTGGTAAACATGCATGTATCACTGGTGAGTGGTGGTAGGTGATCCACCTTCTGACATATTATGTGACTTGTCACATGACATGACAAGGAGGAGCTACGAGTGGTGGGAAGCTAGTGTTCCCACCATAATTTGTGATGACAACAGACACTACACAGTAGTGTTGACATAGCATGGCACAACTGCACACTAATTAAGCTATTCTAACAACAGGTAGCCATGTGCAATATGATTGGCTGTCAGTATCTATTGGACTGAGATAGAATACTTGATATTGTAATACAATAGTGATATTAGCTGATATCAACTAACTAGATAGTTCGTTTTATGATAATCAGCTACAATAATCAGTCAGGATGTCTCACCATGACAACAAGCCAAGACATGACAGCTGCCAGTCAGTTCAGCTTCTAGAACATGCTAGCTGGTTGTGGTGAAGAATGTATTCCTAATAAGGTGCTGTGATGAGTACAGCCACTTAATAGTAAACAAGTTAAATATAGCTCAGTTACTAAAATTAGACTACAACTCTCTCATGAGTTGTAAACAATAAAGCCACAACTATGGGACTGCTGATAAAGAAGCACATCCACATGCATTCCTCTAATAGTGATTTAGTAATGCAGTTAACAGACCCTCCCCACCCTCTTTATCCATACCTCATGTGTACATACTAGCATTAGGAAGTAGAGGTCTCCTGGTCCCACTGATTACACATGCAGCCGGTCGGGTTCCTACAGTGGTTATAGCTGCATATATTATACTGCCTGTTGACTGCCAATCATGAAGGGCATAGTACAGTGACCTGGTTAAAACTGCTGTTATAACAACAATACATCTTAGTTATGAGAACCACGTCAGCTACTGGAGTGTCCACAGCAGTTAGCCTAGTATTACGCAACGTGCTGAGCTAGTATAATTTGTCAGAGATATGCACATGAAGTACAAAGTACTATCAATACTAAAATAAACACATCACAAGGTTGGCTTCTCTTACTGAAACATCTACTGTTACTATGGGATGTGATCTGACATCTGGTAGAGAAACTTAATTTATACTTGAACCATTTTATACTGGATGTATATAAGAAATAGATTCTTGTTGTTTCCATTCTATGCAAAGTGCTACCTGCTTTTATCATTTGATAGCTTCTATCCCATAACAGTCAATAGCTGCACATGACAACATGTTGCCAGCTGAAAGTACTAATGTAGCCTATCAGGTTGCATGACAATATGACCACCACCATAGCTTGGACCTCAACCAAATTTGTGTAGCTAACATTATTTATATACATTCAAGTAAATTGTAAACTTAACAGAACTTATATATTAATAACAGAGCTTATATGGATATGTATGGCTCACATTGGTAAATCACTAACAAATGTAATTATTGCTGTAAACCCTGCTAAGTACACTCAATGGAATGTGTTTACTACAAGACTAAGGCTGATCCCACAATACTGTGAAACACTTCAACAAATGAGGTCACTACTGCTGTGTTGTTTGACTGGTCTGTGATGTAAGATGACATTGTTCATTAAGTGGTGGGTGTGTCCTATCATATCTTTGTGATGTGAAGTTGTAAGAGTCACAACCTTACATGACTGGACTTTTGTATGGGGTCACACTATATTGACAAGTGGCAAACATTTCAGATTAGTTAATGTAATTACCAGAAATGTGGGAACACATTAAGAACCAAATGGTGATGATGGCATTATGAAGACAGCATGAAGCTCCTGATTAAAGCCAGTGGTATGATAATGCTGCAACAGAACACAGATATCACTGGGTATCTACATTGTCATGGCATAGCACCAGGCATGTAGCAGGGCTGGCTGTGATGGTGTAATGGACTGAATTAGGATAACTCTGGAGGATTTAGTAACTTATATGAAGGGAAAATGATTCTTCTGTTGTTTATTAACCTGTTATAGATGAAAAGGAATATGGCACATTATAATCTGTATTGGGTGCTTTCAGTATCACCATAAGCTTTGGCCATTGCTGACCAACAACACACACAGACGGAGCTGCCACAGCTTTGTACAGCTGTCATACCATGCAGTTTGTGACATCATGTTTACTACACTACATCATATTACCTTACACCTCAATTAATGGTAATCTAGGCTAAGGGTAAAAATGAGGGTATTCCCTGGGAAAATCCCATTAGCTATGATAATTATTAAAGCCATTTTGACTCAATGCTCACATAAACTACCTACAAAATTGCTGATTAAAACAATTCATTCACAATTTCAACAGTTTACAACATATAGATACACATTTACAGCATAACAGCAACACCATCCATACCATACATATAGCTCCATATATTATACAGTGTACACAGAATGCTAATGATATAGCTATTCTTGATGATAGACAAATAATGTGATATGATTAACCTGATTATTACTGACGGAGTAAACAGTCAGAGAATTTTTCATTTATCAGTGATCATGGCCGGTTGTTGTACATGTTAGAATTTGTAGTTACTTCTTCCACTAATGGGACAATAATATTATGATAACCAGTATAGCAATAACACTTACTAATTGCATGAGATATTTCATTGCCTTCAGCTACTTTGTCTGCTATATCTTCCATCATATCTTGTTGATCTTTCTTCATATCCTTTTGATTCTTCATGATTTGATGCTGATTGTTCAACAGTTGATCAGCCAATGTCGAGCTTATCGTAGAACCTCTACTAGAGCCACTCCCATTCAATTCATACAATATTTTCTTTACTATGTCATCATAATCATCAGCCATAGCCGGTATTCTACTGATCATCTCATTGGTACTGTCAACGTCATATTCACTAGTCAGATATAGAAACTTCTGCCAAGAGTTGTATTCTTCAGGTGATAATTTTCTTCTATCAAGCACATTCTGCAGGAAATTTCTAGCCCCTCCCTCACAGCTACATATCACTAGTCTCCTGCCCTTCTGAAGATGCGTGATGACATCGTTTACTGATGGTTCATTTAACAAGTCTGTAATAACAACACCATTTTTGTTCTTCAATCTATCCTTAACTTTGCTGATGGCACACTGACCACAAGGATACACTATCACTGAAACAAGATAATGTGATGTCATTGCTCACGTATTGTTCAGTTCATTACCTTTATGTGTTTTCTGTATCCCACCTGCTACAAGATGTGATTATTACAACATAAATATAACACAGATGAATATACATACCTTCTGCATTAAGCACATGATGTTTTGAAACTTGTTCAGGCTGTTTCTTCAGCCAGTAGTAGCATGTACAAGACACAATAACAATGGCCACCAGTGCTATTACTATTACAACAACTATTATCACTGGTATAATTATTATTAAGGAGGGGGAGGAAGTGGAGCCACCTAAATATGTAGTAGTTGACAATAATGTTCATTATGTATGAGTCACAAACCTGTTGGGCTGGCAGTAGGAGAGTTGCTGACATGTGATGATGTCACTGTTGATGGTGTAATAATTGATGGTAGTGGAGGCAGGAAGGATGTTGTTGTTTCAGCAGTTGACATACTTGAGGGAGAATTTGTAGGTGACAAAGTCAGTGTTGGTATGATAGACGACACTGCTGTAAGTGACACAAGGATGGATGATGAAGGTGGTAGCAAAGTTGATGCTATCATCGAGGGATGTGGTACAGGTGTACTAATTGATCTCTCCCTTACTATAATAGAAAAATAATATGAATAATATTCCTCAATGAATTGATAGCTACTTTATTACTCTATCAGCATCAACCCATTATGTCATAACAGAACTCACAATGCATACTGTAGACTGTTATATGTGCACATACATGACAGGTTGCATAATATTTGTAGGATCAAATGTCACACCAACTATGTTACTTGGCTGCTCTCTAATCAAGCAGTCACCCATGCTCTTTACCCTTCCAGGTCGTATTTGTCCCATCTGGCATTCTGCCTTTATTCTTATGCATGAAAATTAAATGGCTAAACATCTAATACACATTATAGCCCAGCCACTTTTGTGTAAATGTACAAGTATACAAAAAATGGAATTTTCAACTAGAGTAGGGACCATAGCACATTGATAAAAAGTACCGTAACAAGCTGGAGTAGTGCATGATATTAAATCACAGTAAAACAACAAGAAGTGATACCATAATAAAAATGCACAGTAGGGATATAACACTTCTTATTGTTTTACTGTGACTTAATATCGCACACTACTCCAGCTTGTTTCAGTACGTTTTATCGATGTGCTATGGTCCCTACTATAATTGAAAATTCTAATTTTTTTGTGTAGCTACTTATTTGTTAACTTTTTTGTAAATAACTATTATGACTGGTGAACCCATGCATACCGCATCTGAAATAGTGTCGTGTGCCCCAGCTACATCAGTTATCATATGAAAAGTGAAGTATCCATTATGCTTCGTTGTCGGCTATGTTCAACCTGTTACACAGCAGTATGAAACAAGAACTGTTCGAAACGCACCTCTGCAATCAAAGTAGCCACTATTTAATTTTACATAGCATCTATATCATTAAAAAAACTTCTTTAGAATTAAAAAAAAATTGTTACGAAGGAAAGCCATCACATGCTACCACCAAATTGACACTTTTTGCTGTCAGCAAAGATAAATGGGACACAAAGGAGGACACTGGTAAGTCCATGAAGAATACATTTTACGTACTGCAGTATGCCAAAAGGCACCTCTCGGGCTGAAGCAATGTCGAAAAGTAAAAAATTCAAGCCCATTGCCTTAGCTGTTATTGAGTTACGCTTATCTGAAGGAATCAGTCAGTCAGTAGAAAATATCGTTAAATAATTAAAAAAAACAAGTACACAGAAAAATTTGGAATTTTCAACTAGAGTAGGGACCATAGCACATCAATAAAAAGTACTGAAACAAGTTGGAGTAGTGCTCGATATTAAATCACAGTAAAACAATAAGAAGTGTTATATCCCTACTGTACTCTGTAAATAATTATAATGACTGGTGAACCCACACATACCGCATCTAAAATGACGCTGTGCACCCCAGCTATATAAATTATCGTCTGAAAAGTGAAGTATCCATTACGCTTTGTTGTCAGCTATGTTCAACCCATTACAAAGCATTTCAGATCAAGAACTGTTCGAAAAGTGCCTCTGCAATCCATGCATACCAAAAGAAGAAATGGTGCTACGCACCCCGGTTATATCAGTTATCGTCTGAAAAGTAAAGTATACATTATGCTTCATTGTTGGCTATGTTCAACCTGTTACACAGCAGTATGAATCAAGAACTGCTTGTAAAGCACCTCTGCAATCAAAATAGCCACTATGAAAAATATGGACGATTTCCGTTATGAAGGGAAGCCATCACATGCTACCGCCAAATCGACACTTTTCGCTGTCAGCAAAGATGAATGGGACACAAAGGAGGACACTGGTAAGTCCATGAAGAACGCATTGCACATACTTCGGTATGCCAAAAGGCACCTCGGGCTGAAGCAATGTCAAACAGTGAAAAAATCAAGCCCGTAGCCTTAGCCGTTATCAAGTTACACTTGTGTGAAGACATCAGTCAGTTACTTACTTACTCAGCCAGTAGAAAATTCTGTTAACTAAATTTAAAAAAAAAAAATTCCGTAGCAACTTGTTGAAAGTGTTTCTGGTTGATCTGAAAGCTTGTTTGGGCTTAGTTTTACCTAACCAATACTGCTTCATTATCGATCGTCAGGGAAAATTGAGGCTGTTTTTTGGGTGATTTTATTTCATGGGCCACACCTAGTCCTTTGTGGTCCCTACTATACTATCGTAGTGTATGATTCCATAGCAACTTGTTGAAGGTGTTTCGGGTTGATCTGAAAGCTTGTTTGGTTTAGTTTTACCTAACCAATATAAGGGGGTTTTGGAGAATGAATTTTGTCATCGATAGTGAAGAGTACTGTGAAGGAAAGTTATGAAATTTGTTGTTTTGGCAGATAGTGATATCGTACCTTTAGTATTAGGGATTTGCAAGAAGTTATTGGCTATTTGTAATGAGATTGAATGTGAGATTTAAAGTCAAAAATCCCGATATCAAGTGATCTATTTATGGGTAATTTGAATCTGTGTCCATGTAGGGGAGGAATGAACTGGTGGTTGTGACAAAAACCTTGGATGATCTATAATTAGGGGTGAAAGGCCAATCGAACTTGGTTTTCTATGAAAGTGTGATAAGATTAGTTTTTATATTAGCTTATTTAAAATTTGACGTTAATAAATATAAGGGTTAATTATATAGGGCTAGGGCATAAGGTCCTAACTCAAAAGGGGAACAACCCGGAGAAAAGTTAAAAACTTTTCTAAATCAAGTTTGTAATAGATATTTTTGTAGATGAATGTGAAGTATAGGCTTGGAAGTAGCCATCTTTTTAAAAAAAGTGTAGCAACGTGGGATTAAAGCAAAGACTCTAAAATGCAGGTGGATTAAATGGAAATTGAAACTTTTGATTGGGTAGTAGAATGTGCTATAAAGATATAACGAAAGTGTTATTAGCAGCAATAATGCAAATATGAGTAATATGGAGCCCACGGGATTAATAATTAGTTGATTGGTACTGGGTGTATTAGGGCAACCAAAAGGATATTATCTGACAAGAATGGGCGAGCAATTTATAAAATATGTAATTTATAAATTGAGTAGTGAGACAATTAGTGTAAAGGAACTAGGCAATTTTTTTGGAAGATTTTGAGAAAAAAGAGTGTGAGTGCCAACTGTTTATTAAAAACATAGCTTCTAGAAAAGAATGGTGGTGAGACCTCCCCAGTAGTTATTAATATAATTAATAATAATGAGTAAAAAAGATAATTTAACGGCTGTGATATCCTGACTGTATGAAAGTAGCGTAATCAGTTGCCAATTAATTGTTGGCAAGTATGAAGGTTGAGCACTCACTACCTCATCATCATCTGGGAAAATTAAGGTTGGTCTTTGGGTAATGTTATTTCGTGGTCCACGTTTACTCCTTTGTGGTCCCTACTATACAGTACTATCATAGTGATACTGTATGATTATAGTTCCTTACTGGTCAGCAAATGTTTAAATCATTAAAATACTTGAGTCGCACCTCTACCCTCATTGATAAACATGTACCACAGTACATATGACACAATAGAAATACTCACCATGCAGTGTGACATTTCCTAGTGTAGCCTCAGTAGTGGTCACAAAGGTAACTACAATCCCATCATGATCAAGTGTCACAGGTGAGAAGGAGTACTCAAAGTAGCGATTTGTGTTACAAAGAAAATTGCTGGTGCAGGTAACTTGGGTACCATCTGTACAAATTGGCAAAACAACAATATTTCCAATGTTTCCTACAGCTTGAGCAACTATCACCACATTATCTCCTTCTAGTAAGTCACTGGCATCATCTCTCTTCTCACCATTCACCACAATTACGATGTTCTGGTATGGATTATCTTCATCGACTATAAAAACAACATTAATGGGCGTGGCATACTGTAAACCACATATACAACAATCAACACTTACAGACGATAACAGTCATGGAAATGAACTGAGAATTTTGAAAACACGTGAACTGGTTTTTGCCAAGCTGCAAATTTTCGACGGTCAAGACCAATCTCACATTTGGAGAGTCGGTAAGGCAAACTCCTGTGGTATTCCGAGAGGAATTGGGCTGCGTGTAGCTCCCTTCATCACACCCCTGTATGTTGTAGCGAAGTGGAAAGGACTCGTTTTTGTTGATGCACAGAATGCCGGAAGTAAAGTTAGATTTCTGTAAAGTAACTATTAAGATGCTTTAACGACAGCTCGTAACGACAACGATGCACGTGCCTCACCTTCGCTACAGTGAGTTTGCCCACACGATGAATCTCCAGTACTACAAATGGGATATTCTTTACTGATCTGTTGACCACAGCTAAATGATACAGTCCATGTTAAGAGAACAAGGCTGACGGCTGCTCTGTTTTTTGATGAAAAAACTCGCCTGTCACTTTTCCGCGCTTTTCGCGACATTAAAAACCCTCTTAAGAACTTCTAAAACAAAACTACAATACATGCTGAAGGATAGGCAGCATTTTGTAGGCTCGTTTGCAAGCTGCTTTTGCTGAATCGGCATAAGGTATATGTTATCTATGGCATAATGTAGCTACCGCATTACGTCATTCTCCACTAGCAGTCCTGAAAGCGCGTGTAAGGCTTGGCTAGAGAGTAACTACAAGTTAATGAGGTATTCACTGTACATTGTTATAGTGTATGTTGGTCACAATGCAAGCCTTGGTGCAAGCTGCATGGACAGCATGGTAGCTAATTACCCTTGCACTATGCTTGCATGCAATAACTGAGGGCTCGGTCTGACAGTCTACTTTGCTATAATAGAGTATACTATAGGGTTTACAATTAGCAAGAATTGACACTTTGTTAGACATTTCATAACTTTTCTTGTAAAATTGACTCAATAAATGTGGTCAACAAAAGTATGTGAGTGCATGGCAAAGTTTTAAGAAGATAGCTAGCTCAATGCATTTAAATCATGGAAAGTTAGCTAGGAGTCATAGCTATTAAACTTGGATAACTATCCATATAAGACTGTCACATATACTGTGTAGCTGTAAGATAAGTCAGTAAAACCTATGATGTAAAGAACACTGTACCTTTACCCTATAGTTGCATTATAATAGAGCCGTTCTATAGTCATACCAAACTATGTGAGAACAAAGGAATGGCTCTGAGTGAGACTGTATGAATACTGTTAAATTTAACTACAAGCCATAGTGACTATGAATACCACTGCATTTAATTGTTAAGTGGCTATAGCTAAGTTCTGTTGCTTTTCATATGGCTGCTTTGCCTAAGAAGCATATATATAACAAATAGGTGTGTGTACAGTGGCAGATCTGAAATACAGTGGCATATAGATATGACAAATTGTCAGTACAACAATGTTTAGGTATTTAGACTGCCACTCAGCTTGAAACCCATGATCCGCCACTGGTGTATGTGTGTGTGTGTACGTGTGTGTACAGTATGTAGTGTGTGTGAATGTCAGTGTGTATATGTGTATGTGAACAACCTAGCCATGTGCATGGCTCAGTAGAGCATTGGCCTGGTGATTGAAAGGATCTGGGTTCAATTCCCATGCAGTTATGATCAGTCGCTGTTAATTTAACAAGGAACTTTATACTCACATTACTCCAGTCTACTCAGCTGTTAAATTAGGACCTGGTGACCTGGTAGTGTCAATTGGGAAAGCAAGTCAAACAACCTATCCAACTGTAGGGTAAGGAAGCAAATGCCAACTGTTCATGTTTCACATAACGGGTGAAGGTAGAGGTGGGATTCAGGTGTCCAGACTTTTCCTGTAACACATGCAGCCTCCTGTGGGTTGCCCCAGACTATTTTCCAGTGTTGACTCTTAGCACTTGAGTAACACATAAATCTGTTTCACTGACTGCATTAGAATAGTAGCCAGAGACTTTGCTGCGCGTGTGTGGGTGCGTGTGTGCATGCATGTGTACATGTATGTTACCAGCAGGAGAACACTTGCAAACAACATCATACAGTGGAGAAAGAGACATCCATAATCTGAATCAACAAATGGTTCCAAAAGTATTCGCATGCAAGTGATGCAACTAAAGTTAGAACACCTTAAGACACTTTAACGTGTATATATATATACACAGGACACAAAACTACAACGTTCACACATACACATGCAACATCATTGTCAGAGAGAACTATATAGGACATCTCACACTGAACTACTCAGCCTCTAGAGTCTTTAGTGAAACCTCTATAATCCAGTGTGCCGGGATGTTGGATTATTGAGACAGCCTCTAATACATGGAAAAAGTCTTATCAGATACCACTCAGTTGCAGCACCAATAATCTGATGGACAGTTATACACGAGAAGCACCCTGTAAGTCTCGAAATTTATTTTGTCCTATCAACAATGCTACACCATTTATGAGCTATCAACATAATAGTAATAACATTAACTAGTAAAGATATTGTTGCCACTGTACCCTGTACCTTGCACAAACAGTTGGCAAAAAGTCCCCATAATTAATAATCACAATTCTTACTCCGTAGGTTTTAAAAAGTAGCTAAACAGCAGTGGCCAGATCTCTAGACCTCTACTACTGAAGGGCATGAAAGCATATTTCAGTACTAAGTACTTATAATAATTTACTGCATTTAATGGTTTATGTCAAGTGGTATACATGCTGGTTATAAATTACCGGCAAACTCCATTGTTTGGTTCATTTCATTCTCAGTTAATAATATAGAAGACCATATACTAAACAGTGATAATCACTGGTACATGATGGGGTGCAGAACAAACAAATAGACTTGACCACATATCTACCCTTCACCACATGTTTACACATGTATAACTGATATTCTATGAGAACTATTAGAGAATTAGTAGGAGGTGTTATTATAACAATAATAAGATAATAAAGATGATTTTCAGTACATGCACTCTGTCAATAGGCTCCTGCTGTTAACAATCCAGCAGTGGCTTGCTAAAGTAATGGTTGCCTGATAGCAGAATTAGTTGCTATTGTCAGAGGATCTCCATCTCACGATGCAGATTCAACCAAAAGTTCCACCCAACCTGACCAACACCTGTAAGTGAGACAACACCAGGTACCTGTGTGCATCCACTTGATAGCACTACGCATGGTCATCGACAACCTTAGGGTTAGCGCTGGTATAACTACAGTATACTGCATGTGTAGTCATCAACAAAGGTTTATACCCATCTCTACCAGACTCAACTGCTACCATCATTCATTCGTGCCATCGACCATCAGAATCTGGAACTCCCTCCCCGCCAAAGTTGTTGCTGTTGTAAACGTAACTATTTTCAAGCTAAATTTTATGCATGCGCATGCCCACCGGCACACACACGTGTGCGCGAACATGTGCACACTCATAACTGAGGTATTTGTGCATAAGTAAATACTGTAATTCAATAATAGCTGCCCAATAATTCAGGAATCCACAAGAGAATAGCTTAAGCACGTTTATTGATATCACTATTAGTATAGTTACTAATGGAATATGCATACACTGTGACATAAACAGCATTAATGACTGGGAAGGAAGGGAATAACAGTGAGAATAATGTTACTAAATTTGATCAAATTGTATAGCACAGTAGCCATATCATCTCCAGTAATGTCTCACTGAGAAGGTGTATACATGTTAAGTTCCCTACCGGTGAGACATGGACAGTGGCTTTGAGCTCTCAGTGCTGGCATAACCCAGTGCATGATTATAGAATGAGAAAGAATGTTAAAAGACAAGCATAAACACTCCCCACAGGAAACCACATACACCAACATTGTTGCTATTGAATTGCTATCACTTGCTGATCATGGTAATTAGCTAACTATAATTATAATATTTTTACACAAGTCTTCTACTCTCCATGGTAACAGTGAAACAAACATGAACAACAGTGACAACGGCTGCAGAAAATTATTGTATTATTGTATACATAATTAATATAGAGAGCCTGAAGTCCTGTACACAAGAACTAGACAACATAACACAAGCATACATGTTGATATGTGGGCATTTCACAACTACCTGAGCTGGCTATGTGATGTCAACCATCCACAGTATTACATAATGGTTGTGAAACATTTGTGGGTATTCCATACACACCCCCTTACATCAATGACCAGTATATATAGCATGTAAGGGATATTTGATAACTGCTGACACTGGTATCTGCAGGTACAGTAGCTGACTACTCTCCATGCTGTTATTATTGTTCTGGTATGTAGTACTTGAACAGAGGTTCATCATCCTATAACAAGTGAAGCTATAGTGTACTAACGGGATAATGAACTGACTACATTCCACAGCCATTGAATCATGCGTACAGCCATATAAGGAACAACCATACACCTATATAAAATATCCTGAATAACCCAATGTAGCATGGGACCAGCCAATGGTGTATGAGTGCACATTATTTTAGATGCCTTCTAATAGTAGTCGCATGTGACAATGATCTAGACACAGGATACAGTGACAAAGTTCCACCGTACCATAGATAATATACCCCCAATGGTTCCACATTAACTGGTTATAGCATACATCAAGATAGTCAGACAGTTTTAATGTTAACATCCCACACCCCCCCCCCCCCCAACTAGTTTGTTCATTTTAATGCTGTGTACTGATATGGTGCACTAATCTACTGAATAATGTGGCCTGGTCTGACACCCTTTGAGATATCAGTTTGATAAATTGTAACACCTCACAAGACAAGTTGCACTTGCAGACAGGTCATTTGTACGATGACATTAGCAGCTTCTCATTATTAATTCACTTCCTTCTATTGCAAAACAAGGACTGACCATATTATAGTATGTTCACGTTGAGCTGAATCATGAAAAACAGCTAAAAATTAAAAGTGGATTTTTTCTCAACAGAGTTAACATTTCAGCCAACTAGATGATTATTAGTAACAGCAAAGGTGTCAACAACAGACACGTACGGTTTGGCTCCATTACAAGTTCAGGAAAGGGCTGTACTTATATGGCTTTCCCATAGGAAATATATTGTGAAAATTTTGATTGGCTGTAAATATAATGTCAAACATTTGAACAAAAAGATTTTGAAATATTTTTAGCGGATCAAGCAGTACTACAAATGAGCCAAATTTCAAGATCATGCGTAATTGCATCATCCATGAGTTATTAAATGTTTTTGAGGATTCAGCTCAACGTGAACTACTATAGGGTATGTAATCACTTTATTCACTTTACTGCACATGAGTGGAACAAAAATCTTTGCTGTTATATTAGTAAGAGTTTAGATAAAGAACTACTAAGCATTCACTAACAATAACGATAGTGTATGGCTTCAACATGAATATCAATGTCAATGAAGTGATTCTCATTGTCAACACACACACACACACAACTGTGACACATAATACATAACCTCTCTTAACATTTAGATAAAGGGTTAGCTCTCTCTCTACTAACAGTCTTGTGACAAACAGGTAATCGACCTTGCTAAATATGGTCTGCCAGTCCCACAGACTATACCTCATATAGTGTGGGTTTGATCAAAGTATTTCACAACTGGGTGATTAAAAAGAACAATTGCGTAGAAAACAAACCTCATGAGAACAGTGTGAAGGTACTATCCCTCTAATGACCATTACTCCTTATAACCATATCATTGATATTGTTATACTGAAATGGCATCTCTATATACATTGATTATCAGGTACTATTATACATGATTATGGTACTACATATGTACACAAAAATAATAAAACAACAGCAGTGAGGCGTAAGAAATATACAATGGTACTGTTCTAAATACATTACAAAATGACCTGAGTATGGAGAGAGATGTTCATCAATTGTTGGATATATTACTGAATGATTACGGGGAATCACCTTGGGGAAATGATATACCAGTTATCGTCTGCTGAAAAGTTCACTTGGAAATTGTCTCTTTAACTGTAAGAAAGTAAAGTGAGTGTCTGATATTATTCTTCAAAACTATAAACTTACTTATAACATGTTGTCCTTCTTTTAACTGCTCCAAATCTTGTTTCACCTCTTCATGACGTTGTGCAGACTGATCTATAATACCATGTACTCCACTTTTAATATCCTTTACATGTTGTAATATTTCAATGTTGACTACAGCTTCAGTAATAGAGGGCCTGTGGCCATCTTCAATCCGAGACCTTATTTTCTGTACAACTTCATCAGTGCTACAGTAATATATTACCTCTACCACGTTATTTCTGTTTAACAGTTTGTCTGTGTCTTGGCCATGACGACTTATGATAAATACATTCCATCTTCTAGTCTCTGCAGTTTCTGACGACAAGTTGGTTATCTCTTGTATCACTCTCCAAAGGTTGGATTGAGTGTCTCTGGGACAGCCACAGCTAACCAATGCCACACCATCATATAATGAGGAGTATAACTCATTTCTAATGTTCAGTGATGATTCATCTGGCAAGTCAACTATCTCAATGCCGTTGCTCTTTAGACCACTTGTAATCTTATCTTCATCCATACAATTACACAGGTATAACATTGCTGTAACAGGAACATGGGATCAAGTAGCCATTAAATACACAAAGACCTCACCTTTTGCTTGTCTATTAGGACCAGGGTATTGTTGATAGGCATTGTCTATACCTTTCACAAGACTACCAAAATCTACTGAAGAAGACGATAACTGGTCTCTCTTTGTACATCTTACAGCTACCACTATTGCTACTATAACAACAATGACTACTACTGTAACTGCTGTCACTAGTACTATAACCACTATTAGACCAGTGGAGAGTGTGCTACCATTATCCTCTGGAGCTATGGGGGTAAACACATACTGTTAGGTCACACAGAGACATAATAGCTTCACACACACATACGCATGCACACACACACTGAGTTATCAGCAACAAGCTTAAATCACATAGTGAAATCTTTCATTTCAGGGTGAATCAGTCGGACATTGCGTGGTTTTTGTAATTGTTAAAAATCTATAGTCTGTTAGACATCCAAAAATCATGTGATGCTTATCAGAAAACTGGCTAATACCGTATGGGGGGAAAGCTTCGATAGGTGAAACTTTTGTGGATTTCAGTCTTGTAAAAAAACAAACAAAAAAACAACTGAAAGTATTCCCACGAATGCACGTGGAAAGTCCTGCAGCAGCCCAGCTTCTTTTGTAAGCCAAGCCCACTTATTGGTTATTGTGCGTCACTGTAGCTAGTCATACGTGGAGCCACGCCCGCTTAGCAAGGTGTGTTGTTACAGTCTGAAAGCATTCACAAAGACACACACAAATACTCACTTTTAGTAGTAGTACTAGTTGGCATAGACGAAGGCAAAACAGTGGTATCATTTGGACTTTGAGGCCTTTCCATCACTGTGGCAACCAGAACAAATCATAACATGCACAACTCACCCACCAAACCATAACATTTGTGATAATAGCTCACCATTTAGAGTGATACTTCTTGAAATACTGCCCAGTGTGAAGATTATCCTTAGTCCAGTTTCGTTTAGCGTGACAGGAGAGTAGGAGTATCGAAGGTATCGCCCGGGTAGCATACTGCAGAGAAATCCACGTGAGCAATTTACCCTTTTATCGCTGGTACACGGTACAGATCCATTAATATCACTGCCAGTGACCCCTCCAACTGCTCGAGCTATAATTGCAACAGTATCGTCTTCCTCTACGGTAACTTCACTGTCGTCTGATAGTACTTGCATCGCTTCGCCATTGATTTCAACTACGACATCGAACTCAACATCAACTTGAACTAAAACAAAAAGCAACAGCTAACGATATCAAAGTATTAGCACTTTAACTTACACGCTATTGAAGTCACTGTTACAAACCGAGTATCGCCATCGTCGTTTTCATTGAGGCAGTGGAGCTCGTGTAGTCCAGTACTAAGCTCGTTAACAGTCAAGTACAGGTCGGACCTCTCCTTGTCATCAACTACACAAATTCCACTAGTGTTCCCGCTAGAGTTAGTGTAAGTACCGCCACAGCCCTCTATCAGGTAGAGCTGGGTGAAGGGAATAGATGATGGCGAGCCCTTATCGATACACAACACATTTGAGGTGGTCGTGAACATCATTAAGGGAACTAGAAGATATAACAGTCATCAAAAACGCGTCATCTTCGTAACTCCCTTACCTTTGACACAACTAACGCTAGGACAACTAATCTCAGGTCTACACTCTGGTAGATTAGACCCATCAATATTAACGAGCAATAATAAGACTACTACTAGGGTAACTAATACGGCGTTGTTCTTCATGACACTACCTCTCTAAAACAATACTAACTGATACATGACGGGCACTTGCAAAAATTAATGCTGATCGCAGCAGTGACGTCACTGATTTCCTATTCCTAGGTCTGCCAATACACCTTCACAACCCTTGGGTTGCCAGTTACCTGTAACAAGATGATTATGTGTTAAACTGTGTAGTAGACTACATAGCACAAAGTCATTGAGTATACAAGTTTTGTCTCAAGGAACAACTTTAAAACTCATACAGCGAGCTATACAGTGCAGGTAAGCAAAATAAGATTCTTAACTTCAGTCCTTCGGAATGTGTTGTCACGATATATAAAGCAGATAATCATCTGAAGAGTGGTTGTATAGACATTTCAAAACCTTAGCCAGTATTACTGTTAAGGCTTCATTATACAATACTGAATCCCTTCCCACCTGAATTACTAGCAAAATGATCTGATCATAGCTTGGGGCAAGGTGTCCTTTACACTGGCTGCATACAGACAAAGCAAGAGAGAGAGTACAAGATTTCACTACATGGTTTGGAAATTCAGCCACACACAAAATGCACAGCATAGTTGTAACTATACTGATAGCAACTGTCTCAAGAGCCAGCTAAACCATTAAATCATACATGAATACACAAGGACAACAGCTAAGAAGTATTAACATGCAATCATCTTGTGGTGGATGATAACTTACTTTCTAACACATCCAACTCAGCACATGTCACATTAACAAATCCTAGTTGTAATTGTAGGCCAACAATACGAGGTGACTGAGACAAGCTCCTGGCCACACCACACTGATATGGATTGGCATATACTATACTGGGTGGTGTGGAGTGGGGTACATCATCTTGCAGCATCCATAGTGTGTCGTCTAGTGCGTCCACATTATAGTCATTGTTTGTAACAGTGAGTTGACCCATCTCTGAGTATGTACTAACATGTTCCACTAACAACAATGTATCAACATCATGTGGTGGGGTTGAGGTGGGTAAGAGTTGTTGTTGTTGGTTTACACTGTGGACATTGTGGTGTGTAACACTCTCCACTTGTTGACTAACCCTTGTGGCTGTATACTGGTCTATTGTACCACACGTTGGTAGCTGGTGAAATTGTTTATGAACACTCCGCAATGAGTCATTGTCCTTCAGTACCAAGTCCCCTTCATTAATATCAGCAACTAATGGTGGAGAATGATCATTGTTTATCTCTTCTTGTTTGTGTGATTGTTTATCAGTTATGATGTCATTGTATCCCTCTACTAGTGACACAGGTTGTTCCACTGCTGATGTGGCCACCTCTTGCCGTTGTTTGTCAACAATTTGCTGCTTGTTTACACCCTGACTGGCTGACGCCCACTCTATAAGCTCCAGCTGTTTAAGTATCTCTTCATCTTCACTGTCCTCTGAAGTCTCTTTGTCACTTTGTTTGCTTACAACACTATCTTGGGTGTTTACCTCTGTACATATATCCTTTTGTTTGTTTATTGGTTGTTGTTTATTATCCTCTGGAGCGTCCAGCTCATTGTTTATTTCCTGCTGGATTTGTTTGTTGACAACACGACCATCCTGTACCTTAACCTTCGTGTTTTCTTGTTTGTTACCTGTGTGTTGTTTACTGTTTATTTCCTGCAATTGGTCACCTTGTTGCTTGTTTACAACACTCTCTTCTGCACTACTGGTACATAGTTCTTCCTGTTTGTTTACTTGTTTATCATTTGTTGGTTGTATGTCACAATCTTGTTTACTAACCTCATCACACGCTGTCACCTTATCAACACCATCAGTGAAGTCAAACGCTTGTTGTTCATCTTGTGACCTCCAGCCGTCTTCCTCCGCTTGATTATTAATGTTACCATGACGACTAGGCGCTACAACATTTCTCCTCAATCTCCCTGCACCACAACCCATTACAACAGCTTTTAGTTAGTTGACTAGTAAGTCACGTCGTGTAGGACCGCACCTTTCTTTTCGATTGATTCCATAGTAACCGGAAACCTGTAGTAAACTATCTTCGTTCACGTTTGGATATTATATTACTATAAATCGTGTAAAATAATAAAATTCAATAAATTACAAATCATTAACAAGACATTGATATAAGAAAGTGACTTTTCGTTTTTTCTCACTAGAAAGTGTCTTCTTGCTCTTCTCAGCAGAGTTCCTCCTAGAATCCCTCAAGATTACTGGTCCAAACAATGATGCTACAAGAAACACATCATCACATGTGTACAGTGAGTGTCACCTCACCAAGTAGCCTGGCGTCCATTTTGTTCATATCAGAATTATTAAGTAATTCTTTAAGAAATGCTGTCACATACACGAATGTGTTGCGATGAACCTTTGGTAGTTGCATTAGCAGCTATACAATAGTAACATGTGATTGGTTAGTTACTAGGTGGGTGGGGCTGACCTGATTACAGAGCACAGCATTGTTGCTGCACTCCATACACCTATGATGGAAGTGTACTGGTATTACTGGTTCAGCCAGTGCCTCTAGGAAGGTCAACAGAGCTGCAGCCACTGAGTACACTGAGAAGTTGCCTCCTGTAAACACTGTTAAGGGGAATACCCTGATAGTTGTTAATTAAAATACAAAGTTGCCTAGCCACCAGTTTACTAAGGTCACCCTGTCTAAACCAGTCAACCTGACAATCCTCAAATGTGTCATTTAAGTACAAAGTGACCTGCCCACCTAACAAGATGGAATAAACAAGTTTAACTGTGTTGGACAGAAGAACACTGGAAAAGATCTAATTCACCTAATATATAGCAGTCATACATTGTTAGGATACTCAGTCCACTCTGGTTACCCCATAACATTCCTCCACCGGTATCCAATAGCTCCCTGATGGCACTAATCTCGGACCGTAATCCTCCGTCAGTAAACAAGTTCTCCTGTAAACAAACAAACAAACAACAATTAAACATCATAATCTATCATACACCCCTGTACAGACACATAACAGCTGGTATTATTATATTTACTGATAGTACATCACCTTATCCAGCCCAAAACCAAACAAGTAGTCAACCAGTTTCCATAATTCCTTAGGAATATCCAGTGAAGGTAGAGTTGTCATTTGTTTGTCACTTTTGCGATTATCCAATGAGATTGTCTCTAGCTCTCGTTTCTATGATAAGGATGATACATCACCATGGTAACAGAATACCACACCCACCACTTCAGATAGTCTTGTTGGAGTGACGTCACGTACAAAGGTGTGAAGGTGTACTAACAGATCCAGTGAGAGGCCAAAGCAAGACGGAAGGTAATTCCCAGATATTGTGACCTTATTAGGAGTGAAGGATAGTACAATTGGAGAAGTCTATTCCGTTAGCCACAGGGCTTAGAGGGAGCTACGTATAAATAAGGACCAGGTAATGGTCCCGGGTTTACAAAATTCCTCTTGGAGTTGTTTACATGCTATGTAGAAAACTTAGAGATTAATCCTATTCTATCATGTTACTTGTCATTACCACTAGGTAGTAATGTAACACTGGGATTGGTACTATGAACTACTCTAATAGAACAATCAATTAATATCATAGCTACATATACCTTATGTAATGCACCAGCTCATTGGCCGGTGGCTGGTACTATATATGGATACAAGATCACTACTGGTGATCAGGGCTTCATTTAAACTTTACTAAGGATACAAAGAAATCTTTTCCTCCCTCTAAATGGAGCACCAAGATGTCCTCAATCTTCTCTTGACCCATAGTAAGGGAGGGAGCAGTGTCATAATCCACCAACACTTTTAGCTCAAAGAACTCTCTCTGATCTGTAGTAACAACATCATCGTATACTAGTGTTGTTACCTTATTGACTATTAATGTAAGTGCAGTGGCCACCTATTACAGTTATTACATGTGTACCACTTTCACACCTCAGAATATGTAAATCATACAGTATGATAGTAGGGACCACAAAGGAGTAGGCGTGGTCCACAAAATAACATCACCCAAAAACCAGCCTCAATTTTCCTTGATGATGATGAGGCAGTATTGGTTAGGTAAAACTAAGCCCAAACAAGCTTTTAGATCGACCAGAAACGCTTTCAATAAGTTGCTACGGAATTTAAAAATAATTTATTTAACGGAATTTTCTACTGACTGCCTGACTGAGCCTTCACACAAGCGTAACTTGATAATGGCTAAGGCTACGGGCTTGATTTTTCACTGTTCGACGTCACTTCTGCTCAACAGGTGCCTTTTGGCATACCGCAGTACATACATTCCATTCTTCATGGACTTACCAGTGTGTCCCATTCATCTTTGCTGACAGCAAAAAGTGCCGATTTGGCGATAGCACGTGATGGCTTCCCTTCGTAACAGAAATCCTCTGTATTTTTCATAGTGGCTGTTTTGATTGCAGAGGTGCTTTTCGAACAGTTCTCGATTCGCACTGCTATGTAATGGGTTGAACACAACCGATAACCAAGCATAATGGATACTTCACTTTTCAGACAATAATTTGAAATAGCTGGGGTGTGCAGCGCCATTTCAGATGCAGTATGCGTGGTTTCACCAGTTCATAAGAATTATTTACAAAAATAAGTTAACAAACAAGTACACAGAAAAATTTGGAATTTCAACTAGAATAGGGGCCATAGCACATCGATAAAAAGTACTGAAACAAGCTGGAGTAGTGCATGATATTAAATTACAGTAAAACAATAAGAAGTGTTATATCCCTACTGTGCTCAAGATACCATAATGGAAATGCACAGTAGGGATATAACACTTCTTATTGTTTTACTGTGATTTAATATCATGCACTACTCCAGCTTGTTACAGTACTTTTTATTGATGTGCTATGGTCCCTACTCTAGTCCAAATATTTCTGTGTACTTGTGTCATATAGCATTACTCAGGAATGCGTTAATAAGGCTAACGTATTCCAAGATTTTTAAATTTCTTTCATGAAACTTTGTCATTTCCTCTGCTATAAATATAGTGACACTTTACGGGAATGATTGTGAGTTTTAATTTTGTGAAGTCAAGCTGTAAACTTGGAAATGAGTTGTTATAATGAAGAAAGTCACAGGTTAGTTTATATTGCTATATGGACACCTGGCTCAATGTCACATATAGCTCAGGGCATGTGATGGATTTAGCCATTAGTACTCACTGTACGTAGTCATGACTTCAGTACTCACTGTATGTAGTCATGACTTTAGTACTCACTGTACGTAGTCATGACTTTAGTACTCACTGTATGTAGTCATGACTTTAGTACTCACTGTACGTAGTCATGACTTTAGTACTCACTGTACGTAGTCATGACTTTAGTACTCACTGTATGTAGTCATGACTTTAGTACTCACTGTACATAGTCATGACTTTAGTACTCACTGTACGTAGTCATGACTTTAGTCCATTCATGGCAGGGTGGCTCCACCTTTGGGGTTTCACCCTCAGGTTGAATCTCAAACAGGAAATATAAGAGAGAAGGAAAGCAACAGAACACAAAAGACTGACTTACTCTACTAGAGCAGTCAAATTATTCTATTAAACTATAATATAACATCACGTGATTAAGCAAATGGTGGAAGATGCGTTTATTGTGAGTGAAAGAGCTGGCAACTGCAAGGAAGTAGTGGCATTTGTAGCCACAGTAGTCACTCTAATAGAACAGTCATATGTTATAATTGCATACTATAACAAAAACCAAATAAACTAACATATTCAAAAATTATTATAAATGAAGTAGGAATCCAAGCGATAAAAAATAGTGAAACAAGAGATCAATGACAGTATTACAGCATAGCTCAATGGTTCAATGCCAAAGTAGGGACTTTCCCACCGAGCTATACTGTAATACCATAATTTATCTCTTGTTTCAATACTTTTTAAACCAGGCGCACGCCCACAGCCGGCTGAAGGCCGGCTGTGGGCGCGCGCTTGGTTTACTGAAATTGTTTTCGTAAAAGTGTGTGTGTGTACCTATCTATCTACCTATCTACCTATGTTTGTCCGTATGCACCCACGTGAGCAAAATCGTTTAATAACGGTAAAAGCAGCTTTTATGTAAGAAGTAAAAGTGAAATGAAGTCTGTATTAAACTTCTGCACAGGTGAACTTTGCTCTGAGGTGGTTTCTTTTCGGCGGACTGAAATACGGGTGTGGTGACTTTCCTCAGACTACCTTCCCCTTGAGGTTTTCAGGCATTTAGCAACTGAAAAACAACGGTGCAGGCCTCGTACACTGCCAGGAATACTCTATCGCTTTGAGTTGAAAGGGGGCGTATCTCTTACGTACGTGAACGAAAATGAAGAGCAGCTTTGAGGCTTTGTCGAGAGAATTTGTGGGAAAAAACATGTTAGTCACACTATAAAACAGTTTAGAAGATAGTTTTGTGCGTAATATGTTGGTAAAAGCGATTTATTTAACAAACGCTTCCTTAGCAGTGCATAGCAACGTAATTGAACGAATTACGAATATTTCATGAATTACGAAATACGAGAAATAGCTAATAATATTATTGCACAACCCAAAACTACCCTATTGTAAAGTAGTAATACATAGTTGGTTAATTCATAGTAGCATATACTGTCTATAGTTAATTCCAGATGAGTTAGCTAGCTGCAGGTTTTTAGAAGTAGCACAACATCAACTTGTTATCATTTGGATCAGTGCTCTGCGATATACTGGTAATACTGTTTATCGTGATAAATTATCATAACCGATTATCATACTGTGACATCCTTTGATAACTAATATATCAAAACACTGGTATATCGATCAATACCAGTATAGGATTGCTTTTAACCCAGCTAGCCTTTGGTGTTTAATATTATCCAATTTGTTGATGGCTTAGCAGACACACCCTAAACAAACACTTGAGGTTGTCACATTACAACACCTGCTTACTTGTACCTAAAATTTTTTTGAGGTGCATACCACTTCCAAGAAATGATGCAATAGTTACAATAACAAGCTAACGATATATCAATATACAAGCTAACTATATATCGATATACCGCGATATTTTCCTGTTACTAATACCGTGTATTCAAATTTCAATACTGCCGAGCTCTAGTTTGGATCCCTTCTTCACTTTCAAGTTAATAATTTTAGTAATAATGGAATAGGACAGGTCAGTGTTGCTATGGTGTAATAGGACAGGTCAGTGTTGCTATGGTGTAATAGGACAGGTCAGCGTTGCTATGGTGTAATAGGACAGGTCAGCGTTGCTATGGTGTAATAGGATAGGTCAGTGTTGCTATGGTGTAATATGACAGGTCAGAGTTGCTATGGTGTAATAGGACAGGTCAGCGTTGCTATGGTGTAATAGGACAGGTCAGCGTTGCTATGGTGTAATAGGACAGGTCAGCATTGCTATGGTGTAATAGGACAGGTCAGCATTGCTATGCTGTAATAGGACAGGTCAGCGTTGCTATGCTGTAATAGGACAGGTCAGCGTTGCTATGGTGTAATAGGACAGGTCAGCGTTGCTATGGTGTAATAGGACAGGTCAGGGTTGCTATGGTGTAATAGGACAGGTCAGCGTTGCTATGGTGTAATAGGACAGGTCAGTGTCGCTATGGTGTAATAGGACAGGTCAGTGTCGCTATGGTGTAATAGGACAGGTCAGTGTCGCTATGGTGTAATAGGACAGGTCAGTGTCGCTATGGTGTAATAGGACAGGTCAGTGTTGCTATGGTGTAATAGGACAGGTCAGTGTTGCTATGGTGTAATAGGACAGGTCAGTGTTGCTATGGTGTAATAGGACAGGTCAGTGTCGCTATGGTGTAATAGGACAGGTCAGTGTTGCTATGGTGTAATAGGACAGGTCAGTGTTGCTATGGTGTAATAGGACAGGTCAGTGTTGCTATGGTGAAATAGGCAACTGTGTGGATTAATAGAGATAAGAAGAGTACACTCTACATATTGAGATGCTCTAATAGAGCAGTCAAATTATTATAAAATGGACATTGATAAAACTAGATACATGCAACACAGGAATCAAGTTTCACTCCATATAGTGCCCACCTGGTAATATCACTCTTGATGATGGGGATATACTCATCCATGGTTTACATCTTAACTCCTTGTCCAGTTTGGCGATGAATGATACTTGTACAGGTCGCTATGACAACAATAATAAACACGAAAACAACCTGAAAGTAACACAACTATATCACAACATACAAACACCAACATGTTAAGTGAACACCACACATTACCACATTTCCTACATCACATGTGTATATAATACATACTATGATAGACTTGACAGTTAGTCTGGCTGTTAAACATCAAAAAAGGGTCAAACCTTGAAGAAATTAGTATAGAAGCAATTTTGGTATCAAAAGAAGCGGAATTTTTCAGACAACAACATATCCAAAATCCACCTCAATGGCATTCGGGGAATTTAATTTATGACCATTTATATTAATTAGCCTGACTTCAGTGTTTCACACATGAACTTGCACCCATACTTGACTTGTTTCATCAAAAATGCCAGCATTAATGTATAATTTGTATAATATTAATGCAAAATATCAGTAAGCACCTTTCACCATTATTATTTTAGAAGATACTTAGCTACCATGCGTGAAAAGATGTGACGTAATGGCCTATATAGCAGGAGTGCTCTGCATGCAGGTTGGGCTATACCAGACTATATAGTACACACCTAGCAATGGTGGAGTTTTGTTTTGTAATTAGGAAATGATGTATGATTAATTACTATAGATATAAGGCAGCCTTACAATGTTAAAGTGACTCTATTGCTGTATTAGGTCTTTTGTTTTTGTAAGTCTTCCATCTTGCAATAAAGTAATTCAGTTTTTGTAGTATAAATACAGAGCACAATTTGTTGTTTGTATGAGTACAGTATTAAGTGTTTGAGTTAGTTGAGCTTATTAAAGTGCTTCTAACTTCTGAGAGCTATACCAGCTTAGCGCTTGATCACTGAAATTCACAACATAAAGCTTTTATTGTAAGGTAAGCTGTTGACTATTAACTATCTACACATGTAGTAATGATCATTAATTAAATCTGTTCTTAGTACATGTTTTGCTCGTTTATTCTACCTATTAATTTATCTTTAATTTTTGTATTATCATCAACAAGTAAACTGCATTAAAATTTAGTAGCTGGTTTTAAGTTGTGTATAGCTTGACTGTAGATCAAGTTATATCATAGTCAAAGAGGAATCTTCAGGAGCAAAATCTGTTATAACCACTACACTATTTGGCATTGGTGTTGAGATGGACCATGTGTTTGGGTAAAGGTGGCTTGTAAATGAACTGTCATAGCTAGATTACTCCATCAGTTATGATGAGGTAAACAGATACACACAATCTGTTATTCAGAGTGAAAGCCTTGATAACTTGTTTGCAGAGTGCCAGTGGGTTGCAGATAATGTTGACCACAATGTGGCATCATTAAATGGTAGTGGTATAGCTTGCATAGTATGGGAATTATCTATAGCAGTTACAACAATCAATGAATTACAAACTCCATATCACTAATCTTCTCTGGCACTGTGGATAGACATTCAGTCATACTTATGTAACGGGCTGGGGTGTCCCACTACGGGACAAGGACTGAACCACACGGTTCTTTACTACTCTTCTTATTAACGCGTACTACTCAACTCCACGAATGCGTACACATACACACTAATATACAATATCCAGTTCACAACGCTGTTACATCACTCCTCCCGTTAAAGTAGCTTGGACCTCCAAGCTCAACTGTGTTACACGTGCTTGCATCATCATTCTTGAATTTCGTATATCAACCTTCATAATAATTGTCTCTTTACACTCCTTTTACCCCAGCATCCGCCAAACATAACCACTGATAATAAATCTCCAGCCTTTGATTTAAAACCACACAGCTTACAATCATCCGACACTTCCCAAGTTCAGTTATAAACAGTCAACAACTATTCACTGAGCACTTGCTAGCAGACACCGCAGACTCCACGCTTGGTAGACAGAACCTCTACAACGTCCTTTCCAAGGACACGAGTCCAACTGCCACCCCTTCACAGTCGTCTCCTACTGGACTTCCGCACGAATTACAAGAATCGATTCTCTAGCCTGGGTTGCTCCTCTAACACACAGAGCTCCTGGTTCTCCTGCGATCCGACGAGACACGCCTCTCTTCAACTGGCCTTGCACTGCAGTTGTCACGACGAGTCTCGGTCCCACGTCCGGTCTCCTTTACCAGGGGGGAAATCTCGCTCCAGGACTTTTAAGTTCTTGTCGGGTCTCCTGCACCCGGACGACGTCTCAATCGAACGACTACTCTAGTCAGTTCACCTCACACTAGGAACAGATCGGGAAAACGTCTCTCTTCTTCTGGAATTACAACTCCACAGTCTTCTCTCACTTATCTGGTTCAAATCTCGGTGGGACCTCCACTGTAACGGGCTGGGGTGCCCCGTTACGGGACAAGGACTGAACCACGCGGTTCTTTATATCCAGTTCACAACGCTGTTACAATTGTTCAAGTTTTATGTAGAGAGACAGCCTTTTCTAACTGCCACGGTTCTTTTTGAAAATCTGAGGTGCTCCTTCTGCCCATTATTGATTTGAACCCATCTTGATGATAACTGCATTATATTCCACATTGATGTACATCCAAAGTCAAGCTGAACAAATGAATATCCCAACACCATGTGCAAACATTTAATCAGCCATTGTGACTCAAAGCAGTTGAAATAATACAAGCAAGATCACAGAATATAGTTTGCAGGCTTGATTGTTCTGCCCTGACGCTATAAACCTCACGATTTAGACATGCTATAACTTTCTTCATACGTTAAACCAGCCAATGCACCTATCCTGAAAAGTGTATGCCCCTACAAGCACGGGAACATGGGTAAATGATTCCTTCACGCACTATTCCGCATAACATTACGTAATCGCCTGTTCATCTATGGTGTGTTTCTAACATAGTCCAGTGGCTAAAAAAACTATTTTTTACAACTATCCCAAACCTGAGACCGCGGGGGAGGGGGGGGGGGGGGTAGTAGTATTATAAACAAAATTTTCTTTGTGTTTGAATTACTAGTATTCTATGTTCTGTATTGTCACAAAATGTCAGTGAAGGGAATGATTGAAGAGATTTATGAGAGAGCATATTTACCTAGTTGAAACACAATTGTGTGGCAAGATTCAATCTGGAAGCAATTTGAGATGACCTGGAACTAGGAAATAGCAAACAAACTTACAGTGATGTACAAGGCCAATTCTTCAGATCAAAATATTTATCAATAGTGGACTGTGAAAATGACCATACCTCTAAATTGCAATTTTAGTAGACCAAAAGTACTTTTGTCAAATCCCTGTAAACATGTACAGCACATGTATGTAATTTTTTACTTTATTCTTTTCTGTGGTGTAGCTTTCTATTTAGTCTGACTTTTACAACTAGCCAAATCACCATTTACAACTAGCTTTTTGGCCACAACTAACCCATTTTTTTTAGCCCCTGTAACATACTAAAGAGATTTTTGAAACAATAACCATGTAGTCTACACAAGAGAAGGATAGCAAAAGGCAGGAGGTAAGTTACGAGATTGTAGTGCGACTTTTCTATAAGACAGGCTTTTAGGTCATGCGTGTGTTTGCTCATGCGTAGTAGTTGTAAAGCACCTGAAAACCAGCCTTAATGTATTTTGCTTCAATTATAAGAAGACTGGCAGTGTTTATTGTATTGTAAGGAACATTAGGACACTGTTTGCTAGTGTTACAATGTTCTCACAAAGCTGACAGTCCGATTTTTACTAATTATGGCTTTATAAGATTCTTGTAGTTACCGTTGTGTAAACAGAAACTGCATAATCTAATTCCTTAGACAATAGCAAACAATATTATATATAGTTTTATGGTAATTCGTTTTACAGTTTGTGAAATATACAGAATAACATGGTCCTTGAAAAAGTTGGTGGTAAAAAAATTTAATAAGGAATAAAAAAATTTCCCCAAAGTTGTTATTGGTGGACTTTGAATGTCATTCTACAAAAAATTCCACTTCTTTTAATACCAAATTTTCTTCTATACCAATTTCTTCAAGGTCCAACCCTTCAACAGCCAGACTAAGTTACTAAGGAGACTATTGGGTAGAGTGAGTGTTAGACTGGTGTTATATGTTGGTTATTGAGCAGTGAACTATTGTAGTGAACTATTGTAGTGAGCTATTTGTAATATAGTTGGTGTATGTGAACAAGCGCTACTACAGTTTGTTAATAATGATAGAGTCAATTGTGATCAGATTTTACCAAACCGATCCAAATTGCACATCAGGCAAAATCAAACTAACACCTCTAGTGGATAGCTACACTATCATATTACTCCTTTGACCCTCAGTACTACTCAAACTACTCAAAGCTGGTTTTAAGAGACATCTTTTCTGGGTGGTATTGCGAGCTCAAATGGCAGTTTCTGGCTTTGTGAAGAGCCTGGCTTGGCAAGTATCTCTGGTTTGTTGGTGGATGGACTGGTATTGTTGGCGAAATGTTTTTCTGTTAATTTTTCTACATATGTATCAGCTACTAAGGAGCCAGCACAGTCCTGTAATCTTGTGTCGGGGCTTCAATCGTGGTCTGCCTCCATTTGAAGCCTATCTCTTGCCCACCCCGCCATCTCCCACCCTCCTCCCCTTTGTGAGCACCTGTGATGCCACTTCACTCGCCCAACTGCTCACTTATTTGGAGGGAAACTCTACAAGCAGCTACAGGTACTTGAAGTGGTCTGAGATTGATGCATCACTTGAGTAAACTTCATACCCGTGCTTGGTATCCTTGGCAAGTTATGCTGACTTAAAATCATTTATCTAACGTGCGATTAGGATAGTTTTTCCAAAATCTAGTCACAATTACACTTCAGCTCCCTTGGTTAAACACTTGTTAGTATGATGATCTCTACTAGGCTATAATCTTCCTATTATACAGTACTGTATATTAGGGACTGTGAAGGTTTGAGAATTTCTGGCCAAAAATATCACCCCAAAACCAACCTCACAATCTCTAGCCAAAAAGGAATTTTCTACTGACTGACTGACTGACTGATGCCTTCAGACAAGCATAACTATAACAGCCTAGGCTACAGGCTTGATTTTTGTTTTTTACTGTTCAATGTTGCTTTGTCTCAAGATGTGCCTTTTGGTATACTGCAGTACACACAGTGTATTCATCATGGTGGACTTGTCTTCTTTTGTGTCCCATTACTTTTTGTTGAAGGCCCAAGGTCTTGATTTGTGGTGGTACAATGGCTTCCCTACATTTGTAAATGGGAACCATCCGTATTTCCCATGGTGACCTCAGAGGTGCCTCTCCCACTGTTCATCATTTGTAACACTGTGAAACACTGAAATAGACTGAACATAACTGAAAATGAAGTATAATGGTCACTTCATTGTCGAGTCAGTAATTGATAGCTGGGACACACGTTCAGACGAAAACAGTAACTCAAGAGCTATCCTTTCTTTTGATGTGGTATGTGCGGGTGAGCTATCCTTTCTTTTGATGTGGTATGTGCGGGTTCACCAGTCATAATGTTAGCAAACAAGGAACAAGAAATAATTATCCCATTCATGACCAAATTAGGGATTAAATGACCACTAGTATATCTACAGGTGTAGGTGACTTCCCTTGTTTCCCTACTTTCCTTTTTCCTTCCTTATTTGTAACATTAT
The DNA here is from genome assembly GCF_963678975.1 of Dysidea avara. NCBI lineage: Eukaryota > Metazoa > Porifera > Demospongiae > Dictyoceratida > Dysideidae > Dysidea > Dysidea avara. The sequence continues at coordinate 813,221 of NC_089277.1, forward strand.
CCATCATTAGTAATTCCTATGTCAATACAGTGAGATTCAACTACAACATGTTCTGCTGAGCCAAAGGACGCTGACATTTATTTATTTACCTATTTATTTATTAAGGCTTTACAACACAAGTGCTGAAGGTCTGTAGGACACCTGGTCCTACAGCCTGTTTATAAGTTGTTATATAAAGTGTGTTTGAAAAGGTGGAGAAAAGAGAAAAAATCCATGACTGGACCTGGGCAGCCTCAACCCTGCAGTCATCCGATATGCTTACAGGAGTCTGCCAGGTGGTCAGTATGTATTCTCCTTGTTAATTTTATGTATATGTATCCATAGGAACTCCAGAGAGTAATTTATTATTTCTAAGTACCCCATGAGGAACCAAATGGATATCACTTTATTTTTTTAAGGCTATGCATACAAAAAACCCTCCAGTGTTGATCACCACGGTAACATAAACAACGTTGATCATCACAGTAACACAGAGGTCATACCAGTCCAGTGTTCTCCACAATCAACACTTGTAGTTGTGACTCGTGGAACTTGATGTTGGGGAAGTGGAACTGTACAGTTGCCATAGTAACAACATATACTACTCTATTTAGTTCCCACCTCTGACTGGTTTAGTTGTACTTGCGGTAGAGTATCATTTTCCATCTTGTCCAGTTCCCAGACAATCTCTTCAAACACAGACCGCTCCTTGCCAGGATTGACCATTCGGACCTGTTAGGGTACAAGCAAGAGTTAATAATAGTAGGGAGGGAGAGTGTCTAACGCTCAATAGGCCTGTATAAAATGAGCGCGTAAGACAATCTGGCTTCTTGGCCGGACGTGTTGATTGCATGAAGGGAGATGTGAAATGAGGCAAGCCGCAGAAGGACATTATCGATACTACTAGCTGTTCACGAATCAGTCTCATGAGCAACGTGCGAGGCAGCGTGTGCAATCAAACATGTCGATTTACGATGAACAGCCCTCGGTACTGGCCAAAATTGAAGCAGAAACAGTTCAGCATAGCAAGAAGAAGCGTCAGAGAAGATTAATGAGGAAAGCTGAGATGAAGCACACTCGGAAGCACAGGTAGAATTGCATCACGAATCTACCGTTCAGCCACGTCCCGAGGTAAGGCCCAAGAAGAAGCGTCGGTCGAGGAGTGATGAGCTGGAAGTAACCAAGAAGAACTTAGTGTCAGACGAAAGCAATGGCAAGGAAAAGAAGCGGCGCCGATGAAACACAGCCTGAAGAATCCCAACCTAAGAAAAAGCGCCAGATGAAAGTTATGAACGATTTCTCTCTGGTTCTTTCATCACTCACTGGAGTAGCCATCTTCGCATCACTGCTTTCTCACCAACTATCGATTTTGCAAGGCCATACAAAATGTGACATAACGTGTTTATTGCGGTCATCAACACTATAGGAAATTACAAAGATATACGATAATAAACGGGGTGCTCTACGCGCTCATTTTATACAGGCCTATTGAGCGTTAGACACTCTCCCTCCCTACTATTATTAACTCTTGGTACAAGTTACATCCTTAATAACACAAAAATGATGGTCATTGTGGTTGCAATCCCAACCCCATAGGGACCCCCTGATGATAATTAGAATTCTGAAGTTGTGTATGAAATCACCATGTGTATTGCAAAATGAAAATAACGTTATCAACACCAAAAATATTTGTATCACAAATTCACAATATCAAAGAGCTGTAGCCATGTTGAATTACAAGAGATTTAGTTGTAATACCCAGTCGTAATAAGAGTTATCAGTGTATACTCACCTCAGCGTTCATTAGAGCACTGACTGGTTTGTGGTCACTCAGCCGATAATTGTGGTGACTACGATAGTAGATTTGCTTGATCCCTGCACCACTCCATAAGATACGATCACACCAGGCTGGAGCTCTGCTCTTGTCACTGTATGGGGGTAAGAGTGACACTCAGAGGAAGTAACAGTGACACACACATGCACACAGAGAGGGGTAATTGTGACACAGAGAGGAAGTAATGGTGACACACACAAGGGGTAATGGTGATTGGCACGCACACACAGGGGGTAATGGTTACACACCTGGTGTCCCAGTTATCAGTGTTAGGGTCATATTTGTAGGTTGGCTTGAAATCAATCGGTCCCTCAATGTAATTCACAAACACTGTCTGTTTCTGCCTCTCAATATTTAGCTACAGCAATAGATCATGTGAAGTCACAAAGGGGTGGGGCTGCTACCTGGTCTATCTCTAGTAGAGAATGGAACTGAAACTTGTCAGCATAATCTCTGATAACTTCAGCTGTCATTTTAGCTGATGTATTTAGTCGATAGTTGAGGTCACCTAGCCAGAATATTATGCTGTGTGGGAGTGTTGAGAATATTGTATGAAATGAATGAATACAAACACAAAATTAACTAATGTACAGTACATCACACACACAACACACACTACACACACATCACACACACACAACACACTACACACACACACTCACACAAACTCACTCATGGTCCATAATCTGGTATACATTTCTTCCTTTCCCAAAGTGTAGTTTACTACAGATCATGTTGTAGTCCTATGACAGGATGTGAAACAATTAGAAGACAGCAAGAGCAATTTATTGCAAACAATTAGCAGCAGTACAGAGTACTCACTCTATCATTAACCACTGAATTTCAATGATGGGATAAACTGCATATAGCTGTATGTATAGCCAGTGATACTGTGATTGTGATCGAGGCTAATACAGCAAAGAGCAAACCTCCATAATCCCTACTACCCAGTACTACCATACTGTACGAGATAGTTGACTACATGTTCAGTTTGTTCCTAGGTTTGATGATATCACAACTTCACTTGGCAAATTGTTCCATAGCCTGATGGCGCTGGGATAAAAGGAACATTTAAAAACATCTGAATTAGTTTGTAGTTGTTGAAATTTCATTGGGTGACCTCATATCACAGTGGTTGCTGTCTAATCCAAAACAGCCAAGCTGTAAAAAAAGGGTGTGCCCCCCCAAAAGGCATAGTGAAATAAGTTGTGAAATCAAAAGTGGTGGCCTAATGGCTGTGATGGTAGGTTAATGGTAATAAACAACAATTCAGGTGAATTAGTGTTTTGATTTTACAACTTTATTTTTCCCTGGCCTTATTTTTAGGGGCTGCACCCTTTTTCTTTACAGCTTGGTTGTTTTGGTTTAGATATCACTTCTTTTTGTAACACAAAATTGACCATAAGCTGGCTTTGGGGCTTCCTTTTAACTTATTTTTTCTCTTTACTACAAGAATTATCAACTTGTACTCTCTATTAGAGTTCTTGATCTCACACTTGCTACATGTAGTCAGTTTTCACATACAGCTCAATGGCATTAAATCTGTTTATGTACCAGTAGAGGGTCAGTACTGAGGTTTCATTTTTTTTGCTCAAGAGAATCACGGGCAATCGAGTTGATCACATATGCTGAGTACTACATGATGATTGAGAGCCAAACAGCAAATGCAGGTTAGTGTTATAGCCTGTAGCATACTAGCCTTGGTCAAACACAATACTTCAAGTGGCTGCGGCACTTTAGAGGGAACGTCACCACAATGTTTGGCTTGGTTACCCACAATCAATGTTAGGAAACTTGCCTTTAAAGAGGTGCAGCTACCCTGTCAGACTCTCCCCAGTGAGTGGTACATAACAGTTATACAACGTGCACTTGAGCTTTGCCTGCATAAACGCACTTTCCTTCGGGCCTCACAGCCCTCTCAGGCTCGTACATTGATATCAGGCAGAGCATTCGTGGCCGTTGTATACTACTAAATGAGCTACTGAAAGACCCTTCTAAGATTATTAATTTATCTGTACACCAATTTTCAACCGATTCCCCTAAGCGGTTTGTCCAGTAGGCATGGCAAGTAATAGTTTTTTAAAATCTCGGTCATGTAATTGTTATGCACTGTTGGGTTTTGCATTGTATCTCATGATCATTAGCTCAATTTCTTTCAAACCAAAACAGGTTTGAGGTTCAATAGTTAATCTATCCATGTATTGACTGTCAGATGCGCTGTAAAAACTGCTCTTCTGTGAGTCAAATTGTCTAATTTCAAGGCAATTGGACTACCCATTCACATTTTCTGACAGCCTTTTGTAAGTGTGTGAAAAGAAGGAAAACAAAACAAGAAAAAAACAAACAAAGAAATTAAAGCTAATTTTTGAAGTCTCATATCTCAGAAATTCTTCAAGTGATTTTGCTGAAAATCGATATGCTGACTACTGAAGGTGGAGGACATTCTACAGCAAAAATCATCTCATTTTGTGAAGGCAGCACGGAGCTATGTATGGATGAAAATTGAATTGTGTATTGTGTGTGTTGTGTGTGTGTGTTGTGTATGTGTTGTGTATGTGTGTGTGTTGTGTATGTGCGTGCGTGCGTGCGTGTGTGTGTGTGTGTGATGTGGGCTTTCATCCTAAGGTCTCCAAACAACACAGAAAATCTTGTTCTATTAGACCAATTATTAGGTATAGCTCTTAACAGCTTAATTACCCGGGAATATCGATTGTTATTGGGTACAGCAACATAATAACAATAACCACTGATAAATTAAGGGAAATCCCTAAAAATATTCCCTGGGGTAACAAGCTTTCAGTTTTCGGACACTTACATTACTACACACAGACGGACAGACATACCTGATTCCTCTTCTCCACTTCCACAATATGTGCAGCCAAGTGAGAGTTGACGAAACACATGGATGTGTGATGTATGTTGAAACGTATGGCTACACCCCCTTTGTTACCCTTGACAACAAAAACAAGAATGATACCACATATTCTAATTGTTGCTCACCATGACACCCATTACTCCAGTAGCAGTACACTCAGTCTCGACATCAGTAATATACTCCCTGAGGGCATGTTTAGCATACACTATCAATAGTATTCCTACCAATCGGATGGCATGAACCTGTGTTAGTTAGTAAACACCATACCCTAGTAACAATACCAGCTCACCAGGTAATAACGTTTGTCTATACTCTTCAGACCATGGTCTACCAGTTCCCTCCACTCTGCTTCTCTGCTAGAGTCATTTAATACTAAGGCCTCGGCACTCAGGTCAAGCTCTTGGAACCTGTGTAGATAAACCTGTCGTTAACTGATACACTGTGCAAAGTAGCTTAAACTAAACCCTAAACAGAGTGGTCTACAGTATACAAGCTTGTACTGGTTAAAGACACTGTGTAGACCAGTGAAGAAGGAACCATAACTTACAAACGGAAGGAAAAATTAGAAGTTTACATTTAAGTAGAGATCATATTGAGGACCATAAAGGTTCAGGCTTCCTGGCCAAAAATATCACCCCAAACACCAGACCTCATGGTGGTGTCTAGGCAGTATTGGTAAACCCAAAAGTTGCCTATAACAACTACCTGCAGATACACCAGTGGACATTTAATCCATTACTTCCTTGTTTCCATTTTTTTCTTTGATCCCTAATCCAACTTTTTTCTTTGATCCCTAATCCAACTTAAAGTTGCTTAGATACAATACAATGAAACAAGGGAGGTCACCTCTACCAGCAGCTATGTGATTGCTACAAGGTGAGCAAGAGCATATAAACCTTTAGAGAGAGCATTAGTTAAATGTTTAGAATTAAACTATCACTTATTCCCTTTTCTGGACTCCCTATCAAAAAAGGGCCAACAAGTATACAGGAAGGAAAGCAGTACTGCATAGCCTAAATATTCCGAGGGGGATAATTTAACAGTGAAAATTTTATCCTTGAAAAAGTTAGATCTCTATTATACTACATATGGGATTGATTGGAAATGCACAAAAAAAAAAAAAAATTGCATTGCTCAACCTCGAAAATATTGTCCCTCAAAACATTTAGGCTATACGGTAGGTAGCTGACACCTGAGTTAGCCAAAGGAACAGGTCCTTAAAGTTAACAAAACATGTAGACCCCTCTAACGTCTATGAAATCATTGCATAGACACTCCTACACATGGAGAAACTAGTTAAGCAATGTAAGTGTTAGAGGTGTGGTGTATGTGATAAGTGACATGAAGCCATTTCAGGTGTACCATTAGGATTCAACACCTTACACTGTCAGCAAAAACAAATGAGGCACAAAGGTTAGCACATGATCCATACATTGTATAGATGGTGTAATATGTCAAAAGGTACTTGTCAGGCTGAAACAATGAACAGTAAAAGCCCATCATAACCTCAGCCATTATTGGGTCATGTTTGTCTGAAGGTATCAGTTAGTTGACAGCATTGTTCAGTATACCAACTGTCTGAAGGTATCAGTTAGTTGACAGCATTGTTCAGTATACCAACTACAAGAAAAACCACTTTTGAGGCATTAAAGAAATACCATTTTGAACATTTTAACTTGTCGCTGATACACTGTACTATCATATAGGGAGACCTTTTAAACTTGTCAAACCTGTTAGACCTGTCAAACCTGTTATAGTCACTCACCCAATGGCATAAATATCAGGTTTACAGTCATGAGTATCAGGTTTTGACTCTTCTGTAGCCTCAAACAAATGACCAAGAGACACTGTGGGAGGCTGTCCATTGACGTTCCATGAGCAACAGTAGATCCTTGTAATTACATGAAATAACATGATAATTCTACAAATACTAGTACACACAGAGCATAAGGGACGTTGCACAGTTATGAGCACACCATCATGTAAACAGATACTCTGAAGGCCAGTACATACATGTAACAAGTTATTCCTTCATGAAAACACGTAGGAAAAGGGCTTAAAGCCTACTCTATCACAAACTAAACACTATTGTGGGGTTCTGGAATGTATGAATTATTGTTCTAATTGGGGCCTACCATTGAACACTTGGCTGGGTAACACAACAGTTTGAAATAATTCTAGACACCAAAAATTGCTCCACATTTTAGAACTTGTAGTTAATTTTGTAAAAATGTTCTAACAGGCAGAACAGTCTCACAGGTTAACACACACCACTGGAAGTGCTCATCTTACGTGTGACAAGTGAACTAATAGTCCGGCAGACAGCAGGGTGAAGTTTGCAAAATGGTCTATAGTATATTTTAATGCAGATTTGGATTGCCCTGTACACCTAAAGCAATATTCCACCTGCTGGACAGGTGTCAGCATTGGGTATTTTGCCATAGCAACCAAAGTTTAATTAGCTACAGCAACCATACAAATTTTACAAAATAGCTTCTGTGGGTTGCTTGATAACCTGACCAATTAACAAATCTGAGATACTGCAATTGATGTCAAGATTAACTGAACATTAATAATACAATAAACCCCTGAAGGTATCATTATACATATTGTAGATAGAATCAAGTGTCTCTTGACTCTGGTGATAATAGCTTGCTTTTTTTTTGGTTTTACCACTATAGAAAAGCTAGGCTAATACACTATGGAAAAGCTAGGCTAATACACTATGGAAAAGCTAGGCTAATATACTATGGAAAAGCTAGGCTAATACACTATGGAAAAGCTAGGCTAATACACTATGGAAAAGCTAGGCTAATACACTATGGAAAAGCTAGGCTAATAAACTATGGAAAAGCTAGGCTAATAAACTATGGAAAAGCTAGGCTAATACACTATGGAAAAGCTAGGCTAATACACTATGGAAAAGCTAGGCTAATACACTATGGAAAAGCTAGGCTAATACACTATGGAAAAGCTAGGCTAATACACTATGGAAAAGCTAGGCTAATACACTATGGAAAAGCTAGGCTAATACACTATGGAAAAGCTAGGCTAATACACTATGGAAAAGCTAGGCTAATACACTATGGAAAAGCTAGGCTAATACACTATGGAAAAGCTAGGCTAATACACTATGGAAAAGCTAGGCTAATATACTATGGAAAAGCTAGGCTAATATACTATGGAAAAGCTAGGCTAATACACTATGGAAAAGCTAGGCTAATACACTATGGAAAAGCTAGGCTAATACACTATGGAAAAGCTAGGCTAATATACTATGGAAAAGCTAGGCTAATATACTATGGAAAAGCTAGGCTAATACACTATGGAAAAGCTAGGCTAATACACTATGGAAAAGCTAGGCTAATACACTCTTTCTCTAACTAAGGTCCACGAAGTGCCAACAATTTATCAGGTACAGTATTATTACACAACAGAATGCTCAAAATCTGACCATAACATTTGGTGCTAGTGATAGAACTTGAGTTTAAGGGCTTAAAGAAGTTGATGTATAGTGCCTATTCATAGATAACTAATGCTTGCTATATACTCGTGGCAAGTAGGGGAGTATGTCACAAAGCACTCGCTATACAGCAAATAGTGTATGCGTTCTTCATATATGTAAGCTTATTAATTCTGGTGCTCAGGTTCTTCACACCTGTCCCACTATTAGCTTATTTCCAAGAAATAATGTAAGTAATGCCTTATTTGGAGCATCATATGAGGTATCCATGTAATGATATCATAAAACCTACGTAATTTAAACAGTTAAACTACCCTACAGTATAGTGTGGACACAATTGTCTATGATTCCATTTGTATTAAATGCATATGTAATTAGACCTCTGAGATCAAGACATCTTTCTCACAAGTGGAGTCCTAAGGTGTCCAGAATAGAGGAGTGTATTACTGTGAGAACCTCTAGCCTTATTTATATAGGATAATCTATATATATGTATGACTGTGCCTACCTCTTCATCAGTATTTATGTACAGTAAATTGATCATGACATGCCATTTTGTATATACTAAAGTTATGGCTGTTTGCATTGGTCTAAATCACTTCTGCTCACAGTAACATTTGCTATTTTAACTGAAATGGCCATCAAACCAAATTCTGTATACTTACATATTGCTTCTCTTGCATGAGAAATTTGGTAACATTGTGATTTAGCATGCTAGAGAGAACTTGCAATGATATATAATAATAATGCTCAATGTACTAGTCAACTTGTGGCCAAATTTGCAAGAAAGATCTTCACACAGTCACACACCAAATTTTACTACCTTTATGATTCATGATTGAAATAAGTTATTGATTGAAATAAGTTATTGATTGAAATTTTGTCAGCTGTGAGCCATAACATAGAGCATTGGATGAAGAAAAATTTCACATTTGTAACAGAATTAGTTATTAATGTAACTGCAATAGCGGACTTGCATGATTACATCACGCGTGAAGGTACATGCCCATTTATGGTATCACGTAAAATAAATTCCGTATGAAATGTATTGAAATTTGTCACAGGCGTGCACTTCAGGAGCCACTACAGCTACATTCTACCGTATATTTCTATGAAATTTCGTGTGGTTGAAGCCAAATCATAAAGCTATCTTACTGTGAAAACTGCTTATCAATACCTCTTACAGAACTGGACTTATGGAAGCTGCTAATGGGACAAAATCTGCCACGGCCACAGAAGAAACTTGATCAGTCCATAAACCAAAACCTAGGGGTGAATATATGTGCTGTGTTCCTGGCTGCTACTCGAATTCTAAGAAGGATACGATGCTTTCTTTCCATAAGATTCTTAAAGATGAACCGTACAGAACGAAGTAGATCAATGCTATAAAGGGGAAAGAGTTTACTCCAGGTGAGCACCACCGCATGTGCTCTGTATACTTTAGAAATGGAAAGAAAATGGGTACGACTGATGTTCCAGTGTTATTTCCCACACCTAACCCACATACTGCACCATTTGATCTATATAAACAAATCGATGTAGAATAGTACACTGATGTTTTGAAAGAAGCTAGCACCAACGCACTAAAAAAGCATAATAGATTTTGATCAATATTTCCTGGATTAAATTTTATTCTTTCGACATGGTCATCTTGGAAAAGTCTATATCCTGCCTCTTTGTGTTTTATAGCTCCTGTAGTCTTATATGTTTTCTTAGCTGATGACTTCTGGTTAGCTGCAACAGTTGTGGAGTTAGACACTAAGTGTGCAAACAAGTGATCATATGAAAATTGCGGTAGACTGTCTAAATTCTTAGTCCAACCATCAGTTGGCAATTCCCAACTTGTTAATGACAGTTGCTGGTCAGTCTTAGCTCCAACATGCTGCCGGCCTCAATCAGGATCCACTAAATGAGTGGCTATACCAGTTGCAATATAGTCACGTACTCTACACAAAAAGTATCACTGGTATATATTGGAGTCACTGATATTGGGGTCACTGGTATATATTGGGGGTCACAGGTATATATTGGGGTCACTGGTATATATTGGGGTCACTGGTATGTATTGGGGTCACTGGTATATATTGGGGGTCACTGGTATGTATTGGGGTCACTGGTATGTATTGGGGGTCACTGGTATATATTGGGGGTCACTGGTATGTATTGGGGTCACTGGTATGTATTGGGGTCACTGGTATATATTGGGGTCACTGGTATGTATTGGGGTCACTGGTATATATTGGGGTCACTGGTATGTATTGGGGTAAGTAATAGCATTCCATATGTATACCCAGCACAAACTTGGGTTTACAATTAATTCATAATAGCATATGCTGACTCCGTATTCTGTTTGTATACATGTATTGCATATAATACAGTGTTGTATGAAATACAGTGGTACAGTGCTCTGTTCCAACAAATTCATAACAGTCAAGCTGTGAAAAAGGTGCAGTGGCACACTACAACTTTATCGTTCAGAGTTATAAGAATAGTGTTGGTCTAAAATATGTACATGGAGCTGATAACTAACCAATTTTAATCATTGCAGCAATTTCTTGGTTGCTGGTTTTGATTAACTTTAAAGTCTGTCACAGCTTGACTATACTTGGCATGGATCCCGTCACTCACTACTTTACGTGCACACCATTCAAGGTCCAAGTCCAACAAGGTAGAAAGTCAAGCTGATGTTGAAAACAGAATTTATACAATTTAAAAGCCATTTAGTTAAAAGTACTAGTGAAACTGTCTATTCTGAGCTGCTGCCTTATTAAGGAAGTAGTGTCATTAAACATGTTAATGTCATTGTGTACACAAATGACACAATTAGAAGACTGTAATGTACAATCACTGGACTAGTAAACTAGATTAGTAAACTGGACTAGTAAACTGGACTAGTAAACTGGACTAGTAAACTGGACTAGTAAACTGGACTAGTAAACTAGATTAGTAAACTGGACTAGTAAACTGGACTAGTAAACTGGACTAGTAAACTAGACTAGTAAACTAGATTAGTAAACTGGACTAGTAAACTGGACTAGTAAACTGGACTAGTAAACTGGACTACTGGCACATATTTGGGTAACTGGTCGTGGCTACTGCTACATTGAATGTATAATATACACGTGAACTTGTCTATTTGGTGTTGCCTGTTATCTTAGGATTGTGTGCAATATGTATAACAACTCTCTCTTTCCATCATACAACTACCATTCATCTTATCATGAGGTGTAAACCATACAGTAGATGTGTATGTAGTGTTGCATGCATCCTGACATAGCTGTAGCTGGGCAATGTTGACAAGTCTGGCATGATCACACCTTTCTTTTGTATGTGTGTGATTGTGGTTTCATTATGTACAGGGAGAGTGGAGCATACTTACAACCAGTTGCCCAAATATTTGGTAACAAAGGGAAAACACCTGAGTCAGTAGTCCAGTAGTCCAGTGATTGTATACAACCGACCGTTACAATGGTCAGGTATACAGTGATCCAATAAGACAGGTTTCACTGTATAGGTGATTATTACAAGTATTGTACAATCACAAATGCAGTAAAATACCAGTAAAGCAAACAGGCATAACACGGAATGTGATCAAAGGAATCAAATGAAACTTGGTGTATCACTTTATCACATGATACACTGTCTTTGTACCAATTTTGAAAAAAGAGTAGGTTAACACTTTAAATTTTCTGATAATTTAACATGGAATTACCAAAATACTAGAATTTCCTGAGTTAATATCCCAATTTTCCCAATGCTGACAGAGGTCTAGCAGGTGGTTTTGGGTAGTCCATAGTAGGGCTGAGCGATATTGCCATTTTAGTATCACGATCGATACTAAAGCCACTATTCATGATACTGAATAGTTCACGATACTTACAAATAAGTCAATCATAGCTGGTGCTACATAGCATATTGCTCAGCATTCCTGCAGGAAGTCCTTATAGGTGATAGCAAACTAGCCACTATCATCCTTGTTTACAGTAACAGTTATTGTAACACATGCTTTGAGGTTGTTATGGTGTTCACACCTCTCTGCAGGGGAAATCAGATGGGTGGACTTAATCATTTAGCCTAGTACTGCATAACAAATGGATTTTTAGACAGTAATGTACAGGCATGGTATCACGATAGTTAATAACAAAATATCGCGATATCGATACTTTCAAAATATCGCGATATATCGCTAAAACGGTAGTATCGCTCAGCCCTAGTCCATAGTATGGAGAAATATTTTGCGACAAAATAAACTATAGACCATATTGCATGGTTCAGCCAAAAATGTCTGCCAGACTATAATCATACAATGACACCATTAATGGTGATGTTAAAGGAACACAGTCCCTTTTGTAATAATTATGTTTAAAAGAACACTTATCCAAAAAGTGACCACCATAAAATGGCATTACTCACTTTAATTCTTTAGTGAAGCAGAAGTCATTTTCCCGCTCTTTTAGTTTCTTCTGAATGATACACATCCTGGGATTAACATCCTTCAACATCAGTACCCCGGGTCTGAAATATCTCCGTAATTGTGCTCTACTTTTTTCCTGGTCTGCTGCTGATGATTCCAGCATAGTAATTGATCGTGGCTTTTTCCTTGACAACACCGGATTGTTAGCCTGAGCCCTACTCTTATCTACAAGTTTAGATGATTTGGGTAGGCCATGATAGGAGCGATGGTAGCCTGCATGCTTACTTTTCAATTCGGGAGAATGTTTTGGTGAAGATTTCGGAGATGATTTGGGAGACAATTTAGGGGATAATCGATGTAGTATCGATGGAGGTTGATGGAGGTTGAGAGAGTGTTCGATGTTTATCATTGCTAACAACAGGTAAAGATGTCGTAAACACTCTAGTAACATCATCCAAGTCATCATCACTATGATCTATGTAGAATGAAGGATGTTGAGGGTCACTATCGGGGGTAGTTGGCTTGTCATCATCTTGTTCCTGTTGTAACATGTTATCATATGAACTACTCCGATGTTTAGTAGTGATGTTATTGTTCCACTGTATAGACTGTACACCACTACTACTATCTAGTAACATTGGATCTGAACTAGCATGTCGTAACATTAGAGGACTACTGCCCCCATAATGCAGCTGTTCTTGTAGGTGTGCACCTGTTGGACGAAGCAGTTCAGATGACCTGCTGGCCTTCATTTGTTGATCAGCAGTAGTACCAGTATTTGTTGGTTGTTGTTGAGGTAATATTTGGTCATCATTGATGGGCAATAATGAGTCACGACTACTCAATAAGATATCATCACTACTACAACTACTGCTCCTTATTCCTCCATTGTTCTTCTTCAGTGGATCAAATGAGTCAATCTCACAATCTGTAAGATGTGACATTACCAGTTATAGGACTTAATGTATGGGGAGTGCTTAGTATATAGGAAGTGCTTAGTGTATGGGAGTGCTTAGTGTACAGGGAGTGCTTATTTTTAGGCATAACCTGCCTAAATATTTTGAGGGTAAAATTATTTTTGCCCTTTCGAGGTTTTTGGGGTTAACAGTGAAAATTTTATCCAAAATATTTAGACCTCCATATACATACATGTTGGATTGTTAGCAAATCTATTATTGTTTACATTCCTCAACCTCAATGATATATACCATATAGCTGAGGGGGAAAGATTTCACTGATTTTGCAGTTTTGGATGTTATCAGCAAAAATTTTACCCTTGAAATATTTTAGACCTCCATTTAGTCTAATACATTTTGGGAATATTTGCAAATCCACGAAAACTTTATTTTTAGCAACATTGCTCAACCTCTAAAATTTGCCCCTCGGCTATACAGTATATTTAAACCAGGTGCATGCCTGGTTTACTGAAATTTTCGTAAAAACAGGTGGGTGTGTACCTACGTATCTACCTACTTGTCCGTACGCACCCATGTGAGCAAAAACGTTATATGGTAAAAGGCAGCCAGGATGTAAGAATTGAAAGCTAAATTAAGTTTGTATTAAACTTCCACACACATAAACTTTGCTCTGTGGTGGTTTCTTCTCGGCGGTCTGAAATACGGGTATGGTGACTCTTCGTGAACAGTCTTCCCTTTTGGTTTATAGACGTCTAGCAACTTTAAACTAACGTTGAAGGCCTCTTAGGCTACCAGAGGCAGGGTTCTGCCCACACTGGTCGGCAGTGGTTCAAAGTGACCAGTACCTCTAAAAACCGATCAGTACCCTCTTAAATCCGACCAATACAATTCTTACATATATCACTGATACATGTGCAATATACCCTAATATAACACACAGCACATCAGTTCATGTTAACTTTAGGCCACCACCCAGGAATTTCTGGGCAGAACCCTGCAGAGGTAGCATATCCTTAGAGTTAAAAGGGGGGTGTTACCCGTACCTACGCAAATGAAAATGAATGGCAGCTTCGAGGCTTTCTCTATACAATTAGCACGAGAAAACACGATAGACACACTATAAAACAGTTGAGAAGATACTTCTGTGCGTAATTTGCAGTTTAAAGTGGTTTGTTATAATTATGCTTCTTTAGCAGTGCATAGCAACATAATTACCAAATTACAAATAATTAATGAATTACAAAATACGCTGAATTACAGTATAATTATGATTTAGTTATGCATTTCTAATTTGAGATTGTTTGCAAATCTGTAAAAAAAAATTACATTAGGTAACATTGCATAACCTCAAACTAGGTAATACGATACACGTATAGCTAAATATTTCGATGGACATGTTACCGAATTCAATTTTTTCGCAGATTTGCAAACAATCCCAAAATGTATTAGACTATATGGACCAGAGGTCTAAATATTGTAAGGATAAAATGTTGCTGTTAACCTCCAAACCTCAACATCAGTGAAAATGTTCTCCCTTGAGCATACAGTATTACAGGGGTGCTTAAGAGAGGTGTAAGTTACAACACAACTTACTGGCCACTTGTGTTCTCCCATCACTGCTTGGTTGAAATATCTGACTCCAAGGCCACGATGAATTGTTATCATCAACTGTAACAACAATATCATTGCTAGACAATAGGACATGTAATCTACACATGAGAGATTTGACAAATAATTATCACTTTGTCAACACTCAATTCATCAAATTATGACAAACAGGCAAATACAAACCAACTGCTCAGATCATGTGATGTGTTAACATTTTAATTTTAGCATTTAGTTCTTCCAGCAGCTTACTGTGTAGTATTCAATGTATCTCAACAGTGACACGTCACTTACTAGCAGAAGGTCTTACTCCTATAGGTCAGTAATCTATCCGTGTTACTATCATGTAACATATTTTAACTTCCCATTTGAAAGTAGTGACAACTATGTAGTTGGTCTCAAATTGTTACTAATTAAAAGACGTCCCATAGGAAGTTACATATATGTGACCCACTGAGCAAAAACTGGCCATTTAGACTAATTCTATTTTATTGCATGTCTGTTATCTATAGTAATAAAGGAGTGGACAGTCAAAGTTTTAGCATTTTGTGATGAATAGTCTTGGAGTTGTAGTGCTAGACAGTTGGAACAGGAATAAACTTGATTTATACAGGAACAATATGGCAAATAAAATATAGGCACTTGTTTAATTGATCATAACTCATGACTGAAACAAGCTACGAAGATGGGGTTTAGTTCAATGAACTGGCACATCAATCAAGATATAGTGTTCTACCTGTACGTCTCTGTGTAGACAAACAAGAAAGCCATTTCACCAATTAAATACTGATGGTAAACTATATTTCTACTGCATCGTAAATAAGCACCCATAACTTACCTACTGTATGCTGTACAAACATAAAACAAAGATTTTCTTACTCCCAATGAACAGGAGGATCTGGTGGTGTATAGGTTTTGTTGATTTGTACTTTGTTTTAGTACATATCAAAACAATTGAAATGTGCATAAAACTTTTATGTAGCATGTGTATTTTACCCAATTGAAAACGACAGGTTTTTACTCAGCGGGTAATATATTATTATCAAGTGAAGAAGTGTGATGTTGCTTTATAATAATTTCAAAATTCACACAGTTTATAGGCAATTATGTAGAGTCTTCATAGAGGTATGGAGCCATTAGGTGAGAGGTAGTAAATGTGTTGTGATAATGTGGGTAATGGTCTGTATAGTAAAGTCAGGTCTACAAGTACATC
Source organism: Dysidea avara (assembly GCF_963678975.1). Lineage (NCBI taxonomy): Eukaryota > Metazoa > Porifera > Demospongiae > Dictyoceratida > Dysideidae > Dysidea > Dysidea avara. The sequence goes on from NC_089277.1 coordinate 829,521, forward strand.
ACCTTATCACTAACCTTTGCTGTTATTCTGATCTATAAAGCAAAATGCAATTCCCTCCATTCTCATTGATGATGGAGATTAGCTAGTTATAAAACAAGGAGCTTTCCAAGCTGGCAAGGATACCTTATCACATGCGCACGCACGCATGCACGCACGCACGCACGCGCTTACGTCGAACTGCTACATGTAGGTCTAGGACAATTTAGGCACATCAACCTCAGTTTATTAAAACATGTCGTTCTTCAATGCCGCATAAGGTTTGGTGCACACTGCAGTGACAAGTCAGGAAATATGTTGTCCCAGTCATGTTACAGCCCCCACCTTTTAGAAAGAACAATTTTAGCCTCATCAGGATAAGACTTCAACACCTAGAGTAATTAGTGCACAAATCCAGAGCATGATATAATTATTACGTATTATGATGCTGTTCATCCCAGTACAAGTGTATATGATGAAGAGTAGGGCAATTTCCAGAATCAGCTCAAATATGAATAAGGTTGGTATCACACAAAGCCACCATAGTTTACCTTGTGGGTCTCACAACCAGCAAATAGGTCATGTGATGCAGTATACTTCCGGACTCACAAGGGGATGTCTCATATGAAGGCGCTTGTAACTTGTCCCACGTACCGGCTTTGACATGCCCAGCTACTCTGGTAGGTAGCTATGCCCTGACCTGTTTGATCTGTACTGGTATATGCACAGTTTGATGGCATTTAAGAAAATATCACTGTACAAATACATACCATGGTACAGATTGTATAAACGAAAGTGTCATAGAAGGTTGATGAAAATGCTAAAATGACCAACATAATTACAAGGTTCTCTTCCAAACAGTTAGGCGCCTATCAATGTAATGCCTGACTACCACAGATACGGGCAGAGGGTGGGGGAAGGTCGGGGGAATCGTTTACCAAATTTCCCTGACATGGCGGGGGTTTGTTTTCAATAAGAAATTTACTGAAGCAAAGGTGTGTGGCTTAGAAAGGAGTTTCTCAGATCCTAGCTAGCTACTAGAATCCACTCGAACTCGCTCACAACCCGATTCTCTTGGCCAACGGGTAATCGACCTTGCTAAATATGGTCTGCCAGTCCCACAGACTATACCTCATATAGTGTGGGTTTGATCAAAGCATTTTACAACTGGGTGATTAAAAAGAACAGTTGCTTAGAAAACAAACCTCATGAGAACAGTGTGAAGGTACTATCCCTCTAATGACCATTACTCCTTATAAACCATATCATTGATATTGTTATACTGAAATGGCATCTCTATTATACATTGATTATCAGGTACTATTATACATGATTATGGTACTACATATGTACACAAAAATAATAAAACAACAGCAGTGAGGCGTAAGAAATATACAATGGTACTGTTCTAAATACATTACAAAATGACCTGAGTATGGAGAGAGATGTTCATCAATTGTTGGATATATTACTGAATGATTACGGGGAATCACCTTGGGGAAATGATATACCAGTTATCGTCTGCTGAAAAGTTCACTTGGAAATTGTCTCTTCAACTGTAAGAGAGTAAAGTGAGTGTCTGATATTATTCTTCAAAACTATAAACTTACTTATAACATGTTGTCCTTCTTTTAACTGCTCCAAATCTTGTTTCACCTCTTCATGACGTTGTGCAGACTGATCTATAATATTATGTACTCCAATATTAATATCCTTTACATGTTGTAATATTTCAATGTTGACTACAGCTTCAGTAATAGAGGGCCTATGGCCATCTCCAATCCGAGACCTTATTTTCTGTATAACTTCATCAGTGCTACAGTAATATATTACCTCTATCACGTTATTTCTGTTTATTAGTTTGTCTGTGTCTTGGTCAACACGACTTATGATAAATACATTCCATCTTCTAGTCTCTGCAGCTTCTGATGACAAGTTGGTTATCACTCTCCGAAGGTTGGATTGAGTGTCTCTGGGACAGTCACAGCTAACCAATGCCCCACCATCATCTAAATAGGAGTATAACTCGTCCATTAAAGTCAGTGATGATTCATCTGGCAAGTCAACTATCTCAATGCCATTGTTCTGTAGACCACTTGTAATCCTGTCTTTATCCATACAATTAGGACACAGGTATAGCATTGCTGTAACAGGAAAATGGGATCAAGTAGCCATTAAGTACACAAAGATCTCACCTTTTGCTTGTCCAGGGTATTGTTGATAGGCATTGTCTACAACTTTTACAGGACTATCAAAATCTGTTGAAGTGGACGATGACTGGTCTCTCTTACACCTTACAGATACCACTATTACTATAGCAATAATGGCTACTATTGTAACTGCTATTACTATAACCACTATTAGAACAGTGGAGAGTGTGCTACCATCATCCTCTGGAGCTACGGGGATAAACACATACTGTTAGTTCACACACAGGGACATGATAGCTTCACAAACGCACGCACGCACGCACGCACGCACGCATACACACATCAGTAACAAGCTTAAATCACGTAATGAAATCTTTCATTCCAGGGTTTCCCAGAATCAGTCAGATATTCCCAGAAATTATTTTATTTATTTAATAATGTTTTACAGCACAAGTGCTGCAGGTCTGTAGGACACCTGGTCCTACAGCCTACTCAAAGACTTTAGCTACATAAGGTGTGTTTGATGTGTGATTTTTGTAATTTTTTATAAAAAATATATACTCTTTTAGATATACAAAATTCTCTGTGATGCTTATCAGAAAACTTGGTTAATGCTGTATAGGGGGAAAGCTTTGATGAGCAAAACTTTTGTGGATTTCACTGTATTGTAAAAAGCCATGAAAGTTTTCCCATGAGTGTTGGAAAGACCTGCAACAGCCCAGCTTCTTTTGTGAGCCACGCCCACTCATTGGAATTGTACATCACTGTCTGTAACCAATCCTATGTGGAGCTACACCCACTTAGTAAGATGCTTTGTTGCAGTCTGAAAGTATTCACAAAGCCATGTACATTGCTATGTATGCCCAGTGCAGAGCCACACCCACTTTAATCGATCATCAAGTACTAGTGTATCATTATTGTCGTGAGCCACGCCCACTTATTGACAAATGCACACAGTTAAGCATTTCTGGTGGGCGATATTGTGTACTAATTAGTTGGGCCCTTGACACACCCACACACAAGAATACTCACTTTTAGTAGTACTAGTTGGTGTAGATGAAGGTGAAACAGTGGTATCATTAGAACTTGGAGGCCTTTCCATCACTATGGTAACCAGAACAAATCATAATACGCACAAACGTGCCCACCAAACCATAACATTTGTGACAATAGCTCACCATTTAGAGTGATACTTCTTGAAATACTGCCCAGTGCGAAGGTTATCCTTAGTCCAGTTTCGTTTAGTGTGACAGGAGAGTAGGAGTACCGAAGGTATCGCCCGGGTAGCATACTGCAGAGAAATCCACGTGAGCAATTCACCCTTTTATTGCTTGTACACTGTACAGATCCATTAATATCACTGCCAGTGACCCCTCCAACTGCTCGAGCTATAATTACAACAGTATCGTCTTCCTCTACGGTAACTTCACTGTCGTCTGATAGTACTTGCATCGCTTCGCCATTGATTTCAACTACGACATCGAACTCAACATCAACTTGAACTAAAACAAAAAGCAACAGCTAACGATATCAAAGTATTAGCACTTTAACTTACACGCTATTGAAGTCACTGTTACAAACCGAGTATCGCCATCGTCGTTTTCATTGAGGCAGTGGAGCTCGTGTAGTCCAGTACTAAGCTCGTTAACAGTCAAGTACAGGTCGGACCTCTCCTTGTCATCAACTACACAAATCCCATTAGTGTTCTTGCTAGAGTTAGTGTAAGTGCCGTTACAGCCCTCTATCAGGTAGAGCTGGGTGAAGGGAATAGATGATGGCGAGCCCTTATCGATACACAACACATTTGAGGTGGTCGTGAACATCGTTAAGGGAACTAGGAAGATATTGTAATAGTCATCAAAGACGCGTAAACTTCGTAGCTCCCTTACCTTTAACACAACTAACGTCAGGACAACTGATTTCAGGTCTACACTCTGGTAGATCAGACCCATCAACATTCACGAGCAATAATAAGACTATTACTACGATAACCAATGCGACGTTCTTCTCCATGTCACAACCTCTCTTAAACAAATACTAACTGATTTACAATTCACGGCAACGGACTTAAGCACTTGCAAATGCTGACGCAGCAGCATAGTGATGTCATCACGTGACGTCACTGATTAAGTATTCCTAGGTTAGCCAATACACTTTCACAACCTTTGGGTTGCCAGTTACCTGTAATGAGAAGATGGTTATGTGTTAAAGTGTGTAGTACTTAGCACAGTCATTGAATATACAAGTTTTGTCTCAACAGTGGCGGATCTAGAAAATTATAAAGGGACCCTGAGGAATTCACACTTTGCTGGATTAAATAGCATATTCCACTTTTTAGCCCACTGTTCAAGAGAATAAAGATCAGCCTGTAGTTTGTGGCAGTCATCTACTGTTCTGATGGTAGTGTAAAGCAAAACATCATCTGCATATAACTTAATCTTACATCTAACATTGGTTGGTAAGTCATTAATAAAGCATAAGAAAAGTAAAGGCCCTAAAACAGAACTTTGTGGTACCCCAGAGGTAACTTCAACTGAAGAGCTATGATGCCCCTCACGATCTGGGTGGTATAAGATTTATCAAAGCCGGTATGGTATTATAGAAAATATCACGGTACAAATACATGCATGGTATGGATTATAATTTTAATAATTTAACGAATAAAATTATATCAAATGAACCATTTTTTTGGAAAGGGTGGTAGAAAGGTTGATGAAACATGCTAAAATGACTTTAATACAATTAGAAGGCTATCTTTTACATTGGTAAAGCATCTTCACATTGATGAGGGCAGGATGATGTTATCAATCAGTTGCCATTTAACTCCAGACCGTATGGTGGTATTTTCTAAATTCATCTGGTACAGTAATGGTATCATTAAAATACCTTTTCCTACGATACACACTGGTATATAGCCCAGCTCTATGAGATATGAAGCAGATACCATCATCTCAAGAGCGGTCGTATAGAAATGTTTAAGACATTTCAAATCTTATTACTGGCAAGGCTACTATTGAATCCCTTCCCACCTGAATTAAACTTACTAGCAAAATGATTTAATCATAGCTTGGGGCAAGGTGTCCTTTACACTGGCTGCATACAGACGACGTGAGAGAACAAGATTTCACTACATGGTTTGGAAATTCAGCCTCACACAAAATGCACAGTATAGTTGTACACTCCACTACAAGCATATTATTTTGTTACTAGATAGCAACTATCTCAAGACTCAGCTAATCTATTAAATCATACAAGAATACACAAGGACAACAGCTTGAAATGTAAGAAGTATTAACACCCTATATAGCCATCTTGTGGTGGATAATAACTTACTTTCCAACACATCCAACTCAGCACCAGTCACATTAACAAATCCAAGTTGTAATTGTAGGCCAACAATACGAGGTGACTGAGACAAGCTCCTGGCCACACCACACTGATATGGACTGGCATATACTATACTGGGTGGTGTGGAGTGGGATACGTCATCTTGCAACGTCCATAGTGTGTCATCTAGTGTGTCCACATTATAGTCATTGTTTGTAACAGTGAGTTTACCCATCTCTAAGTATGTGCTAACATGTTCCAACGTATCATTGTGTTCAACACCATATGGTGGGATTGAGGTGGGTAAGTGTTGTTGTTGGTGTACATTGTGGTGGATAACACTCTCTACTTGTTGACTAACCATTGTGGCTGTATACTGGTCTATTGTACCACATGTTGGTAGCTGGTGTAATTGTTCACAAACTCTCCGCATTGAGTCATTGTCCCCTTCATTAATATCAGCAACTAATGGTGGAGAATGATCATTGTTTATCTCTTCTTGTTTGTGTAATTGTTTATCAGTTATGATGTCATTGTATCCCTCTACTAGTGACACAGGTTGTTCCACTGCTGATGCGGCCACCTCTTGCCGTTGTTTGTCAACAATTTGCTGCTTGTTTACACCCTGACTGGCTGAGGCCCACTCTATAAGCGCCGGCTGTTTAAGTATCTCTTCATCTTCACTGTCCTCTGAAGTCTCTTTGTCACTTTGTTTGCTTACAACACTATCTTGGGCGACCTCTATACTTATATCCTTTTGTTTGTTTATTGGTTGTTGTTTATTATCCTCTGGAGCGTCCAGCTCATTGTTTATTTCCTGCTGGATTTGTTTGTTGACAACACGACCATCCTGTACCTTAACCTTCGTGTTTTCTTGTTTGTTACCTGTGTGTTGTTTACTGTTTATTTCCTGCAATTGGTCACCTTGTTGCTTGTTTACAACACTCTCTTCTGCACTACTAGCACATAGTTCTTCCTGTTTATTTACTTGTTTACCATTGTTGATTGTATGTCACAATCTTGTTTACTAACCTCATCACACGTTGTCACCTTATCAACACCATCAGTGAAGTCTAGTGCTTGTTTATCTTGTGACCTCCAGTTGTCTTCCTCCGCTTGATTAACGTTACCATGACGACTTTTTTTTTTTTTTTTTAATTTTTAAGGAATAAAATTTTTTTTTTTTTTTTTTTTTAGATAAAACAGTACATAATAAACAAAAACAAATTATCTTACATATGGGCCTCAGCGACCTGCACTGCAATCGGTGCCTCAGCAATGGGACAGCGCAAACTGGACATTAGCTGCAATGTCAAGCCTTGCGTTATCATCACGATTAGCTGTTTTGTATTGAAGGGTCTCACCAGAAAGAGGCTGAAGGTGGGGTTCAGTGACAACATTGTTACAGACCTCGGAAAGTAAATTGGCAGTTAGATCACGCACTTCATTATGTCTCAGAGAAGGAAACCCACCCTTTGGGCAAGACAGAGCATGTTCTATGGTAAAAGAGTGACCACAGGCACAGGAAGTAGGGCAGGCAGATGGTAGCCAATGATAGCGAAGCGCAATTGCATCACGAAAAGCAGTTTTATGAAGCACAAAATTATGCGACTTCAATGGAAGACAAGAGAGCCAATTCGATGCACCCTTCTCCTGAGCCAACATGACTGAGGAACGCATGCTAGGAGGAAGTTCATCGAACAAATGATTGGCAGATTGAAGTTGCTCTTGATGGCTCCTAGAGTGAAACTTGGATCGCAACTGAACCTGTGCATCAAGACAGTCACCTAGTTGATGTACCTGAGAGATAATCAAGCCAACGAGACCAGCATTTACTTCTACAGAGCAGGAACGCTGCTGTGACACAACAATCGAAGGATCAAACACACCAAGGCCTCCTAGCCGCACAGGCAAGGCAAATAGCTTTCTCTCAACATCACCAGGGACAGTTCGACCCAATAGACTAGGAAGGAAAACAGATTTAACAAAATGTTCAAGAGGAAGGAAAAGGTCTGTAGAACAAGAAGAAACACGAAAAAAATAGTTCCATCGGAAAGAGAGACCATGACAAAAAGCAGCATAGGAAGCATGAGGTTGTGTTTCGGCAAAGAGGCTCAAGGTCTTAAGATCATCAATCCAGCCATCCACTTTACGTCTCAAAAATAGCTGTTCAAAGGCAGGAGTGCCAATTACACCTCCCAGATAACGGTGTCCTTCAGCAGTAACCTGAATGTCACAGTCTCCAAAAATTGTTCTAGCATCAGTTAAAACAGTTTCCTTGACTATCAAGATAGTTTTAGTAGCATTTGGAAAATAGCCATAACGGGGCCCTACGGAAGATAACAAGTCCCACCACTGCTTAAGCTTGGAAAGCTTGCCACCAGCAGCAGAGTCATCAGCATACCAGCACTGCTTTACTAGACCAGTAAGACGAGAAATCAAGGGCAAAGTACCGATAGTGTACATAGCCATAGCGAGAGGATCACCCTGGGTAGTCCCTTCACTAGAAAAGATGGTACGACCTCCAGTAAACAAAAAAGCATCAGTACGATAAGTGTTAATTAAAATAGGAGCAAGAGAAGGGCAGAGGACCTCAACGTTTCGGAGTGTTACTTGACGATTTAACTCATTGAAGGCATTCTTAGCATCAACAAGGAGAACACCATCAACCTCAGGCAAGTCAAATATTTGTTTCATTGCATGGACAGCAGCTTCACAACCACCCATTTGACCAGCACATAATTGAGAGGATCCTGCAGCCTGCTGTAAATCACGCCTTATAATTCTCATCACAGCTTTTCCAATAATTCTTCGCAAAACTTCACCCACACCAATAGGGCGAACACCAGGACGCTTGTCAAGAGGAATTAGGCGACAAGCACAGTAAGCAGATAAATATTTTGAATTAACATAAGAGGTGGAAATACGATGGGCAAAAGTAGAAACAGCTGCACACAAGTCATTAGAAGCATCACCAAACGCTGTACAAAGATGTCTCCAAGCATGAGCATCAAGACCAGAAGGGCCTGCAGAGCCACTTATCTGCATGACCACTGATTTAATTAAAGCAGCATCTAAGCCATCAAATAGAACTGGATGAAACGATTGAGAGGAGTCAACGGGATCAAGTATAGCATCAGGGTCTGCAGCACGACCATGAGGATGTTTTTCATGCAATACATCAAACACAGTTTTGGGAGAACCATCAGACAAGGAACCCACTACATGATCCAAGTTAAGAGGGCCACAGTCACAAGAAGGAGACAGACAGCGAAGAGCAGCATTAACACGGCCCTGAGTCATAAGGTGGGAAAACCTGGAAGAATGAGTTTGATCATCACAGGAAGGACGATAGCGAGGTGAAGCAGATAGATGTTTCTGTATGACAATCCCTTCATTAAATAAAGCTAAAAAATCACCCTTAAGCCAAAGATCAAGTCGTCTCTGAAGGCAAGAGCGAACTACTCGAAAACTGAGTTTGGACTCGTTGTGGGGTTTCTGTAAAAGCAAGTTGGGCATCAACATGGCAGCCTTTAAGGCAAATGGCTCTAGAGCTGACTGTTTACTAAAGGAATGCAGCAATGATGCAAGTTCAGATACAAAGGATTTACCCAAGTTACCTGATGGCACGGTAAACAGGTTTGGTTTCCAATGGACAACTTGAAAGTATAGTTGGTCGAGTAATTCAAGCACAGCAGGGCTTGGTGAGCCACGCCACTCAAAAGTAGTAAGAGTTGACAAGTTAAAGGAAGGAAGGTTTCGCACATCTGAACTGGTTGCACAAGTGGGGCAAATAAATGGTCCATTATCAACATCAAGTATTCTACCTTCAGCAGTAGTGATTCCGACACAATGGCCATGATACCACTGGCAGCAGTTCTCACTGTGGCCATCACACTTAATCATAAACCCATCAGTACCAAAAGGCCGCCCACAAGAGCACCACACACGGTCAGGGTCATCATCGTCAACATCGACGTCATTATTAGACAGATCAACTGGTTGTTTTTGACGGCTCTTCTTACGCCGTCCGGGCATTCCAATAAGTGCGCATCAAAGGATCAGAACTCAAGAAGCAGAGCGAGAGAATAACACGGTAACAAATGGTAAACTCAATCTACTTAGCGCCGTGCCCAGAGCCAGGAAGCGAATACCAGGACCGAAGATCACTCGAAGAATCAAGAGGAGTTTCTTGGAGCAACAATTTGCTGCTTGTTTACACCCTGACTGGCTGACGCCCACTCTATAAGCGCCGGCTGTTTAAGTATCTCTTCATCTTCACTGTCCTCTGAAGTCTCTTTGTCACTTTGTTTGCTTACAACACTATCTTGAGCGACCTCTATACTTATATCCTTTTGTTTGTTTATTGGTTGTTGTTTATTATCCTCTGGAGCGTCCAGCTCATTGTTTATTTCCTGCTGGATTTGTTTGTTGACAACACGACCATCCTGTACCTTAACCTTCGTGTTTTCTTGTTTGTTACCTGTGTGTTGTTTACTGTTTATTTCCTGCAATTGGTCACCTTGTTGCTTGTTTACAACACTCTCTTCTGCACTACTAGCACATAGTTCTTCCTGTTTATTTACTTGTTTACCATTTGTTGATTGTATGTCACAATCTTGTTTACTAACCTCATCACACGTTGTCACCTTATCAACACCATCAGTGAAGTCTAGTGCTTGTTTATCTTGTGACCTCCAGTTGTCTTCCTCCGCTTGATTAACGTTACCATGACGACTAGGCGCTACAACATTTCTCCTCAATCTCCCTGCACCACAACCCATTACAACAGCTTTTAGTTTGTTGACTAGTAAGTAACGTCGCGTCGGACCGCACCTTTCCTTTCGATTGATTCCATAGCAACCGGAAACCTGTAGTAAACTAAGGTAGGGGCGGGCGTTTCCGGACAAAGTTTGCACATGTATTAGAAATTTGTTCAGTTCTCCTCGAGAGAAAAACGGATTCTAAAATGCTTAGTGCCGAATTGTAGCTAATGAACTAGGCTATCGGTGGTATAAATTGTGGATGGTAAAATATAGGGTGCTAGGAGAAAGAGCAGTTTAAATTTGTAGTTTGAGAAAATGCCAAAAAATTATGTGGCTGGGATTTCCGGACACCATTTTAAAAAGGCGTACCTGCCATTGTTATGGGAAATGCTGCACTCTATTGAGTGTCATGGCTCAGCAGAGACTCAAAGCATTCTATTTGTCTGGTTACTTTGTTGGTGACAGCGATTTTTAAGAAGAAGAACTGCTACCAGCCTTGCTCGGACCATGCGAGTGTCTTGCAGCGCTTTCAAAGATGCGACATTTAATCTACTGCCTGGAAATCTGTATCAGTCCTTGCCTTAACACTGAAACAGCATAGTTAAGTAGTGTGGCCCCGCGGATCCTTACTTGGGGCTTCTCTGGGATGCTGGTTGTGTTGATTGCGCGTGCCAGTTAACACGTCGCAGGTAAGGCCACTCCAATTTGTTTTTATGTTTCTGGTCATCTGAAGTTTGGTTTTAGGTGCGGGCGGGCGGAATTCAGCAACAAAGCAACAATGATGTGACTGCTCAATTAGAGTATTTTTGTGATTTTCTGACTGTTTTATTAGAGTACTAGTGGTACCCGCGCAAAATGCGCGTGATACTAAGACAATTGTTATGTCCTATTGTGTGAATACACTTAAATTTGAACATTACTTCATATCATTACATATCAACAAAGACATGATTACGCATAGCTACTGATGTGCATACATAATTTCCTCAATTGTGTGTAATGTTGGTGGCCTTGTGCACTGGAATTTCTACACATCTGTACAGTACTCATGCAGAACACAGCTCTCATGAAGGTGGCGTATCAAGATGTGTCCCAATACAATCATGCACATACATGAAAAAGATTAGTTTTGAGCAGCAGGTATGGACTCAACTTCATTTTGATGATGTTGCATGAACTAACAAAGTGTATGAGTGTGGTATGAGTATCAATTTACCAATAGTTGATGCATCACCACAATGAGCTATGTTCTAATTCAACTTGCTTTTGTTGCATACATTCTGTATATTCATGTAGTCAATTTGAGTAACTAAATTGTAGCTACATTTCTACATCCTAGTCATGGTACTATGTATACTTATTGCATGACAAAGTGTGTATGCAGTACAGTATTGAGTCTGGGTATTCAAGTTTATCAGCTGTACTGAGCAAGGTCCAACACAACCATGTGGATTTGGATAGAGAAGAGTTGTATTTTGTTGCTTTCCGAATCAAGGTGCATTACCAAGATGAATCCTTCATATGAAGAGTGGTTAATCTAGAGAGATTGACTGATTGAAAATTGATTGTTCGTAGAGAGGTTGTGTGTGTTCTATTAGGGTAGATATCGCGATTAGGGTAGTTCAAGTAATAGAGCTTCTAGAAGTTTCAGCTCTCCCTGTGGAGTTACCAAGGAGTGAAAATGTGTAACTTTATCCATCCACTAAGCTATGTTGATGCTCACTTTAAACTAAATTTCAAGTCAATAGCCTTTTCCACTCAAAAGTTATGAGTCATCAAAGTTGATAAATCGGATGTGTGCGGAAGACCCCTTTTCGCAAATACGGTCACATATTGTTCGCGATTCGTAGCCTGGTAAGGTAGATGTATGTTCAATTAGAGTAGTTGAACGTAATCTTCCGTTCTTCCTCTCTCATAATGGCGAATCTTCCTGTTAGGCAGCCTGATTGGAGTGATCATAGCTCGTTAAATTGCCACACCCATTACGACTGTTTCCTTCTCCCTTGCAGTGGTATTGCTGGTAATCCTCCTTTATAAGTCTATCTGTAGTCACTGATCTGCTTGTATTCGTGTCGCAGTCGGCAAATACTTCATCCAGTGCACAGTGATGTGGGCCTCTAGACGTCCATCCTTGTAGTGGACAGCACAGCAGGGCGATCTGTACTATGCACTATTCCCATTTCTTGTAGGTTTTCACTGATAAGTAGTTAGATTTATCATGTTTGTAGCAGCCCAATATTTGTTTCTGAAATCCAGCCTTTTCAAAAATCTGATGCGGGCATATTCCCCATGTATTTCTGAAATTTCACTTTCTGTAAAAAGGATGCGGGCGGTGGACCAGGAGTGGCCTAATGGGCTTGGATTCCAGTTGTACTATCTCTAAATCATATATCCGTTCACTGAGTAGTGTGACTGATCATTTGTGATGCTTATGGTGGCTTAGAATTACAACTGGTGTCCTCAACCTCCTGTTAACATGCGTAGTGAAAGTTTTTACACAAAAATATTTTACACGCGCAAGCAAATTGTGATGTATCTCGGTAATCCTTAAAGTTATCAAAACAAAACTTTAGTATTTTATAGTACACAAGTAGGGTACTTAAACCATAGCCTGATCGGTTTCTATTCCATCCTTCAGTAGCGGATTAAAAATGAAGTGTCCGGAATACCCAGCTGTCCGGAAACCCCCTTACTTACCTATCTTCGTTCACGTTTGGATATTATATTACATAAATTATTGTGTAAAATAATAAAATTCAATAAATTACAAATCATTAACAAGACATTGATATAAGAAAGTGACTTTTCGTTTTTTCTCACTAGAAAGTGTTCGCTTGCTCTTCTCAGCAGAATTCCCCCTAGAATCCCTCAAGATTACTGGTCCAAACAACGACGCTACAAAGAACACATCATCACATGTGTACAGTGAGTGTCACCTCACCAAGTAGCCTGGCGTCCATTTTGTTCATATCAGAATTATTAAGTAATTCTTTAAGAAATGCTGTCACATACACGAATGTGTTGCGATGAACCTTTGGTAGTTGCATTAGCAGCTATACAATAGTAACATGTGATTGGTTAGTTACTAGGTGGGTGGGGCTGACCTGATTACAGAGCACAGCATTGTTGCTGCACTCCATACACCTATGATGGAAGTGTACTGGTATTACTGGTTCAGCCAGTGCCTCTAGGAAGGTCAACAGAGCTGCAGCCACTGAGTACACTGAGAAGTTGCCTCCTGTAAACACTGTTAAGGGGAATACCCTACTAGTTGTTAATTAAATACAAAATCGCCTAGCCACCTGTTTACTAAGGTCACCTGTCTAAACCAGTCAACCTGACAATCCTCAAATGTGTCATTTAAGTACAAAGTGACCTGCCCACCTAACAAGATGGAATGCCCACCTAACAAGATGGAATGCCCACCTAACAAGATGGAATAAACAAGTTTAACTGTGTTGGACAGAAGAACACTGGAAAAGATCTAATTCACCTAATATATAGCAGTCATACATTGTTAGGATACTCAGTCCACTCTGGTTACCCCATAACATTCCTCCACCGGTATCCAATAGCTCCCTGATGGCACTAATCTCGGACCGTAATCCTCCGTCTGTAAACAAGTTCTCCTGTAAACAAACAAACAACAATTAAACATCATAATCTATCATACACCCCTGTACAGACACATAACAGCTGGTATTATTATATTTACTGATAGTTCATCACCTTATCCAGCCCAAAACCAAACAAGTAGTCAACCAGTTTCCATAATTCCTTAGGAATATCCAGTGAAGGTAGAGTTGTCATTTGTTTGTCACGTTTGCGATTATCCAATGAGATTGTCTCTAGCTCTTGTTTCTATGATAAGGATGATACATCACCATGGTAACAGAATACCACACCCACCACTTCAGATAGTCTTGTCGGAGTGACGTCACGTACAAAGGTGTGAAGGTGAACTAACAGATCCAGTGAGAGGCCAAAGCAAGACGGAAGGTAATTCCCAGATATTGTGACCTTATTAGGAGTGAAGGATAGTACAATTGGAGAAGTCTATTCCGTTAGCCACAGGGCTTAGAGGGAGCTACGTATAAATAAGGACCAGGTAATGGTCCCGGGTTTACAAAATTCCTCTTGGAGTTGTTTACATGCTATGTAGAAAACTTAGAGAGATTAATCCTATTCTATCATGTTACTTGTCATCACCACTAGGTAGTGATGTAACACTGGGATTGGTACTAGAACTACTCTAATAGAACAATCAATTAATATCATAGCTACATATACCTTATGTAATACACCAGCTCATTGGCCGGTGGCTGGTACTATATATGGATACAAGATCACTACTGGTGATCAGGGCTTCGTTTAAACTTTACTAAGGATACAAAGAAATCTTTTCCTCCCTCTAAATGGAGCACCAAGATGTCCTCAATCTTCTCTTGACCCATAGTAAGGGAGGGAGCAGTGTCATAATCCACCAACACTTTTAGCTCAAAGAACTCTCTCTGATCTGTAGTAACAACATCATCGTATACTAGTGTTGTTACTTTATTGACTATTAATGTAAGTGCAGTGGCCACTTATTACAGTTATTACATGTGTACCATTTTCACACCTCAAAGGAAAGAGAATATGTAAATCATACAGTATGATAGTAGGGACCACAAAGGAGTAGGTGTGGTCCACAAAATAACATCACCCAAAAACCAGCCTCAATTTTCCTTGATGATGATGAGGCAGTATTGGTTAGGTAAAACTAAGCCCAAACAAGCTTTTAGATCGACCAGAAACGCTTTCAATAAGTTGCTACGGAATTTAAAAATAATTTATTTAACGGAATTTTCTACTGACTGCCTGACTGAGCCTTCACACAAGCGTAACTCGATAATGGCTAAGGCTACGGGCTTGATTTTTTCACTGTTCGACGTCACTTCTGCTCGACAGGTGCCTTTCGGCATACCGCAGTACATACATTCCATTCTTCATGGACTTACCAGTGTGTCCCATTCACCTTTGCTGACAGCAAAAAGTGTCGATTTGGCGATAGCACGTGATGGCTTCCCTTCGTAACAGAAATCCTCTGTATTTTTCATAGTAGCTGTTTTGATTGCAGAGGTGCTTTTCGAACAGTTCTCAATTCGCACTGCTATGTAATGGGTTGAACACAACCGATAACCAAGCATAATGGATACCTCACTTTTCAGACAATAATTTGAAATAGCTGGGGTGTGCAGCGCCATTTCAGATGCAGTATGCGTGGTTTCACCAGTTCATAATAATTATTTACAAAAATAAGTTAACAAACAAGTACACAGAAAAATTTGGAATTTCAACTAGAATAGGGGCCATAGCACATTGATAAAAAGTACTGAAACAAGCTGGAGTAGTGCATGATATTAAATTACAGTAAAACAATAAGAAGTGTTATATCCCTACTGTGCTCAAGATACCATAATGGAAATGCACAGTAGGGATATAACACTTCTTATTGTTTTACTGTGATTTAATATCATGCACTACTCCAGCTTGTTACAGTACTGTTTATCGATGTGCTATGGTCCCTACTCTAGTCCAAATATTTCTGTGTACTTGTGTCATATAGCATTACTCAGGAATGCATTAATAAGGTTAACGTATTCCAAGATTTTTAAATTTCTTTCATGAAACTTTGTCATTTCCTCTGCTATAAATATAGTGACACTTACGGGAATGATTGTGAGTTTTAATTTTGTGAAGTCAAGCTGTAAACGAGTTGTTATAATGAAGAAAGTCACAGGTTAGTTTATATTGCTATATGGACACCTGACTCAATGTCACATATAGCTCAGGGCATGTGATGGATTTAGCCATTAGTACTCACTGTATGTAGTCATGACTTTAGTACTCACTGTATGTAGCCATGACTTTAGTACTCACTGTACGTAGTCATGACTTTAGTACTCACTGTATGTAGTCATGACTTTAGTACTCACTGTATGTAGTCATGACTTTAGTACTCACTGTATGTAGCCATGACTTTAGTACTCACTGTACGTAGTCATGACTTTAGTACTCACTGTATGTAGTCATGACTTTAGTACTCACTGTACGTAGTCATGACTTTAGTACTCACTGTATGTAGTCATGACTTTAGTACTCACTGTACATAGTCATGACTTCAGTACTCACTGTATGTAGCCATGACTTTAGTACTCACTGTATGTAGTCATGACTTTAGTACTCACTGTATGTAGTCATGACTTTAGTACTCACTGTACATAGTCATGACTTTAGTACTCACTGTATGTAGTCATGACTTTAGTCCATTCATTGCAGGGTGGATCCACCTTTGGGGTTTCACCCTCAGGTTGAATCTCAAACAGGAAATATAAGAGAGAAGGAAAGCAACAGAACACAAAAGACTGACTTACTCTACTAGAGCAGTCAAATTATTCTATTAAACTATAATATAACATCACGTGATTCAGCAAATGGTGGAAGATGCGTTTATTGTGAGTGAAAGAGCTGGCAACTGCAAGGAAGTAGTGGCATTTGTAGTCACAGTAGTCACTCTAATAGAACAGTCATATGTTATAATTGTATACTATAACAAAAACCAAATAAACTAACATATTCAAAAATTATTATAAATGAAGTAGGAATCCAAGCGATAAAAAATAGTGAAACAAGAGATCGATGGCAGTATTACAGCATAGCTGAGCAGTGGTTCAATGCCAAAGTAGGGACTTTCCCACCAAGCTATACTGTAATACAATCATTTATCTCTTGTTTCAATACTTTTTAAACCAAGCGCACGCCCACAGCCGGCTGTGGGCGCGCGCTTGGTTTACTGAAATTGTTTTCGTAAAAGTGTGTATGTGTGTACCTATCTATCTACCTATCTACCTATGTTTGTCCGTATGCACCCACGTGAGCAAAATCGTTTAATAACAGTAAAAGCAGCTTTTACGTAAGAAGTAAAAGTGAAATGAAGTCTGTATTAAACTTCTGCACAGGTGAACTTTGCTCTGAAGTGGTTTCTTTTCGGCGGACTGAAATACGGGTGTGGTGACTTTCCTCAGACTACCTTCCCCTTGAGGTTTTCAGGCATTTAGCAACTGAAAAACAACGGTGCAGGCCTCGTACACTAACTACCAGGAATAGCCTATCGCTTCGAGTTGAAAGGGGACGTATCCCTTACGTACGTGAACGAAAATGAAGAGCAGCTTTGAGGCTTTGTCGAGAGAATTTGTGGGAAAAAACATGTTAGTCACACTATAAAACAGTTTAGAAGATAGTTTTGTGCGTAATATGTTGGTAAAAGCGGTTTATTTAACAAACGCTTCCTTAGCAGTGCATAGCAACGTAATTGAACGAATTACGAATATTTCATGAATTACGAAATACGAGAAATAGCTAATAATATTATTGCACAACCCAAAACTACCCTATTGTAAAGTAGTAATATATAGTTGGTTAATTCATAGTAGCATATACTGTCTATAGTTAATTCCAGATGAGTTAGCTAGCTGTATGGCGCCTGGTTTTTAGAAGTAGCACAACATCAACTTGTTATCATTTGGATCAGTGCTCTGCGATATACTGGTAATACTGTTTATCGTGATAAATTATCATAACCGATTATCATACTGTGACATCCTTTGATAACTAATATATCAAAACACTGGTATATCGATCAATACCAGTATAGGATTGCTTTTAACCCAGCTAGCCTTTGGTGTTTAATATTATCCAATTTGTTGATGGCTTAGCAGACACACCCTAAACAAAAACTTGAGGTTGTCACATTACAACACCTGCCTACTTGTACTTAAAATTTTTTTGAGGTGCATACCACTTCCAAGAAATGATGCAATAGTTACAATAACAAGCTAACGATATATCGATATACAAGCTAACTATATATCGATATACCGCGATATTTTCCTGTTACTAATACCGTGTATTCAAATTTCAATACTGCCGAGCACTAGTTTGGATCCCTTCTTCACTTTCAAGTTAATAATTTTAGTAATAATGGAATAGGACAGGTCAGTGTTGTTATGGTGTAATAGGACAGGTCAGTGTTGCTATGGTGTAATAGGCAACTGTGTGGATTAATACAGATAAGAAGAGTACACTCTACATATTGAGATGCTCTAATAGAGCAGTCAAATTATTATAAAATGGACATTGATAAAACTAGATACATGCAACACAGAAATCAAGTTTCACTCCATATAGTGCCCACCTGGTAATATCACTCTTGATGATGGGGATATACTCATCCATGGTTTACATCTTAACTCCTTGTCCAGTTTGGCGATGAATGATACTTGTACAGGTCGCTATGACAACAATAATAAACATGAAAACAACCTGAAAGTAACACAACTATATCACAACATACAAACACCAACATGTTAAGTGAACACCACACATTACCACATTTCCTACATCACATGTGTATACAATACATACTATGATAGACTTGACAGTTAGTCTGGCTGTTAAACATCAAAAAGGGTCAAACCTTGAAGAAATTGGTATAGAAGCAATTTCGGTATCAAAAGAAGCAGAATTTTTCAGACAACAACATATCCAAAATCTACCCCAATGGCATTCGGGGAATTTAATTTATGACCATTTATATTAATTAGCCTGACTTCAGTGTTTCACACATGAACTTACGCCCATACTTGACTTGTTTCATCAAAAATGCCAGCATTAGTGTACAATTTGTATAATATTAATGCAAAATATCAGTAAGCACCTTTCACCATTATTATTTTAGAAGATACTTAGCTACCATGTGTGAAAAGATGTGATGTAATGGCCTATATAGCAGGAGTGCTCTGCATGCAGGTTGGGCTATACCAGACTATATAGTACACACCTAGCAATGGTGGAGTTTTGTTTTGTAATTAGGAAATGATGTATGATTAATTACTATAGATATAAGGCAGCCTTACAATGTTAAAGTGACTCTATTGCTGTATTAGGTATTTTGTTTTTGTAAGTCTTCCATCTTGCAATAAAGTAATTCAGTTTTTGTAGTATAAATACAGAGCACAATTTGTTGTTTGTATGAGTACAGTATTAAGTGTTTGAGTTAGTTTAGCTTATTAAAGTGTTCTAACTTCTGAGAGCTACACCAGCTTAGCGCTTGATTACTGAAATTCACAACATAAAGCTTTTATTGTAAGGTAAGCTGTTGACTATTAACTATCTACACATGTAGTAATGATCATTAATTAAATCTGTTCTTAGTACATGTTTTGCTCGTTTATTCTACCTATTAATTTATCTTTAATTTTTGTATTATCATCAACAAGTAAACTGCATTACAATTTAGTAGCTGGTGGAAGTTGTGTATAGCTTGACTGTAGATCAAGTTATATCATAGTCAAAGAGGAATCTTCAGGAGCAAAATCTGTTATAACCACTACACTATTTGGCATTGGTGTTGAGATGGACCATGTGTTTGGGTAAAGGTGGCTTGTAAATGAACTGTCACAGCTAGATTACTCCATCAGTTATGATGAGGTAAACAGATACACACAATCTGTTATTCAGAGTGAAAGCCTTGATAACTTGCTTGCAGAGTGCCAGTGGGTTGCAGATAATGTTGACCACAATGTGGCATCATTAAATGGTAGTGGTAGCTTGCATAGTATGGGAATTGTCTATAGCTGTTTCAACAATCAATGGATTACAAACTCCATATCACTAATCTTCTCTGGCACTGTGGATGGACATTCAGTCATACTTATGTAACGGGCTGGGGTGCCCCGTTACGGGACAAGGACTGAACCACGCTACTCTTCTTATTAACGCGTACTACTCAACTCCACGCATGCGTACACATACACACTAATATACAATATCCAGTTCACAACGCTGTTACATCACTCCTCCCATTAAAGTAGCTTGGACCTCCAAGCTCAACTGTGTTACACATGCTTGCATCATCATTCTTGAATTTCGTATATCAATCTTCATAATAATTGTCTCTTTACACTCCTTTTACCCCAGCATCCGCCAAACATAACCACTGATAGTAAATCTCCAGCCCTTGATTTAAAACCACACAGCTTACAATCATCCGACACTTCCCAAGTTCAGTTATAAACAGTCAACAACTATTCACTGAGCACTTGCTAGCAGACACCGCAGACTCCACGCTTGGTAGACAGAACCTCTGCAACGTCCTTTCCAAGGACATGAGTCCAACTGCCACCTCTTCACAGTCGTCTCCTACTGGACTTCCGCACGAATTACAAGAATCGATTCTCTAGCCTGGGTTGCTCCTCTAACACACAGAGCTCCTGGTTCTCCTGCGATCCGACGAGACACGCCTCTCTTCAACTGGCCTTGCACTGCAGTTGTCACGACGAGTCTCGGTCCCACGTCCGGTCTCCTTTACCAGGGGGGAAATCTCGCTCCAGGACTCTTTAAGTTCTTGTCGGGTCTCCTGCACCCGGACGACGTCTCAATCGAACGACTACTCTAGTCGGTTCACCTCACACTAGGAACAGATCGGGAAAGCGTCTCTCTTCTTCTGGAATTACAACTCCACAGTCTTCTCTCACTTATCTGGTTCAAATCTCGGTGGGACCTCCACTGTAACAGGCAGGGGTGCCCCGTTACGGGACAAGGACTGAACCACGCGGTTCTTTATATCCAGTTCACAACGCTGTTACAAGTTTTATGTAGACAGACAGCCTTTTCTAACTGCCATGGTTCTTTTTGAAAATCTGAGGTGCTCCTTCTGCCCATTATTGATTTGAACCCATCTTGATGATAACTGCATTATATTCCACATTGATGTACATCCAAAGTCAAGCTGAACAAATGAATATCCCAACACCATGTGCAAACATTTAATCAGCCATTGTGACTCAAAGCAATTGAAATAATACAAGCAAGATCACAGAATATAGTTTGCAGGCTTGATTGTTCTGCCCTGACGCTATAAACCTCACGATTTAGACATGCTATAACTTTCTTCATACGTTAAACCAGCCAATGCACCTATCCTGAAAAGTGTATGTCCCTACAAGCACGGGAACATGGGTAAATGATTCCTTCACGCACTATTCCGCATAACATTACATAATCACCTGTTCATCTATGGTGTGTTTCTAACATAGTCCAGTGGCTAAAAAAAACTATTTTTTACAACTAGCCCAAACCTGAGACCGGGGGGGGTAGTAGTATTATAAACAAAATTTTCTTTGCGTTTGAATTACTTGTATTCTATGTTCTGTATTGTCACAAAATGTCAGTGAAGGGAATGATTGAAGAGATTTATGAGAGAGCATATTTACCTAGTTGAAACACAATTGTGTGGCAAGATTCAATCTGGAAGCAATTTGAGATGACCTGGAACTAGGAAATAGCAAACAAACTTACAGTGATGTACAAGGCCAATTCTTCAGATCAAAATATTTATCAATAGTGGACTGTGAAAATGACCATACCTCTAAATTGCAATTTTAGTAGACCAAAAGTGGAAAATTTTTGAAAATGGCAATCTCAAGACTGGATCTTGAGGTACTTTTGTCAAATCCCTGTAAACATGCACAGCACATGTATGTAATTTTTGACTTTATTCTTTCCTGTGGTGCAGCTTGCTATTTAGTCTGACTTTTACAACTAGCCAAAAGTCATTTACAACTAGCTTTTTGGCCACAACTAGTTTTTTGGCCACAACTAGCCCCTTTTTTTAGCCCCTGTAACATACTAAAGAGATTTTTGAAACAATAACCATGTAGTCTACACAAGAGAAGGACAGCAAAAGGCAGGAGGTTAGTTACGAGATTGTAGTGCAACTTCTCTATAAGAGGCTTTTAGGCCATGTGTGTGTTTGCTCATGCGTAGTAGTTGTAAAGCACCTGGAAACCAGCCTTAACGTATTTTGCTTCAATTATAAGAAGACTGGCAGTGTTTATTGTATTGTAAGGAACATTAGGACACTGTTTGCTAGTGTTACAATGTCCTCACAAAGCTGACAGTCCGATTTTTACTAGTTATGGCTTTATAAGATTCTTGTAGTTACCGTTGTGTAAACAGAAACTGCATAATCTAATTCCTTAGACAATAGCCAACAATATTATATATAGTTTTATGGTAATTCGTTTTACAGTTTGTGAAATCTACAGAATAACATGGTCCTTGAAAAAGTTGGTGGTAAAAAAATTTAATAAGGAATAAAAAGATTTCCCCAAAGTGGTTTTTGGTGGACTTTGAATGTCATTCTACAAAAAATTCCGCTTCTTTTAATACCAAATTTTCTTCAAGGTCCAACCCTTCAACAGCCAGACTAAGTTACTAAGGAGACTATTGGGTAGAGTGAGTGTTAGACTGGTGTTATATGTTGGTTATTGAGCAGTGAGCTATTGTAGTGAGCTATTTGTAATATAGTTGGTATATGTGAACAAGCGCTACTACAGTTTGTTAATAATGATAGAGTCAATTGTGATCAGATTTTACAAAACCGATCCAAATTGCACATCAGGCAAAATCAAACTAACACCTCCAGTGGATAGCTACACTATCATATTACTCCTTTGACCCTCAGTACTACTCAAACTACTCAAAGCTGGTTTTAAGAGACATCTTTTCTGGGTGGTATTGCGAGCTCAAATGGCAGTTTCTGGCTTTGTGAAGAGCCTGGCTTGGCAAGTATCTCTGGTTTGCTGGTGGATGGCCTGGTATTGTTGGCGAAACATTTTTCTGTTAATTTTTCTACATATGTAATAGCAACTAAGGAGCCAGCACAGTCCTGTAATCTTGTGTCTGGGCTTCAATCGTGGTCTGCCTCCATTTGAAGCCTATCTCTTGCCCACCCCGCCATCTCCCACCCTCCTCCCCTTTGTGAGCACCTGTGATGCCACTTCACTCGCCCAACTGCTCAGATTTTCTCTCTTATTTGGAGGGAAACTCTACAAGCAGCTACAGGTACTTGAAGTGGTCTGAGATTGACGCATCACTTGAGTAAACTTCATACCCGTGCTTGGTATCCTTGGCAAGTTATGCTGACTTAAAATCATTTATCTAACGTGCGATTAGGATAGTTTTTCCAAAATCTAGTCACAATTATACTTCAGCTCCCTTGGCTAAACACTTGTTAGTATGATGATCTCTACTAGGCTATAATCTTCCTATTATACAGTACTGTATATTAGGGACTGTGAAGGTTTGAGAATTTCTGGCCAAAAATATCACCCCAAAACCAACCTCACAATCTCTAGCCAAAAAGGAATTTTCTACTGACTGACTGACTGACTGATGCCTTCAGACAAGCATAACTATAACAGCCTAGGCTACAGGCTTGATTTTTGTTTTTTTACTGTTCAATGTTGCTTTGTCTCAAGATGTGCCTTTTGGTATACTGCAGAACACACAGTGTATTCATCATGGTGGACTTGTCTTCTTTTGTGTCCCATTACTTTTTGTTGAAGGCCCAAGGTCTTGATTTGTGGTGGTACAATGGCTTCCCTACATTTGTAAATGGGAACCATCTGTATTTCCCATGGTGACCTCAGAGGTGCCTCTCCCACTGTTCATCATTTGTAACACTGTGAAACACTGAAATAGACTGAACATAACTGAAAATGAAGTGTAATGGTCACTTCACTGTCGAGTCAGTAATTGATAGCTGGGACACACGTTCAGACGAAAACAGTAACTCAGGAGCTATCCTTTCTTTTGATGTGGTATGTGCGGGTGAGCTATCCTTTCTTTTGATGTGGTATGTGCGGGTTCACCAGTCATAATGTTAGCAAACAAGGAACAAGAAATAATTATCTCATTCATGACCAAATTAGGGATTAAATGACCACTAGTATATCTACAGGTGTAGGTGACTTCCCTTGTTTCCCTACTTTCCTTTTTCCTTCCTTATTTGTGACATTATCCATCATTAGTAACTCCTATGTCAATACAGTGAGATTCTACTACAACATGTTCTGCTGAGCCAAAGGACGCTGACATTTATTTATTTACCTATTTATTTATTAAGGCTTTACAACACAAGTGCTGAAGGTCTGTAGGACACCTGGTCCTACAGCCTGTTTATAAGTTGTTACATAAAGTGTGTTTGAAAAGGTGGAGAAAGGAGAAAAAATCCATGACTGGACCTGGGCAGCCTCAAACCTGCAGCCATCCGATACGCTTACAGGAGTCTGCCAGGTGGTCAGTATGTATTCTCCTTGTCAATTTATGTATATGTATCCATAGGAACTCCAGAGAGTAATCTATTATTTCTAAGTATCCCATGAGGAACCAAATGGATATCACTTTATTTATTAAGGCTATGCATACAAAAAACCCTCCAGTGTTGATCACCACGGTAACATAAAGAACGTTGATCATCACAGTAACACAGAGGTCATACCAGTCCAGTGTTCTCCACAATCAACACTTGTAGTTGTGACTCGTGGAACTTGATGTTGGGGAAGTGGAACTGTACAGTTGCCATAGTAACAACATATACTACTCTATTTAGTTCCCACCTCTGACTGGTTTAGTTGTACTTGCGGTAGGGTATCATTTTCCATCTTGTCCAGTTCCCAGACAATCTCTTCAAACACAGACCGCTCCTTGCCAGGATGGACCATTCGGACCTGTTAGGGTACAAGTTACATCCTTAATAACACAAAAATGATGGTCATTGTGGTTGCAATCCCAACCCCATAGGGACCCCCTGATGATAATTAGAATTCTGAAGTTGTGTATGAAATCACCATGTATATTGTAAAATGAAAATAACGTTATCAACACCAAAAATATTTGTATCACAAATTCACAATATCAAAGAGCTGTAGCCATGTTGAATTACAAGAGATTTAGTTGTAATACCCAGTCATAATGGAGTTATCAGTGTATACTCACCTCAGCATTCATTAGAGCACTGACTGGTTTGTGGTCACTCAGCCGATAATTGTGGTGACTACGATAGTAGATTTGCTTGATCCCTGCACCACTCCATAAGATACGATCACACCAGGCTGGAGCTCTGCTCTTGTCACTGTATGGGGGGTAAGAGTGACACTCAGAGGAAGTAACAGTGACACACACATGCACACACAGAGGGGTAATTGTGACACAGAGAGGAAGTAATGGTGACACACACAAGGGGTAATGGTGATTGGCACGCACACACAGGGGGTAATGGTTACACACCTGGTATCCCAGTTATCAGTGTTAGGGTCATATTTGTAGGTTGGCTTGAAATCAATCGGTCCCTCAATGTAATTCACAAACACTGTCTGTTTCTGCCTCTCAATATTTAGCTACAGCAATAGATCATGTGATGTCACAAAGGGGTGGGGCTGCTACCTGGTCTATCTCTAGTAGAGAATGGAACTGAAACTTGTCAGCATAATCTCTGATAACTTCAGCTGTCATTATAGCTGATGTATTTAGTCGATAGTTGAGGTCACCTAGCCAGAATATCATGCTGTGTGGGAGTGTCGAGAATATTGTATGAAATGAATGAATACAAACACAAAACTAACTAATGTACAGTACATCACACACACAACACACACTACACACACAACACACACACACAACACACTACACACACTACACACACACACAACACACTACACACACACACAAACTCACTCATGGTCCATAATCTGGTATACATTTCTTCCTTTCCCAAAGTGTAGTTTACTACAGATCATGTTGTAGTCCTATGACAGAATGTGAAACAATTAGAAGACAGCAAGAGCAATTTATTGCAAACAATTAGCAGCAGTACAGAGTACTCACTCTATCATTAACCACTGAATTTCAAAGATGGGATAAACTGCATATAGCTGTATGTATAGCCAGTGATACTGTGATTGTGATCGAGGCTAATACGGTAAAGAGCAAACCTCCATAATCCCTACTACCCAGTACTACCATACTGTATGAGATAGTTGACTACATGTTCAGTCTGTTCCTAGGTTTGATGATATCACAACTTCACTTGGCAAATTGTTCCACAGCCTGATGGCGCTGGGATAATAGGAACATTTAAAAACATCTGAATTAGTTTGTAGTTGTTGAAATTTCATTGAGTGACCTCATATCACAGTGGTTGCTGTCTAATCCAAAACATCCAAGCTGTAAAGAAAGGGTGTGCCCCCAAAAAGGCATAGTGAAATAAGTTGTGAAATCAAAAGTGGTGGCCTAATGGCTGTGATAGTAGGCTAATGGTAATAAACAACAATTCAGGTGAATTTGTGTTTTGATGTTACAACTTTATTTTTCCCTGGCCTTATTTTTAGGGGCTGCACCCTTTTTCTTTACAGCTTGGTTGTATTGGTTTAGATATCTTTTTGTAACACAAAATTGGCCATAAGCTGGCTTTTGGGCTTCCTTTTTACTTATTTTTTCTCTTTACTACAAGAATTATCAACTTGTACTCTCTATTAGAGTTCTTGATCTCACACTTGCTACACGTAGTCAGTTTTCACATATAGCTCAATGGAATTAAACCTGTTTATGTACCAGTAGTGGGTCAGTACTGAGGTTTAATTTTTTTTTTTTTGCTCAAGAGAATCACAGGCAATCAAGTTGATCACATGTGCTGAGTACTACATGATGATTGAGAGCCAAACAGCAAATGCAGGTTAGTGTTATAGCCTGTAGCATACTAGCCTTGGTCAAACACAACACTTCAAGTGGCTGCGGCACTTTAGAGGGAACGTCACCACAATGTTTGGCTTGGTTACCCACAATCAATGTTAGGAAACTTGCCTTAAAAGAGGTGCAACTACCCTGTCAGACTCTCCCCAGTGAGTGGTACATAACAGTTATACAACGTGCACTTGAGCTCTGCCTGCATAAACGCACTTTCCTTCGGACCTCACAGCTCTCTCAGGCTCGTACATTGATATCAGGCAGAGCATTCATGGCCGTTGTATACTACTAAATGAGCTACTGAAAGACCCTTCTAAGATTATTAATTTATCTGTACACCAATTTTCAACCGATTCCCCTAAGCGGTTTGTCCAGTAGGCATGGCAAGTAATAGTTTTTTAAAATCTCGGTCATGTAATTGTTACGCACTGTTGGGTTTTGCATTGTATCTCACGATCATTAGCTCAATTCCTTTCAAACCAAAACAGGTTTGAGGTTCAATAGTTAATCTATCCATGTATTGATTGTCAGATGCGCTGTAAAAACTGCTCTTCTGTGAGTCAAATTGTCTAATTTCAAGGCAATTGGACTACCCATTCACATTTTCTGACAGCTTTTTGTAAGTGTGTGAAAAGAAGGAAAACAAAACAAGAAAAAAACAAAGAAATTAAAGCTAATTTTTGAAGTCTCATATCTCAGAAATTCTTCAAGTGATTTTGCTGAAAATCGATATGCTGACTACTGAAGGTGGAGGACATTCTACAGCAAAAATCATCTCATTTTGTGAAGGCAGCACGGAGCTATGTATGGATGAAAATTGCATTGTGTATTGTGTGTGTTGTGTGTGTGTGTTGTGTGTATGTGTGTTGTGTGTATGTGTTGTGTATGTGTGTTGTGTATGTGTGTGTGTGTGTGTGTGTGTGTGTGTGTGTGTGTGTGTGTGTGTGTGTGTGTGTATGTGTGTGTGTGTATGTGTGTGTGTGTGTGCATGTGTGTGTGTGTGTGTTGTGTGTATGTGTGTTGTGTGTATGTGTTGTGTATGTGTGTTGTGTATGTGTGTGTGTGTGTGTGTGTGTGTGTGTGTGTGTGTGTGTGTATGTGTGTGTGTGTGTGCATGTGTGTGTGTGTGTGTGTGTGTGTGTGTGTGTGTGTGTGTGTGTGTGTGTGTGTGTGTGTGTGTGTGTGTGTGTGTGTGTGTGTGTGTGTGTGTGTGTGTGTGTGTGTGTGTGTGTGTGATGTGGGCTTTCATCCTAAGGTCTCCAAACAACACAGAAAATCTTGTTCTATTAGACCAATTATTAGGTATAGCTCTTAACAGCTTAATTACCCGGGAATATCGATTGTTATTGGGTACAGCAACATAATAATAATAACCACTGATAAATTAAGGGAAATCCCTAAAAATATTCCCTGGGTAACAAGCTTTCAGTTTTCGGACACTTACATTACTACACACAGACGGACAGACATACCTGATTCCTCTTCTCCACTTCCACAATATGTGCAGCCAAGTGAGAGTTGACGAAACACATGGATGTGTGATGTATGTTGAAACGTATGGCTACACCCCCTTTGTTACCCTTGACAACAAAAACAAGAATGATACCACATATTCTAATTGTTGCTCACCATGACACCCATTACTCCAGTAGCAGTACACTCAGTCTCGACATCAGTAATATACTCCCTGAGGGCATGTTTAGCATACACTATCAATAGTATTCCTACCAATCGAATGGCATGAACCTGTGTTAGTTAGTAAACACCATACCCTAGTAACAATACCAGCTCACCAGGTAATAACGTTTGTCTATACTCTTCAGACCATGGCCTACCAGTTCCCTCCACTCTGCTTCTCTGCTAGAGTCATTTAATACTAAGGCCTCAGCACTCAGGTCAAGCTCTTGGAACCTGTGTAGATAAACCTGTCGTTACCTGATACACTGTGCAAAGTAGCTTAAACTAAACCCTAAACAGAGTGGTCTACAGTATACAAGCTTGTACTGGTTAAAGACACTGTGTAGACCAGTGAAGAAGGAACCATAACTTACAAACGTAGGGAAAAATTAGAAGTTTACATTTAAGTAGAGATCATATTGAGGACCATAAAGGTTCAGGCTTCCTGGCCAAAAATATCACCCCAAACACCAGACCTCATGGTGGTGTCTAGGCAGTATTGGTAAACCCAAAAGTTGCCTATAACAACTACCTGCAGATACACCAGTGGACATTTAATCCATTACTTCCTTGTTTCCATTTTTTTCTTTGATCCCTAATCCAACTTTTTTCTTTGATTCCTAATCCAACTTAAAGTTGCTTAGATACAATACAATGAAACAAGGGAGGTCACCTCTACCAGCAGCTATGTGATTGCTACAAGGTGAGCAAGAGCATATAAACCTTTAGAGAGAGCATTAGTTAAATGTTTAGAATTAAACTATCACTTATTCCCTTTTCTGGACTCCCTATCAAAAAAGGGCCAACAAGTATACAGGAAGGAAAGCAGTACTGCATAGCCTAAATATTCCGAGGGGGATAATTTAACAGTGAAAATTTTATCCTTGAAAAAGTTAGATCTCTATATATTACATATGGGATTGATTGGAAATCCACAAAAAAAAAAAAAATTGCATTGCTCAACCTCGAAAATATTGTCCCTCAAAACATTTAGGCTATACGGTAGGTAGCTGACACCTGAGTTAGCCAAAGGAACAGGTTCTTAAAGTTAACAAAATATGTAGACCCATCTAACATCTATGAAATCATTGCATAGACACTCCTACACATGGAGAAACTAGCTAAGCAATCTAAGTGTTAGAGGTGTGGTGTATGTGATAAGTGACATGAAGCCATTTCAGGTGTACCATTAGGATTCAACACCTTACACTGTCAGCAAAAACAAATGAGGCACAAAGGTTAGCACATGATCTATACATTGTATAGATGGTGTAATATGTCAAAAGGTACTTGTCAGGCTGAAACAATGAACAGTAAAAGCCCATCATAACCTCAGCCATTATTGGGTTATGTTTGTCTGAAGGTATCAGTTAGTTGACAGCATTGTTCAGTATACCAACTGTCTGAAGGTATCAGTTAGTTGACAGCATTGTTCAGTATACCAACTGTCTGAAGGTATCAGTTAGTTGACAGCATTGTTCAGTATACCAACTGTCTGAAGGTATCAGTTAGTTGACAGCATTGTTCAGTATACCAACTACAAGAAAAACCACTTTTGAGGCATTAAAGAAATACCATTTTGAACATTTTAACTTGTCGCTGATACACTGTACTATCATATAGGGAGACCTTTTAAACTTGTCAAACCTGTTAGACCTGTCAAACCTGTTATAGTCACTCACCCAATGGCATAAATATCAGGTTTACAGTCATGAGTATCAGGTTTTGACTCTTCTGTAGCCTCAAACAAATGACCAAGAGACACTGTGGGAGGCTGTCCATTGACGTTCCATGAGCAACAGTAGATCCTTGTAATTACATGAAATAACATGATAATTCTACAAATACTAGTACACACAGAGCATAAGGGACGTTGCACAGTTATGAGCACACCATCATGTAAACAGATACTGGTTCAGACTCTGAAGGCCAGTACATACATGTAACAAGTTATTCCTTCATGAAAACACGTAGGAAAAGGGCTTAAAGCCTACTCTATCACAAACTAAACACTATTGTGGGGTACTGGAATGTATGAATTATTGTTCTAATTGGGGCCTGCCATTGAACACTTGGCTGGGTAACACAACAGTTTGAAATAATTCTAGGCACCAAAAATTGCTCCACATTTTAGAACTTGCAGTTAATTTTGTAAAAATGTTTTAACAGGCAGAGCAGCAATTGTTGCTCACAGGTTAAGGTTACGGGTTAGGCGCTTAATAATAGGTTATTATTTTTTGATGCGTGATAATGGATGGTGCAATATTGGCACGAAACTCAAGCAGGTGTTAGTGAGAAGGTTGTTAACTTTAAAGCGTTGTATAGCCACGTGGAGGAATCATACAAAGTGAGTGTTAATAATTTACTGCAGAAGGTAGTCAAGGGTAAAATTAAGTCCCCACAATATGGTTGAACCAGCGTTTAGCGCTACTGCTTAATGTGGTTATTATTCATCAAAAATAGCAGCTGTCAGCTAATTAGTACTAATTTGTTATGGCAGTGTCAATGGGTGGTTATAGTATCTAGGTCCTGTCATGGAGACTTTGTGGGAAAACTGACTAGAGGCTGGTTAATTATCGTATCTTTCAAGGATAATGGCGATTAGTTCTGCTACGGAAATACCGCGAGTGCACTACAGTGCTGTTACAATCGGATAACAACTCAATTCGTTCATGAGGACCTAGAAATCACTAAGTAATAGATTATTAATGCTAAATATCATGGTGTGGCTTCCCTTGAAACCTGGTTTTTGATGAATAGCAACTCAACAGTTTCGCTGTTTAGTGCCTGCATTTCTGTACAAGCGCATCTCTTGTTGAGTGTATCGCCGCTTTTGGTATTTCTTGTACGTTGATATGCCATGTTATTTTAGTGTGTTCTTCCGTGCAAAACGGTTAAAACAGAACTATAAGCAAAGCGCTTACAAAATTATTTACTGGGTAACCCGTAACCTTAACACACACCACTGGAAGTGCTCATCTTACGTGTGACAAGTGAACTAATAGTCCGGCAGACAGCAGGGTGAAGTTTGCAAAATGGTCTATAGTATATTTTAATGCAGATTTGGATTGCCCTGTACACCTAAAGCAATATTCCACCTGCTGGACAGGTGTCAGCATTCCATAGCAACCAAAGTTTAATTAGCTACAGCAACCATACAAATTTTACAAAATAGCTTCTGTGGGTTGCTTGATAACCTGACCAATTAACAAATCTGAGATACTGCAATTGATGTCAAGAAAAACTGAATATTAATAGTCCAATAAACCCCTGAAGGTATCACTATACATATTGTAGATAGAATCAAGTGTCTCTTGACTCCGGTGATAATAGCTTGCTTTTTTTTTGGTTTTGCCACTATGGAGAAGCTAGGCTAATACACTATGGAAAAGCTAGGCTAATACACTATGGAAAAGCTAGGCTAATACATTCTTCCTCTACCTAAGGTCCATGAAGTGCCAACAATTTATCAGGTACAGTATTATTACACAACAGAATGCTCAAAATCTGACCATAACATTTGGTGCTAGTGATAGAACTTGAGTTTAAGGGCTTAAAGAAGTTGATGTATAGTGCCTATTCATAGATAACTAATGCTTGCTATATACTCGTGGCAAGTAGGGGAGTATGTCACAAAGCACTCGCTATACAGCAAATAGTGTATGCGTTCTTCATATATGTAAGCTTATTAATTCTGGTGCTCAGGTTCTTCACACCTGTCCCACTATTAGCTTATTTCCAAGAAATAATGTAAGTAATGCCTTATTTGGAGCATCATATGAGGTATCCATGTAATGATATCATAAAACCTACGTAATTTAAACAGTTAAACTACCCTACAGTATAGTGTGGACACAATTGTCTATGATTCCATTTGTATTAAATGCATATGTAATTAGACCTCTGAGATCAAGACATCTTTCTCACAAGTGGAGTCCTAAGGTGTCCAGAATAGAGGAGTGTATTACTGTGAGAACCTCTAGCCTTATTTATATAGGATAATCTATATATATGTATGACTGTGCCTACCTCTTCATCAGTATTTATGTACAGTAAATTGATCATGACATGCCATTTTGTATATACTAAAGTTATGGCTGTTTGCATTGGTCTAAATCACTTCTGCTCACAGTAACATTTGCTATTTTAACTGAAATGGCCATCAAACCAAATTCTGTATACTTGCATATTGCTTCTCTTGCATGAGAATTTTGGTAACATTGTGATATAGCATGCTAGAGAGAACTTTCAATGATATATAATAATAGTGATCAACGTACTAGTCAACTTGTGGCCAAATTTGCAAGAAAGATCTTCACACAGTCACACACCAAATTTTACCACCTTTATGATTCATGATTGAAATAATTTATTGATTGAAATTTTGTCAGCTGTGAGCCATAACATAGAGCATTGGATGAAGAAAAATTTTACATTTGTAACAGAATTAGTTATTAATGTAACTGCAATAGCGGACTTGCATGATTACGTCACGCGTGAAGGTACATGCCCATTTATGGTATCACATAAAATAAATTCCGTATGAAATGTACTGAAATTTGTCACAGGCGTGCACTTCGGGAGCCACTACAGCTACATTCTACCGTATATTTCTATGAAATTTGGTGTGGTTGAAGCCAAATCATAAAGCTATCTTACTGTGAAAACTGCTTATCAATACCTCTTACAGAACTGGACTTATGGAAGCTGCTAATGGGACAAAATCTGCCACGGCCACAGAAGAAACTTGATCAGTCCATAAACCAAAACCTAGGGGTGAATATATGTGCTGTGTTCCTGGCTGCTACTCGAATTCTAAGAAGGATATGACGCTTTCTTTCCATAAGATTCCTAAAGATGAACTGTACAGAATGAAGTGGATCAATGCTATAAAGAGGAAAGAGTTTACTCCAGGTGAGCACCACCGCATGTGCTCTGTATACTTTAGAAATGGAAAGAAAATGGGTACGACTGATGTTCCAGTGTTATTTCCTTTACTACCCACACCTAACCCACATACTACACCATTTGATCTATATAAACAAATCGATGTAGAATAGTACACTGATGTTTTGAAAGAAGCTAGCACCAACGCACTAAAAAAGCATAATAGATTTTGATCAATATTTCCTGGATTAAATTTTACTCTTTCGACATGATCATCTTGGAAAAGTCTATGTCCTGCCTCTTTGTGTTTTATAGCTCCTGTAGTCTTATATGTTTTCTTAGTTGATGACTTCTGGTTAGCTGCAACAGTTGTGGAGTTAGACACTAAGTGGGCAAACAAGTGATCATATGAAAATTGCGGTAGACTGTCTAAATTCTTAGTCCAACCATCAGTTGGCAATTCTCAACTTGTTAATGACAGTTGCTGGTCAGTCTTAGCTCCAACATGCTGCCGGCCTCAATCAGGATCCACTAAATGAGTGGCTATACCAGTTGCAATATAGTCACGTACTCTACACAAAAAGTATCACTGGTATATATTGGGGGTCACTGGTATATATTGGGGTCACTGGTATGCATTGGGGTCACTGGTATGTATTGGGGTCATTGGTATATATTGGGGGTCACTGGTATATATTGGGGGTCACTGGTATATATTGGGGTCACTGGTATGTATTGGGGTCACTGGTATGTATTGGGGTCACTGGTATGTATTGGGGTCACTGGTATGTATTGGGGTCACTGGTATATATTGGGGGTCACTGGTATATATTTGGGGTCACTGGTATATATTGGGGTCACTGGTATGTATTGGGGTCACTGGTATGTATTGGGGTCACTGGTATGTATTGGGGGTCACTGGTATGTATTGGGGTCACTGGTATATATTGGGGGTCACTGGTATGTGTTGGGGTCACTGGTATGTATTGGGGTCACTGGTATGTATTGGGGTAAGTAATAGCATTCCATATGTATACCCAGCACAAACTTGGGTTTACAATTAATTCATAATAGCGCATGCTGACTCCGTATTCTGTTTGTATACATGTATTGCATATAATACAGTGTTGTATGAAATACAGTGGTACAGTGCTCTGTTCCAACAAATTCATAACAGTCAAGCTGTGAAAAGGGTGCATTGGCACACTACAACTTTATCGTTCAGAGTTATAAAGTAATAGTGTTGGTCTAAAATATGTACATGGAGCTGATAACTAACCAATTTTAATCATTGCAGCAATTTCAGTTGGTTGCTGGTTTTGATTAACTTTAAGGGTGCTCGCTGATATTTGAAGCCGTTTAAGTGCCAGCCCAGAAACCACATGCGGCTATTACATCATAATTGGCATTACTACGCATACTTGTAGTATCCGTGTTAAGTGGACATGTTTTGCACCAGAGAACACGAGGAAGAATAGCTCGAAGAATAGCATGTTATTTCGCTTTAGAATCGTCACTGAAGTGTTAGCAAATGATTGTCTGATGGATCAACAGTTATGAATTAATTTAAAAGTAAGTGTTATTTAAGGCAACAAGTGTGAACGCACTTTTCGCTTGTAGGCAACATGCGTTCGTGCCTTGTTTTCTCGAGTGATAGGGTATGCTGGTAGTTAGTATTGTAATTGTAAGCTGCTTATGTAGGGGACAATGTTACCAGCTGGAATCACAAGGCGTTACAAGCTGATGATGATGGCGTGCCTAGCGTAACCTATCCAAGAGCGACTTGGAGACTCCAGGCGGAGCAAGAAGCTGTTCCTGTGTGTGAAGAAGAGAAAACAGAGCTTTTTGTGTTTAGAACAGCGTTTATGACATGTTATTTTGAAAAGTTGGTGATTGCGGTCAATAGGAATTTGTGTGGTTATTGTATCAATAATGTTGGGCGCACGCAATCTTTACACATGTTTACTAAAAATAAAACTAGTTTTTAAGTGATACCCGTGAAGGCTTCAAAGTTTGTAGGGAGATTCGCTGATAAATTCTCCAGAGGTCTATGTTTAGATTTTGTCCGTAGCGTTATGGCTTCATGAGTTACGGCACCGAGAACATGAGGTTTTGAATGGTGTAGCACACTTTTAGTACTAACTTAAGTTCTATGTACGCTGTGTACTAATACTAAACATAGAGTTGTGAGTTATAAGCTGAAGTTTGTTCAACGTGGTTTCCATTGCGCTACTGCGAAAAATGGAGGACTAGTTTCGATTTAAGCGCTTCATAAAGAACTACGCATAGTTATAAAATGGTATAGGCTAGAAGAATTCTGTTTGGTTTGTGTTGAAGAGAAAGAGAAGCACTTCCAACGCAAGTAGCATATGGATTCATTTTATACATTATGTGAGTATTAGCAACAATACAAAAAATGCATGTTGTATGGCTTCAAATAGCCGCGAGCACCCTTAAAGTCTGTCACAGCTTGACTATACTTGGCATGGATCCCGTCACTCACTACTTTACGTGCACACCATTCAAGGTCCAAGTCCAACAAGGTAGAAAGTCAAGCTGATGTTGAAAACAGAATTTATACAATTTAAAAGCCATTTAGTTAAAAGTACTAGTGAAACTGTCTATTCTGAGCTGCTGCCTTATTAAGGAGGTAGTGTCATTAAACATGTTAATGTCATTGTGTACACAAATGACACAATTAGGAGACTGTAATGTACAATCACTGGACTAGTAAACTAGATTAGTAAACTGGACTAGTAAACTGGACTAGTAAACTAGACTAGTAAACTGGACTAGTAAACTGGACTAGTAAACTGGACTAGTAAACTGGACTAGTAAACTGGACTACTGGCACATATTTGGGTAACTGGTCGTAGCTACTGCTACATTGAATGTATAATATACACGTGAACCTGTCTATTTGGTGTTGCCTGTTATCTTAGGATTGTGTGCAATATGTATAACAACTCTCTCTTTCCATCATACAACTACCATTCATCTTATCATGAGGTATAAACCATACAGTAGATGTGTATGTAGTGTTGCATGCATCCTGACAGCTGTAGCTGGGCAATGTTGACAAGTCTGGCATGATCACACCTTCCTTTTGTATGTGTGTGATTGTGGGTTTCATTATGTACAGGGAGAGTGGTCTAGACTAGCATACTTACAACCAGTTGCCCAAATATTTGGTAACAAAGGGAAAATACCTGAGTCCAGTAGTCCAGTCCACCAGTCCAGTGATTGTATACAACTGACCGTTACAATGGTCAGGTATACAGTGATCCAATAAGACAGGTTTCACTGTATAGGTGATTATTACAAGTATTGTACAATCACAAATGCAGTAAAATACCTACAGTAAAGCAAACAGGCATAACACGGAATGTGATCAAAGGAATCAAATGAAACTTGGTGTATCACTTTGTCACATGTCACATGATACACTGTCTGTGTACCAATTTTGAAGAAAGAGTAGGTTAACACTTTAAATTTTCTGATAATTTAACATGGAATTACCAAAATACTAGAATTTCCTGAGTTAATATCCCAATGCTGACGGAGGTCTAGCAGGTGGTTTTGGGTAGTCCATAATATGGAGAAATATTTTGCGACAAAATAAACTATAGACCATATTGCACGGTTCAGCCAAAAATGTCTGCCAGACTATAATCATACAATGACACCATTAATGGTGATGTTAAAGGAACACAGTCCCTTTTGTAATAATTATGTTTAAAAGAACACTTATCCAAAAAGTGACCACCATAAAATGGCATTACTCACTTTAATTCTTTAGTGAAGCAGAAGTCATTTTCCCGCTCTTTTAGTTTCTTCTGAATGATACACATCCTGGGATTAACATCCTTCAACATCAGTACCCCGGGTCTGAAATATCTCCCTAATTGTGCTCTACTTTTTTCCTGGTCTGCTGCTGATGATTCCAGCATAGTAATTGATCGTGGCTTTTTCCTTGACAACACCGGATTGTTAGCCTGAGCCCTACTCTTATCTACAAGTTTAGATGATTTGGGTAGGCCATGATAGGAGCGATGGTAGCCTGCATGCTTACTTTTCAATTCGGGAGAATGTTTTGGTGAAGATTTTGGAGATGATTTGGGAGACAATTTAGGGGATAATCGATGTAGTATTGATGGAGGTTGAGAGAGTGTTCGATGTTTATCATTGCTAACAACAGGTAAAGATGTCGTAAACGCTCTAGTAACATCATCCAAGTCATCATCACTATGATCTATGTAGAATGAAGGATGTTGAGGGTCACTATCGGGGGTAGTTGGCTTGTCATCATCTTGTTCCTGTTGTAACATGTTATCATATGAACTACTCCGATGTTTAGTAGTGATGTTATTGTTCCACTGTATAGACTGTACACCACTACTACTATCTAGTAACATTGGATCTGAACTAGCATGTCGTAACATTAGAGGACTACTGCCCCCATAATGCAGTTGTTCTTGTAGGTGTGCACCTGTTGGACGAAGCAGTTCAGACGACCTGCTGGCCTTCATTTGTTGATCAGCAGCAGTACCAGTATTTGTTGGTTGTTGTTGAGATAATATTTGGTCATCATTGATGGGTAATGAGTCACGACTACTCAATAAGATATCATCACTACTACAACTACTGCTCCTTATTCCTCCATTGTTCTTCTTCAGTGGATCAAATGAGTCAATCTCACAATCTGTAAGATGTGACATTACCAGTTATAGGACTTAATGTATGGGGAGTGCTTAGTATATAGGAAGTGCTTAGAGCATAGGGAGTGCTTAGTGTATGGGAGTGCTTAGTGTACAGGGAGTGCTTATTTTTAGGCATAACCTGCCTAAATATTTTGAGGGTAAAATTATTTTTGCCCTTTCGAGGTTTTTGGGGTTAACAGTGAAAATTTTATCCAAAATATTTAGACCTCCATATACATACATGTTGGATTGTTAGCAAATCTATTATTGTTTACATTACTCAACCTCAATGATATATACCATATAGCCGAGGGGGAAAGATTTCACTGATTTCGCAGTTTTGGATGTTATCAGCAAAAATTTTACCCTTGAAATATTTTAGACTTCCATTTAGTCTAATACATTTTGGGAATATTTGCAAATCCACGAAAACTTTATTTTTAGCAACATTGCTCAACCTCTAAAATTTGCCCCTCGGCTATACAGTATATTTAAACCAGGTGCATGCCTGGTTTACTGAAATTTTCGTAAAAACAGGTGGGTGTGTACCTACCTATCTACCTACTTGTCTGTACGCACCCATGTGAGCAAAAACATTATATGGTAAAAGGCAGCCAGGATGTAAGAATTGAAAGCTAAATTAAGTTTGTATTAAACTTCCACACACATAAACTTTGCTCTGTGGTGGTTTCTTCTCGGCGGTCTGAAATACGGGTATGGCGACTCTTCGTGAACAGTCTTCCCTTTTGGTTTATAGACGTCTAGCAACTTTAAACTAACGTTGAAGGCCTCTTAGGCTACCAGAGGCAGGGTTCTGCCCACACTGGTCGGCAGTGGTCCAAAGTGACCAGTACCTCTAAAAACCCTCTTAAATCCGACCAATACAATTCTTACATATATCACTGATACATGTGCAATATACCCTAATATAACACACAGCACATCAGTTTGTGTTAACTTTAGGCCACCACTCAGGAATTTCTGGGCAGAACCCTGCAGAGGTAGCATATCCTTAGAGTTAAAAGGGGGGTGTTACCCGTACCTACGCAAATGAAAATGAATGGCAGCCTCGAGGCTTTCTCTATACAATTAGCACGAGAAAACACGATAGACACACTATAAAACAGTTGAGAAGATACTTCTGTGCGTAATTTGCAGTTTAAAGTGGTTTGTTATAATTATGCTTCTTTAGCAGTGCATAGCAACATAATTACCAAATTACAAATAATTAATGAATTACAAAATACGCTGAATTACAGTATAATTATGATTTAGTTATGCATTTCTAATTTGAGATTGTTTGCAAATCTGTAAAAAAAAATTACATTAGGTAACATTGCATAACCTCAAACTAGGTAATACGATACACGTATAGCTAAATATTTCGATGGACATGTTACTGAATTCAATTTTTTTCGCAGATTTGCAAACAATCCCAAAATGTATTAGACTATATGGACCAGAGGTCTAAATATTGTAAGGATAAAATGTTGCTGTTAACCTCCAAACCTCAACACCAGTGAAAATGTTCCCCCTCAAGCATACAGTATTACAGGGGTGCTTAAGGGAGGTGTAAGTTACAACACAACTTACTGGCCACTTGTGTTCTCCCATCACTGCTTGGTTGAAATATCTGACTCCAAGGCCACGATGAATTGTTATCATCAACTGTAACAACAATATCATTGCTAGACAATAGGACATGTAATCTAAACATTGAGAGATTTGACAAATAATTATCACTTTGTCAACACTCAATTCATCAAATTATGACAAACAGGCAAATACAAACCAACTGCTCAGATCATGTGATGTGTGTTAACATTTTAATTTTAGCATTTAGTTCTTCCAGCAGCTTACTGTGTAGTATTCAAATGTATCTCAACAATGACATGTCACTTACTAGCAGAAGGTCTTACTCCTATAGGTCAGTAATCTATCCGTGTTACTATCATGTAACATATTTTAACTTCCCATTTGAAAGTAGTGACAACTATGTAGTTGGTCTCAAATTG
Source organism: Dysidea avara (assembly GCF_963678975.1). Classification (NCBI taxonomy): domain Eukaryota; kingdom Metazoa; phylum Porifera; class Demospongiae; order Dictyoceratida; family Dysideidae; genus Dysidea; species Dysidea avara. The sequence goes on from NC_089277.1 coordinate 869,648, forward strand.
TTACTAATTAAAAGACGTCCCATAGGAAGTTACATATATGTGACCCACTGAGCAAAAACTGGCCATTTAGACTAATTCTATTTTATTGCATGTCTGTTATCTATAGTAATAAAGGAGTGGACAGTCAAAGTTTTAGCCTTTTGTGATGAATAGTCTTGGAGTTGTAGTGCTAGACAGTTGGAACAGGAATAAACTTGATTTATACAGGAACAATATGGCAAATAAAATATAGGCACTTGTTTAATTGATCATAACTCATGACTGAAACAAGCTACGAAGATGGGGTTTAGTTCAATGAACTGGCACATCAATCAAGATATAGTGTTTTACCTGTACGTCTCTGTGTAGACAAATGAGAAAGCCATTTCACCAATTAAATACTGATGGTAAACTATATTTCTACTGCATCGTAAATAAGCACCCATAACTTACCTACTGTATGCTGTACAAACATAAAACAAAGATTTTCTTACTCCCAATGAACAGGAGGATCTGGTGGTGTATAGGTTTTGTTGATTTGTACTTTGTTTTAGTACATATCAAAACAATTGAAATGTGCATAAAACTTTTATGTAGCATGTGTATTTTACCTAGTTGAAAACGACAGGTTTTCACTCAGCAGGTAACATATTATTATCAAGTGAAGAAGTGTGATGTTGCTTTATAATAATTTCAAAATTCACACAGTTTATAGGCAATTATGTAGAGTCTTCATAGAGGTATGGAGCCATTAGGTGAGAGGTAGTAAATGTGTTGTGATAATGTGGGTAATGGTCTGTATAGTAAAGTCAGGTCTACAAGTACATCACCTTATCACTAACCTTTGCTGTTATTCTGATCTATAAAGCAAAATGCAATTCCCTCCATTCTCATTGATGATGGAGATTAGCTAGTTATAAAACAAGGAGCTTTCCAAGCTGGCAAGGATACCTTATCACATGCGCACGCACGCATGCACGCACGCATGCACGCACGCACGCGCTTACGTCAAACTGCTACATGTAGGTCTAGGACAATTTAGGCACATCAACCTCAGTTTATTAAAACATGTCGTTCCTCAATGCCGCATAAGGTTTGGTGCACACTGCAGTGACAAGTCAGGAAATATGTTGTCCCAGTCATGTTACAGCCCCCACCTTTTAGAAAGAACAATTTTAGCTTCATCAGGATAAGACTTCAACACCTAGAGTAATTAGTGCACAAATCTATAGTACGTTCGCGTTGAGCTGAATCCTGAGTTGTTGATTAAGAAGCCATACAAGATCAAAGGCTTTAAACATAATGTTTATGACGCATTTATTCGTAAGCCCATGTTACGGGCGCGCACTTAATTGTTGAGAATATGGCGTCCAGTGTACCGTCAGCGAGTGCGGAGCGAAACCCTTTTGGGAAGACGTTAAACAGCCAAACGAAGTATCTACTTATGAAACTATGGGAGTACTTTAAGCAAGAAGCGAAGAAATGTAAAATTTCTATCAACATCATGGAGAGAATCTCGAAGGCCACCGGTATTGTATCATGCCTTCTTTGCTGGGTTTTGGCATACATTACGCCACGCAGGGATTTCAAGGACATCCATTAGAATGGAGCACCGCAAGAAAGGCCATTTATTTACGCCAAGAAAAAGGTACAAAATGCACTTTGCACAAGCCCGCTCAATTCTGTAATCGCCAGGTACAAATGTTCATGAGTCCTTGTTGATACAGACAGTTTTAACCCAGATACTATCAGACAAGATCCATTCATTGTACGGAAGGGAGGAAATCTATCGCTCTCAAAGATTTTGGTAAGTTAAATTTTGAAACCTGGAACTTTGTCACTTACTCCGTCTTAGGCCAAACTTAAGAATGATGGTGTTTTCTCTGGGGGTAGAACATTGCTTTAAAGAGTGTTGAGTGATATGGGATTTAAGTACAAGACGATTAATGACAAGAGGTTAGCATTGAAACTGTTTGTGCTTTAATTTCACTACACGTATGTGCAGGTTATGCTATGAGCAGCCCTGCACAGTCCATCAGTATCATAAATATTAAAGATGAACGAGGTGCAACAGAACTGAAGGAAGACCAGTTGTGTATTTGGATGAGACTTGGGTAATGAAGAACTTCTAGAGCAATTCCTCATCCAAATCGGCAGTGATAGTGAAGATGGTGATGGTGGTATTAATGAATTGTCCACTAGCAGCAGCGGGTCCAAGTCTTCTTCTGGGCTTACTTCATCTGATGTAAGATTGTTTGATATTTGCAGCATTGGTGTTATAACTTGATTTTGTTCCCCAGGAGTCATCAGGTAGCTGGGATTAAACTCTGTGAAGTACATAATATCATTGCTTTATTGTGCTATCCGAAGTTGAACATACCATCCCTTATATATTTAATCAGTGCAGGAGTGTTTGGAAGTCACTACAGGTACTATCAGCCCAAATTCATACAAACAGTATTATTTCATTTGTTGAAACTTTTAGAGTTTTTTGGGAATGTAACTTCAAAAACAAAATGCTGGCTGGAAAAACTGTGTACATGTGTGGCGAAGTGATGAGAAAAGTATTAAAATGACAAATTGACTAAATGGGAACAGAAGACGATAGTCAGCTGTGGTGAATGTGAAGTAAAATACATGTTGTTTGGCTCACTTGCAGGAACACCAATGCTACATAACGGATTTTGAGCTGTTATAATTTGGTTTTTTTCTCTTTTGAGGCTGAAGAAGTTTTTACCTGAATATAAGCAGGCCACTTATCTTCTAAATACAGTGCAACAGTGGCCCCAGCTCTTCTACTTATGCAACTCTGTTTTACACACACAAAATCTGTTTTATTTTTCTTGTAAAAGTGTATTACAGCCTCTTACATAAGTGATGGTGAAATCATGCGTGTTGAGGGCGGGTATGTGACGTCTGGCTTCGCCACAAACATGTGTCAACATGACCATCAAAGGGCCGTACTTTAGAGGCTTCCCCATTGAAAATGTATGGAGAAACTTTACAGTGCCATAGCGGGAGTGTCTTACATTCGAATGAAGCGCTTTTAATATATTTTTAGCGGAACGAGAAGCGCTACGTATCGAGCTATACAGGAGCCCCATGCGATGTAGCAATCGTAAGTTATTAATCGTTTTTGAGGGTTCAGCTCAACGCGAACGTACTATAGAGCATGATATAATTATTACGTATTATGATGCTGTTCATCCCAGTACAAGTGTATATGATGAAGAGTAGGGCAGTTTCCAGAATCAGCTCAAATATGAATAAGGTCGGTATCACACAAAGCCACCATAGTTTACCTTGTGGGTCTCACAACCAGCAAATAGGTCATGTGATGCAGTATACTTCCGGACTCACAAGGGGATGTCTCATATGAAGGCGCTTATAACTTGTCCCACGTACCGGCTTTGACATGCCCAGCTACTCTGGTAGGTAGCTATGCCCTGACCTGTTTGATCTGTACTGGTATATGCACAGTTTGATGGCATTTAAGAAAATATCACTGTACAAATACATACCATGGTACAGATTGTATAAACGAAAGTGTCATAGAAGGTTGATGAAAATGCTAAAATGACCAACATAATTACAAGGTTCTCTTCCAAACAGTTAGGCGCCTATCAATGTAATGCCTGACTACCACAGATACGGGCAGAGGGTGGGGGAAGGTCGGGGGAATCGTTTACCAAATTTCCCTGACATGGCGGGGGTTTGTTTTCACTAAGAAATTTACTGAAGCAAAGGTGTGTGGCTTAGAAAGGAGTTTCTCAGATCCTAGCTAGCTACTAGAATCCACTCGAACTCGCTCACAACCCAATTCTCTTGGCCAACGCCTGAATGCCACATAATAATACAATCCCCTCCTAGCCCCACTATCCCCGGGGTTTGCTAATCGAGACTTAATCTGGGTTTGTATTGCCAATACTTCCCCAGTAGGTGGGGAATAGTAATTTTCTGTGATGCAAATCCCCACCTCAGCCCGTATCCTTGGTAGTCGGGGATTACATTGATAGGTGCATTAAGGCAGGAAATAACAGGATGATGTATCAGCTGTCATCTAATTCTAGACGGTATGGCGGTATTTCTGGTACAGCAATGCATCAAAATAAAATATATTCTCAATACACATGGTATAAACCCAGCTGTAATATCTACAGACAGTCACAGCTTAACATAAAGTGAAAGAAGATACCATATTTGACTGGTTAATAGCCACGCACATATAATATAGCCGCCCCCAGATAGTAGCTGATCCACAGCCTAGAATTATTGTAATAAGAGCTGCCCTCAGATAAGAGCAGCAGCTTGTATCTGAAATACTGATGGAAGTGTTGCCAAGACATACTTAAAGCAGAAACCAGGCAAAGAAATTGTTTTAAGCCAGGAAAATAGCATTTTTGAGAGACGTTAAATGAATGATAGCGTTGAAGGATGATTAAGCAACGTCAGTCACTTGTGAATCCATATAAACACCACGGGCTGAGCCCATACCGTACGCAAGGAAATTTTGACGTCAAAAAATTTGACGAATTGGCTTAATTCATCAAATTTAAATTCAAATGTATAAGTGCCCTTAAAAGTACAGGTTTTGCCTATAATTTCTTGATTTTCGTCAACATTTTATTCATCAAATCTGCTGAAGTCTGAATTCGTCAAATTTTTCTTACATCAAAATTTCCTTGCATACAGTAGTAGCTGTCCTCAGATAGTAGCTACGGGGTTCTCCTTGCTGAAAGTTATAGTAGCTGTCAGAGGAGGTACCACATGCACATGTGAGCAGATATGTTTTGTACAAAGAAGCTATTTCGTGAGGTTATTGATGTAAAATACGTGCCAATCAAACCCTTTTCTGATGCTTAATTCAGCGGCGCAACCAACCCCGATGGTTTGGTTTCAATGTACACAGCCAATTGGAGATGCCGTCACGTGATAAATAACCTACAGTGTACCAAACGAAATACAGTAGAGCCAAGCAGCAAATTGAAAAGAGAAAATTGTTGTAAATCAACTGCACAAGTGTCTAAGTAGCTTAGCAGCTATCAAAACTCGTCTACGCATAAATTTCCGTGATTTTACCATTTAAGGAATGTAATTACTGTGAATTCTTTTCAACAGTACTTAATTCATGTCGTACCTCCTCTGAGTAGCTGTGGCTATATATTAACTGGTAAAATACAGTAACCATTTTGTAAGGTCATTAGATTCCTACAAAAAAATTTTTTTGCACAACCTCATGTAACAATACACACAAACATACAATTTCATTAAATAGCAGGTAGCCTTTGTAATAATACCTATTGTCATATTCTTCAATGACAACATTTCCACAATGTGTACACACCTAATACTTAAGATCCCTTAGTGTACAAACTGATGGGGCAGGCTCATTCGTTTACTCACCGAAGTTGTCCTCAAATCCAACCTCGTCATCAAACACAATCAATGGCGGGGTGGAGGGGCGCTTCTCAGACATCACTACCAGCAACTGTGCAGCGTCACTGGATCCCACGTGTTATATAGCCGTGCAACAGCAAACTGTTACCAACTGGTATGGAGTGTTCTTCTTTTCGTCTCTGTCCCGCCCACGTATCTGTACCACAATAATTATCCTGTCGTGGTAGTGTAAGCCTATCCGAGTATGATAGCAATAGGAGAGTATTAAAATATCATGTATACCTTCACTAAGTGTTGCGACGTTCATTTAAATACAATAACTTGATTTAACGCACAGCACTATTCCATTAGTCCGCTTATCTACGTATTTTCTTCTCCGTGTTTATATTAATTTTTAATTTATGACGTAATACTATAACTACTCTGTACGGTATTTGCAAAAACCTCAGCTCACGTGGAATATAACATAAACATGTACAGCACAGATAAACAATCAACAAAAAATAATTATTATCCTAACAGTTTGTCTAGTCCTGCTAGTTTAATCTTAAACTGTTTCAAAATCATGTCATCAGGTAGTGCATTCCAAATCTTTATGGAGGAGGAAATATGACTGCAAATAAGAGTCAGTTCTGGTGGTCGGTTGTTGAAATTACTATGTAGCTACTTGGTAATTACTTAAGTGGTTAGTATTAATTGTCCGTATTTTATTGGTCTGCTGGTTGCTAGCTACCAACAGACCCTTTGATGTTTTTACACCATAAAGCTTAAATAAATAAATTGCATTGAATGACCAGTGGTAACTGAGTAGATGGTGTAACTGGGGGTATATATAGCTATGTCAATAAGATTGTATGGCTCTGGTATGGTGAATATACTATAGTCCATCTAGGCCTAATATCATCGTTCTCCTTTGATCAACATGTCAGACCACCCAGTGTCAGGTTGCACAGTTTCATGACAGAGAGAGAGATGAACCATCATTATTGAATAATGAGACACATACAAACTACAAAAATGAGTCCTTGGTCACATGTGGCCACTGAACAGGGATAGTGAATTACCCCCTGTGTGGGCATGGCAAGGAAGTGTTGAAGACAATACAAAAAACTACAAAGAAAATCAGTCTGGGAAGGGGAACCACTCACAGCATTTCTGAGTCATAAATATTCTTTGGAAGCTGTAATACACTGCCGTGAAGGTTCTGGTCCAATCAAAGCGAATTGATAAAGTCTAGAAGATTCAACGAAGAGCTGCTAGATGGGTTATGGGGACTTTCGTTTGGGAGTGTATAAACAGTGGAATGGACTACTGGAATGGAATTTATTAAAGTTCAATATCATTTTTTAACATCCAAATAAGTACAACTCCTCCCCTTAAGTATGCAAATAAATAGGATTCCCCTTGAAGTCAGCTCTTTTAGCATACTCCTCACCACAACACTTGCTTTATTACTTGTCTGAACTAACTGTCATAATGAAGGTTCAGTTCAGTGTGCAATGTGACACTACTACAGCTTGCAAGATAGTCCCGTTTCACTTTACCCAAAGATTTTCGCTTAGGCTCCTAGGTTAGTGGTAGCTAAACACCTAATAAAGGCTCTTCCTTCTGTGTTCGCCCTCCATAGCCTAACTGGTAAAGTTGATAATAAACAAATGAATACATCATTATACAATGCATAGTTACATGTAATCAGCTAGCTATAACTTTTTATCCTTACTGATTGGGAACAAGGGTTAAGTCAGGAGTCTTCTTAGTATTCCTGCTATTGTGCATGTTCATAACTGACTTTACACTACATTACATTGGTAAACTTTGTCTATGGTGAGGTGAATTATGTTAACTTCAAGGGGAATCATATTTATTTGCTTAGAGGGTTGTATTATTTGGATGTAAAATCTGATATTGAACTTTTAAAAATTCCATTCCACCATTCCAGTAGTCCATTCCACTGTTTATACACTCCCCTTTTGTTTGACAAGTAGTGTATCTGAAATTATATCTGTACCAGCGTTGAAACCGGGTCGGGTCATCCGGGTCACATTTTCTCCGGGTCATCCGGGTCTGACCCGGTTTACAAATTATCCGGGTCTGACCCGGTTTACAAATTATCCGGGTCTGACCCGGTTTACAAATTATCCAGGTCTGACCCGGATTGGATCACGTGAGAAACGAAATTGTTCGTTTGACGACGTGGACGTTTTGATCGTGTCTACAGATCGACCTCAAACACCTCCTGTGATACGTCATTATACGCATGCGCTATGGTAAGCATAGGTGGTAAGGGTGTGGCATTACTGTAGGGTGGGGGAGCTTCAAGAATTTAACCACGTAACAAGACACTTAGTTAGCAGTGTTCAGTAATGGCTGTCAACTTCACTGTCGTGCCGAAAGGGATATCAAGTGAGCGCGTGTACAAACCGTAAGACCCGAGGGGTCCGACACTCTTGAAATCTCGTACGCTTCGTCAGAAATCACATTTGAAATCATGAAATCACACACTCAAAAGAAATCAGAAATCACACTTTTTGAAAACGAAAATCGTAAAACTCCGTATATTTCCGTAAATTACGGAGGCATTGAATTACGCGATATTATTAATTGGAACATAACAGAAGTGATTTAAGGCCCGAATCACTTGATCTGGCACTGGTTCGGCTGCCAATCTCTAGAATTTTACAGCCCAAGCTGAGTCCACTAATGGTCAAAAGCTTCCATCACTGGAGCCATAGATTTTAGAGGCGCGTAAGCGCCTCTAAAATCTATGCTGGAGCCACACGAGTGATCTGAGTATCCATCTCGGAATCTTATTCAGTTTTAACTAGCAATTTAGGCTGTACTCACAGCCACAAGTGACGGTACATCATAGTGACTGCATGGGTTAATGATGAAACGGGTAAACCATGTAGAAGGGCTACAAACTATAAGCACACTTTTGCAAAGAAAGTAGTTCCCAGCATTAGCTTCAGGACAAATAATTATGCAGCTTGTCTAGAAAATATGTATGTCAGTACTGGTTAGTAACTAGCTACTAGGTGTAACTTTTCAAAGATTAGCTCACATAATATGATTCTGCTTGTTCAGCTGACCCACTAAACATCTTTACATAACTTGCAAGCAAACATTTCATATAAAACAATCCTGGCATACACAATGAAAACCATGGATGTATCCAGATCAGTTGACTGTGTACTTAGGTGTTTCCTGCCACTGTGGTTGTTAGTCAATATGAAATGAGATCAGGGTTGTTAACAGAGCCATTCCAGTTTTCAATACCATTGTGAAGGAAGGGATGTGCATGTTACTGATGTTAGCAGAGATATGTCAACTTTCAGGTGTGATTTAATCTATTGTGTATTATAAAACTGGTAGGTAATACATACAAGTAGCTATCTTTCTGCATATAGCTAAGTCAGCTTCATGCAGATTAAATACATCACATATTGATCAGATAAGGTTTATAAGTTCTGCTAAATTTTGCAGGTATGTTCATTGCTGGCAATGCATCATACTGGTTTGCATTATATTATCTGAAGAACTGATAATGCAGGATGCATTGGAGCTAACAGTGTATAGCACACAAATTTTACAGAGAACAATTACCTAATCAGTGACTTTATGGAAATACAATGCCAAAATGGTCCTCAGACACTATGCTCTTTGCTCGAAGGACATTATAGATTTTGTTTAGGTTTTATAATGTAGTTAAGTAGGTGTAGCTTGTAAGTAGTTTAGTTTATTGTAATTAGTGTGGTAGTTTGTAATTTGCATTCTTTTGTGCTTAACTTTTCTGTGTACTTGTTTGTTATCTATTTTTGTAAATAATTTTACATCTTTTTCATTACCTAATCATTACTGATTGAGTCCAAGTCTATCTCCTACCAAAGATACTGTTTTAAATTCATCATAACTCAGTGATAAAAGTGTAACTGAAATCATGTGGACCCACTGATGACACGCAACCATGTAATAGTAACCAATTCCAATATACTTAATTAATCACATGTATCACCATCAGCTACTTTTATTATTATTATTGCTGGGCATGCCGATGTGCCAAGGGGACGTGAGTAATGCTCCAAGGAAAAAATACACAACATAACAACAGTACTGCTTTATTATATATACCGGTAAAGACGATACTCGACAATGCCTAACATTGCCTATACCATTTTTACTTTACAACACAAGTATGTAGTAGCTTTTTGATAATGCATGCTTTCTGACTCAATCACTGAAGTTGGCAAATTATTCCAGTCGATGACAGCTCTTGGAAAGAAGGAATTCCGGTTCATGTAGCTAAGTACCTGGATGAAGTGGTAAGGGTAGTGGTGTCTAGTTGAACATTGTGTGGCTAAGAGGATAATGGTATTGATAGGCTGCAGATAAGTCGTGGATTGCCTCGTAAAAATGCCGGCGGTTAGCTATAACTAGGCCAGTGCGGCATTCCTTGATCAACGCCTATTATTTTTTTACCCTTGTTAGAATATAACTTATGCACGAAGTTCTGGGACGGCTTCTATTCATTTTTAGACAGCCTCTTTACACTGTTAGCTTGCCTGTTAATCATCAGCACTACCGTACGACCACAACCACAAATCATCACCGCTACTGGTGCCTGGAATCATCTCAGCCAGACGGCTTTGGCCCCAGCATCTTTGCTTACGAACTAGACTCTAGTGAAGATATAACTTTTACCATCCAGTTTACTGATGAGGAAGCTTCTGGACCCCCCGGTAAGACCTGAGATCTCAAGAAATGCACTCCGCTACTTCACCAAAATAAAATTTATAATGTGAAATTTTCTTGGCAAATAAAATTCACTGAATGTATTAGTGTCTCTTTGTCACTTGTTCCCCCAGAGGATGATATACCAGGGTTGGGTGACCTCTTCATCAATGTTATCCCTCAATACGCAGCTCGTTGGGAGGCTCTTGGTGCAATCCTTGGGTTAAAAGATTATGAAATTGCTGTCATTTCTAAAGACTATACTAACCGATCAACTGAAGATTGTGCAGCAATGTTGATGAAATGGCTGCAGAAGGACCTCTCAGCAACTTGGGATAAACTGGATGATGCCATCAACCTCCTCAGACCATCACTAACTGGTGCAGTGACTGATGATTGTCCTCATGTCAGAGGTAGGCTGTATTAAAATATTAGAATCAGTGACATCACAATACATCACTACAGGTAGTAACAAGATCTATTATATATTGGCAATTACTACTTTCTATTATATTGGCTGAAAATAATGCCTTATTTTCTAATATTTTGCAGGTCTCTAAATTTCGCATACAAATTTCAGTATTCAAAACAGACAGCATTTCGTACAGCACACAAAAGTGTATACAATACTACAGCATTAACAAAAGGAGTGCAAATTTATAAGCAGCCTAATACACACACAAAAAAAAAGTGTTAAAAACACTGCATTATTTTCTAATATTTTGCAGGTCTCTAAATTTCGCATACAAATTTCAGTATTCAAAACAAACAGCATTTCATACAGCACACAAAAGTGTATACAATACTACAGCATTAACAAAAGGAGTGCAAATTTATAAGCAGCCTAATATACACACAAAAAAAAGTTTTAAAACACTGATTATGAAGTGCCATTGTCATATTCTGCAATAGTCTCAGTCTCATCTGTAGTCTGAACAGGCTTTGACACTTCTTTAACTACTCTAATTTTTGATTGTATAAAATTAACATCACTGTGTTCCACTGTACACACATTTCTCCCACCAGTTATTCCAGCTATCATAGCGCTTCCTACATGTGGAAACAAATGTTCACCTAAAAACATATTATGACTATGGAACTGTTACTGAAAATTCTATGAACTGAAATTTCAGTCCTTATTTGAAGAGCTGAAATTTCAATTTGTAAGAAGTGAAAATTGCTTCTTTTTTTTTTAAGAATTGAAATTTCAGTCATTTTTTTATTTCATTCCTTATTTTTAAGAACTGAAAATTCAGTCCTCAACTGAAATTTCAGCTCCTTTTTTTAAGAACTGAACTTTCAGTTCTTACTTTAAGAACTAAAAATTCAGTCATGAACTGAAATTTCAGCTCCTTTTTTATAACTCCTTTTGAATCTTCAGCCCTTATATTTTTAAGAACTGAAATTTCAGTCCTTATTTTACGAATATATACAGACCACACATACATTATTGATAACACAAAATTGCCATTCTACACAAAACGACACCAACTAACAACTCTACAAGAAAGCTTACCCTTCAAGGCCTTTAGAAAATTTTGTGATTATGCCATATATGATTCAACAGCATTGAATAAACATTAAATTTGTGTAATCAAAATTCGATATTTTTAAGATTTGTCTATCATAACCAGACATAGAGTCAGCTGCTGATCCACAATCAAAACTTTCAAGGATGTCTATCCAGACCATTCCTAGACAAAGTCTCAAGGCTGGTGTTCATTTTCATACATATTCATAGGGAACACATCCCATATTTCTGGAAGCTTACAAGGCCTACTATATTGTTTCTTATAGTTATTAAAACATCTGTTGCATCGCAATGATCCCATAAGCAAGCTCCATTAAGCAGAGGCCACACCCCTAAATGCAACCACACCCCCTACATGCAACAAAAAATGGTATATAAGATTGTAAACTATAATTCCGTACCTTGAAGTTGGTCACGTACATGCGTGGACAGACAAGCACACATGGTTTTTCCCAAACCATCAGACATATGCCCACTCGAAGGCCAGCTGTTGGTGTGTGCATGACACAATAATCAATTTTATGGCAATTTTAATTCAATTAAAATATGTGGTGTTCTATACTACATACATTTTCTCATATGCATACATACCAATTCCTGTTGGTGCACTCAAAATCCAGTCATCTTGAGCAGAAAGAAGCTCCATCATCTCATTATAAAATGATACTGGCTTTTGATTATCACAGACTTTTCTACCAGTGGCTGAATCAGTGACGTAAGCGTCATTCTTGTGGGTAAAGAAATTTGGTTTGTTGGCTTGAAAAGATGGTGATCCTATGGTAGTCACCAACAATCCAATGGTTGTATGCTGCTTACTTCCTGCACCATGTTCTAGATTCACATACAAATACTATAATACATACATAAATTATATTATAAATATACACGCAAACTTTAAAAGGTTGAACAAGTGCAAGATAATTAGAATAGGAAATGTTAACAATTGCATTAAAGTAGATTTCATTCATTTTTATAGTCAGATATAAATAGATACAATGTTTAGTGTGAAATGCATCAACTGCTGACCCGGACTAGTGAAAACTGGGGTGTGTGTTCAGAAATATGTTTTGAGGCAACGTTTCAGGTGCTGGATCAGCATGTTGAGCAATCGAGCAACTATAGTGGGTGTGGCTCTCTGCATACCTACAAATTTCAGAACGCTGCACTGAGTACACACTCAATTACACATTCCTGATAACAAAGTGGGCATGGCTCACATAGTAATGACCTGCTGCAAGACTAGGCTATGATATGACTTATACAATAAGTGGGCCGTGGTTTCATGTAAGCTCGCAAAACAGTAAGCAACTTGGGTTCATGCTATACAGATTGTAATACATGCAACTACTGATAAATGGGCATGGCTTAACATCTGCTTGTAATCTCAATAAGTGGGCGTGGTTTACAAAAGATCTGTGACTGGACTATGGTACATCAATATACTTCCACATCGTCAATCTATAAGTACATACGTACCATTCTCTTCTGATAATCCACATGCTCCATAATCCAGCTTGTCATATGAGCCATGCAGGCTATCAGCAAGGTAACTAATAACTGACAAGTCACACATCAGTATGACGTAAAAATGCTGCAGTCCATCATTATAGTTTAATGCCCGTAGCACACGTAATGCCTGCTTTGCTTCTTGTTGTACCTAAAGAAGAAAAGTTTATGACAATTGTTATCACATTTATATGTGATCGGATCTGTAAGCATCTCACGTTTTTGAATTCAATTTTATTACAATTCTTTTACTACTGTACATTACCAAAACAATAGTTAATAAAGGTTTTAGTTTAGAAGTTGCAATACTACAAAAGTGGTAACAGTAACAAAATCGATGTGTAAAGTGATATTACGAAAATAAACCAGAGATGCTCAATAAAAATGGCCATAACTTAAAGCATCAGAGCATGCAGTATTAAATGAATGTATTGATTTAGCTTTCACACTCACTAGTCACTACCAAAGCTATTACTAGACAATTTTTGTCTTCCTACGACTGGCAAAAAACTAAGAAGAGCTCGTATCTTCTGTCTTTTCTAAAGAATCGACATGAAACAAAGGTTTTTTTTTGCTATGGGAAATACATACAGTGTACAACAATGCCATTTTTCCATTACAATATTGAAGCAAGCACTCTGAAATGGATTTTTGACATATCTCGCCCCATTATGTTTAATTCTACTGTAAAGTAGGTTTGTGCAAACAGGTAAATCTCAGATCCGGTCACATAATTACATGCTATTATAGCCTTATGTTCACAATACCATATCTAGCTCCATCCCAGTAAAATCCAAAAAAGATAGGGAAAATCCTGGGAATCCGCTCTTTCCTACTTGCGCAAAACAATTCCTCAAGGCACCAGGGGTAGCATCGCATAATTTTGTCTTCCATAACAGTCCGCTGCTGTTAGAATTCTGTATCAGGAACACATTTTCGTGATCAACAACCACTCCAGAGTCTTGAACAGGACAAGGGAATTCCATTGCTCTCTTACAAAAATGCAGCAGCTGTGCTGGAGTCTCAACCCCTGAACAATTTAAACTTTTAAATGGCTCCAGCTTTTCCGATGATGTATAACATGGATACTTTTCTTCAGCTTGTTCCCACGTTTTACAGCCAGTGACCTTCATAAAGCAATTTCTAACTTTTTGAATAGCCTTGATGTCACTACACTTGCTGACTGCTTCTCTAAATGTCAGCTTTTTTGAGCTAATGTCTGCCATCAATTGGCATAAGGTGTCTTGATCTAAACCACGGAATGGTTTAAAAGACGAACCAGGCAAATCTGGTACTTGACCTTTAGCTCCTTTCTTTGATCTTGCGATTGTTTTCAGTTCTCCCTGGGCATGAAGGTCAAAAATTTTCCTAACATGTCCAAAAGTTTCATTAGGTAGAGCTGATAAAAAATATATTAGCCTCTCATCAAGCTTTTCAATCTATAACAAGACCACGCAAATATCTTTTAAGTATGGTCATAACATTATAAACCCTTCCCTTACATACATGTAGTACGAACTCTTGGTGTATACCACTTACATGCAATTTTAGAAGCATGATCCACAAGCAGTAGCTAGGGGCCATCACAGTAAAATAGTGTCTAAACAGGAGACGTCAAACTGTCTGTATCATGACTACTTTAAGTAAAGCATAATAATGATCTGCGTCACTTTCCATATTTTTGCCCAATACGCAGTTTCCTACATACGTAATACATGTAGTAAGCAGGAATGCATACAATTACACTGTAAATCCCATGTCACCTTAAATAGAGCCATTGTCAAACTACCTGCAATTTGTACTACAAGCAAAGAAATAGGTGTGTTTACAATGCATGCATTGTCTGCTAAATACTGTAAGACATTAGGAGGCTAAACAGTGATAAAACTTGTGCTATTAACCAACTATCAAACAGTATCTGTAGTATCTGTCTTCTTTGCAACTTAAGAGTAAAGAAAATGTAAGTGTCAATTCATGGAACATAACTAACATGCATATATAGTATTTACTATCGTGAAAATTGCCTAGCAACATATATTGTCTTAGCTCATAAACCACACCAATAATGGTTACAAAAAGACATATACATACATCTATGACCAGAACCGTTGAACAAGCTTTTCTCCACTTTTCAGGCTTCTTTGAAGGAGGATCATGATCCAGTGAAGTATTAGATAGCTCGTAGAGAAGCTTTCTGCATTGCTGCATCTACATACAGAAGAAATAGATTATTCAAGTAAAAATAGTTACCTGCATCATCAGTTGACATACAATTCTATTTGTAGTATGGTGTGCGGGTGGACAAAAGGCTGTTACTAGTGTTACAAATCAAATATGAAAAGGTTGTAACATGGCAAGGTACTGTACAGTAGTGGTGTGCGATATCAGGATTTTTATTTCTATATGTTATCGATATATATGTTATCGATACGATATTGGGATAAATATCGAAATTTCGATACGATTTTCGATAATTTTTAATTGTGTGGGTGGTGTAATTGCGTGGGCGTCCGATATTTATAAATATGCTTGAAATACAATTTACACACTAACTATTGCATTAAACTAATAATAAGCCTAGGAAACTGGTAGACAAATTTTTAAAGTGGCTAGATAGTACAGAACCAACCTTCATTTCTAGCGTGATTGCGCAATCACATACTAAATGCTGTAGATTTATCGAAATATTCTTCGATATTTCGATAATCATCGCAAAGTATTACCTTTAATCTGCTAAAGCAGTATCGAAAATCGATACGATAACAATATCGACAAAATTATCGCAAAATCGATATTTTTCCGATATATCGCACATCACTACTCTACAGCCAATTTTTGAGGGATGAAACTTTTGCGAAAGCATGTAAAATATAATTTTTGCATTTTTGATTCACAAAAGTCTAGAAAGCATTCCTTAGTTTGCTAAGGTAATAGCTGTGCATCTCAAATATCTCATGGTTACATTTCATGAAGCTGTCATTACTCATGAAAGTTTCATCTCCTCAAAAATTTCTGGGTATATAGTGCCTCCTTTGGCCACCCAGTCTGGCCACTAATTACATGTAGTTCAGACATCAAACAAAAAGACACACCAGACCAACACAGGAAGTCACAATACAAGGCATCAAGCAGATGAATCGGTCTGGAATGAATATCTACATGGCATTCATTCTTCTACATGAATGGGAAACACTACAACCACTAAACTGACATCTGGTATCCATATTTACCACACCCTTATTCATCAATAAATCAAGCTAACAAGGACTATTATATTGCTGTACAAATCAGAAATGAATATCACAGACACTTAATTCACTAGCACGAATCGACACCTTTTGCTGTGAGCAAGATAAATGGGACACAAAAGAGGATACTCGTAAGTCCATGAAGAATGCACTGTACGTACTGTGGCATTCCAAATGGCACATGTCCAGCTGAAGCAACGTCGAACAGTAAAAAGTCAACCCCTGTAGCCTTATCAGTTTTCAAGTTACACTTGTCTGAAGGCATCAGGCAAGAAATTTAAAATTCTGTAGCAGCTTATCTAAAGTGATTTTGGCCATTCTGAAGACACTTTTGGGCTTATTTGTACATCAACAATACTACTAAGACATCATGAAGGCATTGTGAGGCTGATTTTGGGGTAATATTTTTTTGTCAGAAAAGCCCAAACCTCCATGATCCCTAATGTGCAGTTACTATCACACTGTATGATACTACAGTGGATCCTCAGTTATCCAAACAGCTTTGTTCTTATAGTTAGCCAAAGATAAGTGAACATGTGCGGATAACTGAAGCCCATTGATTTATATACAGAGCTTCGTTCAACTACTCTAATAGAACAGTCATTTTCTGTAATAGAATAGAACAGTCACATTTAGCATTCGGATAATCAAGGTGTTCGGATAACTGAGGGTCCACTGTAGTGGACAATTCAGTTATGGCCAGTAACAACTACAGATTAATGTCCACTAGTATATCTGACTTCCCTTGTTTCTTTACTTTTATTTCTATGATCACTAACTGAGCTTGAATTCCAAATTTTTCCTTCTACTTGTACAAATTGCAATTGTATCAGTTTCAAAATAGTTGACTGTAGCTATTATAGTTGTAACCACACAGTGTGTACGATGTATGGATATATTATATTGCCTCTGGTGTATCACGATACAGCGATACATTGCACAATACAAAGTAGAGTCTAAACAATGGTCTATGTCATTTTTTAAGTGAGCTATTCTTTCTTTGAGAAGCATTACATATTAAGTTTAATCACAATGTACAATAATTTGATTGTCAGCCATGTTAACAAGCCACGATATGTCAACATATCGCATATCAATACAACTGTTCTACCAAAAAAAATTTTCACTGTCAATAAAATCAATTTCTAATGGATTGAAAAAAGCACACAAACTAGGGCCCAACCATTTCTCACCTCGTAGAACAATTCTACGCCTTACTCTTTACTGATAACAATATGGAAAGTAGTGAAAACACACACCTGCGGACTACAACATTGGCCAACAACTCCATCAAGCATGAATCGTGAAAATTCAAAGCGTACTATTGCAGAGTGACGTTTACACGATGTCTGTACCAAATTTTGATGTTCTGTGGCGTATAATTTTGGAGCTATTTAGCGAGAAAGGAGACAGTGTAACCCGTGCTCCGCGTAAGAGTAATCATGTGGTGGCAAGCAACTAGAGTTGTGACAAGCTAATAGATTTAAAGCACAGATAATTCTCTGCATAGTCTATGGCTTTTTGCGTTTGCGCATTACCACAAACAATTTGTCCAATTAACTTTGCCTTAGTCGGCTGCCCTGCCCTTACAGTTTAGCTAGCACTAGTGACAGAAATCAAAAGTAGTGAAACAAAATTACAGTAAAAGTAGCAAAATAAAGATATATAGTAGTGGTAACCCATAATTCAGACATGGGCACACTGAAGCGGTCCACCAATATATCTTTAGTCTGAATTGCTTCACTATTCTATCAAACTTAATTTTATTACAGAGTTAAAATACACCCTGTACATGACAACCTTTTCATGAAGTAATACTTAAATCTAAAATTAATTGTACATGTTACAATGTTATATCTACTGTAAGTATAAGTGAACCTTACCCAATCCATTGTGGTGATTTCATGTACATGCGTTGCAGCTCGGTTATGTTTGTTGGCTAGTCTCCTTACAAGAATTGTATCCATTGCGCTATACACTGAACATGTTCGATGTGTAAATTGTTTAGAAGACTTTAGCTCAGGTTTTTCAGACAAAAGCTCTTGGAGGGCTTGGCGTGAATGGTTTCCTCCAATTGTGTTGTATTTGTATCCTTCTTTCACAAGAGGATTAAACGTTTCATCCCTCTTCAATTGGACGATGCACAAAATCGGTTGTACATCAGTGCACGTGTTGTCCACCATTTCTTGTTTTAGCTGATCCACTATGTTTTTTGAGCATTTTCTTACCAGCCATTCTTCAGGGGGAGGTTCCAGGCACTTAACTGGTAATGTAAAATTACCTGAAACAAGACAAAGAAGTAATCTAAACACCATTATCAATAGCAGCAAAACCTATGTATAATCATGAAACTGATATCCAATATAACCTTAGATGGAAACCCTATTGTGCTTGACTATATAATGGCTATTGCTATAATAGTGAGGATAAAAGGCAGGACAGTAGAGCACATATTGACACAATAAAGCACACATCGACACAATAAAGAACACATCGACACAATAAAGCACACATTGACATTCAAGGCATTGCAATCTCAGTTTCAGTCGTTGATTTGCTACGGCTCTCCCAAGCATATTGCAGCAGCTAATGACTTGCAGTCGGTGAACAGTCACCCAAGTTAAACTACTCCATTCATTTGATAAGCATCCCTACAATTTGATTATAGGAGGCATAGTTTTAACATTGTAGTTATGTTTGTCAGGATAAACAGTTCTATCCCACTGAAGCCCTACATCAAAGTAAAAAAACTGGGAGTATATGGTAGTTAAACCCAGGGAGTGATAGTTAAACCTCAGTGCATACATATATGGAACACAGCATAACACATTCAATTGAAAGAAGTGTAATCAAAACCTTACACATTATAAAACTGTAAAAATTGAAGCTATACTCATTGTGCAACTATAGTCTTGTCTCCAGCCGCCCACGCAATCAAAGGTCATGTTATCGAGCCTGTGGGCAGCTGGGGACAAGGTAACAAGTTCAGCTAAACTTGAAGCCATACACAATGATATGCTTGTCTAGCCTTATTGAGACATTGATTGTGAACTTGATTGCTTCAAAGTGTGGGATAGAAACTGGTTAAATCCCACCTGCACTCGTAGGATATCTAGTTACCGACACCTTGGCCTCAGGTTGATAACTAGATATCCTACCCATGGTAGGGTTTAACTATACATAACTATCATAGAAAATTCTGTTTAATGCCCATCGTATTCTAGAGTGCTTTAAGCGTGTTTCAGCGTTCATCTAAGCTTTACTAAAATCTTAGGTGAGTAAGCTTCCTTGTAGAGAGGTTATTTTGCATTATCCGTAAGGGGTGTGTGGTCTGTAGGCTGTAGTAATACTGCCATTTTAGTATCATAAATTATACTATATAACTATCCATGATACTGAATAGTACATAGCTACTTCATGATACTTTCACACCGTACTTACGATCTCTTGCAACACTGAAGACACCACTATCAAGCTAAAACTACTGGTACTGCTCTTCCTTACAAGTTACATGACACTAACGCATGCACTAATTAATTAAAATACTTTTACAATATACGTGTACTCTCAGTGATAACTAAACTTAAACCCCAGTGCGTGGGAGTATCAAAGCGCCGCACTGGGTTATAACTACCATACAGCTAGACAGAGCGGCGCTGCTACTGTACGATATATTAGTTATCACCCAGTGATAACTAACTTATCACCCTGTTGCGGAGCCACCCAGTCTCTTTCGTGACATCATAATAACCGCGAATGGCATTGTTTACCAATGGAACAAAGAGCCAAATAAGGAAATATTGATACAAAACACACCAATACAGCACTCAAAACTAGCTAAATCTTACAAGAAAACTGTTAATCCTTTACACAATAACACTACAAGTTACCAATACCGTGATAGTTTAACAAATGTCAAGAATAGTCCGTGACGATTTTCGCTCCAGCAATCACTCCCAACGGCCACTATGGTAAGAACTAACTTCCTCTAGCTTCATCGTTCTATCTCGGACTATGGTAGCCACTTGTTGGTCTTTATTTTTCTCTTGCACACCACGCGACACCACCATACCAATTTCTGATGAAGGCGAATCGTACCTGGAACCGCTGCTTCATAACACCGCCCTTCACTACAGTTTGTAGGCAGTATGTAAGGTCTCTCTTGTAGCTACGAAGTAGAATCTCCACACAATTCAGACGAAATCTTGAGCACAGTGACAGGAACTCAAACCGGAACTTAATTTACTATCTGTAAACTTCTGCGCACTCCCGCGCACTGGGATATAAAACAGTTATATCCCGTATACTCGGATGATATCATTGTTATTACACTCGTCCTCGGCTCCGCCTCGGACTCGTGTAATAACAATGATATCACCCTTGTACCGGGATATAACTATAACGTACGTGACAGAGGCTATTGTTGCAGTGTACGTTTTCCTTTGTTGCCATAGCACTAGTGCTACAGATGGATGAGTCAGTAATTATTCTTAGCAGGTAGCTAAGTGGCACCACCAGGTGAGGTGATCGGGCTATGCAAATAGACTGGCTCATCAGTACAGCCCTAACGCTATAGTGTTAAGTACTGAAGTAACAAAGGAAAACATCTACGCTACAACAATAGCCTGGAGTGTATAAACAGTGGAATGGACTACTGGAATGGTGGAATACTGGATTGGATTTTTTTTGTAGTTTAATATCATTTTTTACATCCAAATAAGTACCACTCCTCTCCTTGAATAAGCAAATAAATAGGATTCCCCACTGAAGTCAGCTCATTTAGCATACTTTTCCTCACCACAACACTTGTATTACTTATAACTCAACACTTTATTACTTGTCTGAAACTAACTGTCTTAATAACTGTGGAAAAGGCCATTGTAAACGCTTACCCCGTTTCACTTTACCAAAGATTTTCGCTTAGGCTCCTATAGGTTAGCGTAGTGTTGTACAGGCTCTGCCTTCTGTGTTTGTACAGTACCTAACTGGCATAGTTGATAATAAATAAATGAATACTTCCAAGAGTTAATAATAAGTCTCTTATTATTAGCTCTTGAACTTCATTATACAGGGTGAATGTACTTTTACAATTAATGCATACATGTAATCAGCTAGCTAGCTAATTTTTTATCATTGGGGAACAAGGGTTAGGTAAGGAATCTTCTTGGCATTCCCATTAAACTGTTATTGTGCATGTTCATAACTGACTTTACAGTATATTACATTGGTAAACTTTGTCTGCAGTGAGGTGAAGTATGCTAAGAGCTAATTTTAAGGAGAATCCTATTTATTTGCTTACTTAACGGGAAGAGTTGTACTTATTTGGATGTAAAAAATCATATTGAACTTTAAAAAAATTCCATCATTCCAGTAGTCCATTCCACTGTTTATACACTCCCAATAGCGTCTACCTTAAGGTGACTAAATAAATTTAGCGATTTTAGTGACTAAAGTTTTTCCGCTAAATTTAGTACACGCTAAACCTGCAAAATGTATGGTAACTTAATTACATCAATTCACAAAATCGCTAAATTTTGTATGCGCTAATTTCGCCAATATACAAATTTGCTAAATTTAGTGTATCGCAAAATTTAGTCACCTTAAGGTATCACACTTTATCACTGTGAGTACATGTGTATCCAGGTGTATTCTAATTAATTAGTGCACATGCTAGTGCCATATGATTTGCAAGGAAGAGCAGTACCAGCAGTTATAGTTTCATAGTGGTGTCTCCAGTGTTGCAAGAGATGGATAATGCCTGGATTATTGTTTAAAAGCTGTTTCCAGCTTACTTAGTACATGAGTTCAGTCCGTGAAATAAAGTAGGCCAGTCAAATGTTACAAAACCAACAAGTAACAATGAGTCAAGTGGTACAAAATAAAGTTACAATCTGCTAAACTTATAAACAATGGATACATCAAGCCAACAGGTACTGTAGTGTATTGAATATGGGATAAATATAGGTATAGAACTTCATAAGCATTAACATAACCATAAGTTTTAATTACTGTAGCTTAGTTTACGGTTGCTGGTAGAAGACAAGCTCGTTTTACATTTGAGACATGACCTGCAATATTGAAAGCCCTCTCAGATGGAAATGATGTAGCTAGGGTGGCTGAGTATTTCTTAGCCAACTTGCTCAGAATGGGGTACCTTATAGCATTGTACTTCCACCAAGCCAATATATGAGTGTTCCACTTTTTCACCTATACTCACTGCAGCATCTTGGTATCAATTCACTTCTGAATCAGGGATAAACTGTTATTGTCTGTTCTTGGTACTGGTGAACCCACACATACCGCATCAAAATAAGGAATGTCAGTGAAGATAAATGGGACACAAAGAAAGAAATTGGTAACTTCATGAAGAATGCATTGTACATACTGCGGTATGCAAAAGGCACTCTCAGGACAAAGCAATGTCAAATGGCAAAGAAATCCAGCCATTCGTCATTGCTGAGTTACACTTATCTGAAGGCATCAGTCAGTCAGTTATTCAGTCAGTCAGTTATTCAGTCAGTGATTAGAAAATCCATAGCAACTTCCTGAAAGCATTTTGGGTCAATCTGAAGGCTTGTTTATTTATTTTTTCATGTGCCATACCCAAACCTTTGTGCAGGGCCTGAAATTATGTTTTGAAAATGATCTGACAAATCCTGCTATTTGGTTGAACATACTCAATAGTACTATATAAAAACTTTCTAAGTGTTCAGACTTTAGCCAAAAATGGTCAGAAAAGGGCAGATGTCTGACCATAATTTCAGGCTCTGTTTGTGGTCACTATTATCGTATGTACAATACCATGTTTCTACAGTATAACCATTCAGTTACTAACCCACGTGTGTTTGTTATATTTTATCAAGCTTTTAGCAGCAGCAAAGGAAAGTGGACGACCAACTACCAGGATGGACGCCATGAAGGCCATAAAGCTTATGTTATATACTTAGCTACATAAGAAAAAAAAAGAAAAATGTTTCAAAATACAGTAGTTATTCACATAACACGCCTCACACTACACAAACACTGTTAATTAGTAATTGGAAATACACTCAAATATTGCTAGCCAAGTCAGGTGCTATTTGCATTATAGGGCTGGACAAAGCTTCAAATGTTTCATGGGTTTGAAGGTTAAGTATATAAGTCGTTAATTAAGCTTCAGACTATTGTTTGAAGCTATGTATGCACTCATAGTCTACGAAAGAATTACAAATAAACAATGTTATCTTTATTCCAGCTGCTTATTTATCTTGCTCGATCAATGTTTGTCTCTGCAATCAATCTTCATGTGCCACACCCACTTTTAAGCCATCACAGTTTAACTTTCTACTGTAGTTGTAGCCTTAAAATACCTTATAAAACTATAGATAATGTATGGAAACATCCTTTTAGCCATTAGTCAGTGTTTGCCTATGCATGATTGCAGTATAGTCACTATAGTTCCATCGCAGTTTAGCTTGCTACCATAGTTGTAGCCTTAAAACACCTTATAAAGTTTCAGTATTAATGAAGTAGGGATCTATGCAATAAAAAGTAGTAAAACAAGAGATGAATGATGCATGCTAAACAGGATAGCTGCTAATAGCTGCTATATGTGACTGGATCTGCGAAAACAGGACATAATCGCACAAGCCTAAATTTACAGTATAAAGCATTGAATACATTGGGTGAAATACTTGCGTATTATTGAAAAAAAAATTTTGAACGTCTCTTTCTTAGTGAAGGAAGGGACTAAAAATAAAAACCTGGATATCATCTTATTTGCCTGCTCAAGAGGAGTAGTAAAATCTTTGTTTCGTTGTAGTAGACCCAACGATACATAAGTTATGAGCGTTTGTTTACATCACGTCAAAGCGATCGTACGCGATCGATTTTTATCACAAATTTCACCTTTGTATGCAGTGAGGAAGGGTGAGTAAAGGACAAACTTACCCAGTAATTGATTCCCCTATTCACGGCGAACACGATGGTGTAAATTGCAGCTCCATACCTCAATCCATTGGTAAGTTACAACTGTTTCTGTAAGCGCCTGTAATTTATTTCCCTATAGTTACTGTACAAATCGATTTTTCTGTTGTTGCTACTTTGTAGGGCTGTAACTTCCAAAGTTATTGGCATATGGAGCTGAAACTTTGCCAGTGGGTACACTTGGCTAAGTGGAATATAAATATTTAATAAACAGGAATTCGAAAAATATGCGATTATGTTCTGTTTTCGCAGATCTGGTCACTGTTTTGATGGGCATGCTCATGAATCTATAGCAAACGGGATCCCAATCGTGGAGTTGCAGGCAGATATCTAGCTAGTACATCTCTTCTATAGCAGCGTTGGGACTAAAGCGCTTTCGAAATGCAGCTTTGAAATAATTCTGTGGCACCTAAATATGCTGCTGAAAGAAAGTGTTGATATGGAAAATTAACACCTCAATATGGATTAAGAAGAAGACAAGTAGTCTGATTGAAGATAAAAGAAAAGAGAAGGCGCAGAGGGCCTATGTGTCGTTGGAACCCCAAAAGGCACATCCCACTGGTGAGTTTGTTATTGTGGCATAAAATGGTGGCCGTGCACTGGTCTCTAGCCTTGGGACTGTGGTCAGGCAGGAAGGCAGACTAAAGTTCAAGATTGGCAATTTTTTTAATTTTATATACGGCCACCTTTGTTATATTTAATGCTATTCAAAAGCAATCTAATATTGCAGGAAAATTTTTCAACCAGACAGATGTAGGCTAACTAATTATAAGTAAACAGTAAGTTTTGTACTAAAAAATTCTTTAGAACAAAAAAGTGTTCGTACCTGTGGACCATGTTAACAGTCAGGTTTCCAGAAACCAGATAGCCCCACACTTAGTAGTTATAATGATATACACCTCATTTGGACTGAAAAATTAAGGGCCCAAGAAATAGCTTGGCGATGAAAGGTTGAACAGAAAATAAAAAGGTTGAGCAGAAAAATAAAAGATTGTGACACAATACTTGCACTGTGTGGCATGATAGAGTTATATAGGTATGCATCAATGACCAGCAAAGCACAGGAAGCCACACTTTGACAAGCAACACCTCAGTCTGTTCTTAAGCTTCACTTAACAACAACAATCAACAGTTCTCTAATTTAACATGCAAGTTATATACACACATAGATTACAATATACAGTCATCACCTTGATGGTAGGTTAAAGTCTCCAGATCTATCCCTGTGTCTTCAAACTCCTTGTTTAGGCCAGCTTTTTCTGCAGCTTCTCTTGCTCTTGCTTGATGGCTAGCAACTTCAATCAGGCATTGTCGTTTGTTACTAGGACCACTGAGGGAGGAGTCTTCATTCACAATTGACTCTTGACTTTTCAGTGCCTCGTCGAATATTTGAATAAAACGCTCTTCAGATCCAGAAGATTTAAACATTTTGCAAAAATCATTGACAGTCCAGTCGAACTTTGTAATATCCAACATCCTAGGCTGGGATTCTTTGCTAAATGTAGCCTGTAGACAATAATAAGAATGAGTTTAACAGTGCACATTAATGTCATCACTAGTAACTAGTTATAATAGAAGGCGTGCACAAACACCAACAACATTATATTTGGCTATAAGGTATGGATAGCCGCCTTGTACGGTTGCAGAGATGGTGTGATAAGAGCTCGCGTAGCCAGACCGCTGCTTCTCTTTGTGTGTAGGTGGGAAAAGTATAGCGGTCTGGTAACGCGAGACTAGGTTGAGGCTAAGAATTGAAATAAGGAAAGAGCAACAACTATTTTGACAGACTTACCACAAGACAAACTACGCCGTCACTATTCTCCCTCTTTATCAATGATCCTCTTGTCAAAGTTCCATATTTACGATGTACTTTTTTTCCAAAACCAACGTATACTCCGGATCCGTCACTCAGTTCTTCCGAAGCTGGCAAAAAGTGCCAGAGCTGTGCCCGAGGCATGGTCGAGGTCCACACACCTCTAAGATCGCTTCTTGATATTACACCTGTGACAACGTGGCACAAGAACAGATTCGCGCCCGCTTAATTTGAGCACGTGATTTATATTCTCTCTGGGCCGCGCCAGACTGGCCCAGCAGTGCAAAGTGCTGGGCAACTGCTGAAATCACTCGAGGGTGCCAGACCGAATAGTTGACGAAGAACATAGTATATTATAGTCAGTTCTACATAGAAATGTCTCAAGGGATAGCTGATTATAGAACAGACTGAATATCTCATTTCCAATCAGGGAAGACGAACGGCCATTCCGACTGTTAGGAGCTTTAAAAAATAAATCAAAATTCAAATCGATCAAGCGGTAGGTACACACTGTAGGTAGGTCTGTGACCTAGGTCCGGTAAAGTCTTATAGATTCTCTCGATAATCTATGGTCTTGACACCCTTTAAAAAGTCAATATTTGACCAGTGACGATCTTTAGTACTTAGCCTTGACCGTTGACTTGGTACGAATTTGGTGGCCTTGACCTTTGATTTACACTTTGACAGCGGTCGCAGATCGACCTACAGTGAGTCACCCCTGTATCTGGGTGTCAGCTAGCAGGGATGATCCAACAGTAGGGATCAACAAAAGTTCCTTGATGATATTGATGATGAATATCTCAATTATTTTTGCTATAATGGTGATGCTGTGAAGTTGAAGCACACAACCAGTCACCAGCTGCAGTGTGACATGATGATGTTGTTTGACTCGATCATGACAACCATTATGTTTGACTCATGTCATTGATGTCAACCAGTGTGATAATGATGTTGTATGACTCATGTCAACCAGTGATATGATGTTGTTTGACTTATGTTATTGATTTCAACCAGTGTGATATGATGTTGTTTGACTCATGTCAACCAGTGTGATATGATGCAGTGTTAAGTTGGCCGGATTATCTGGGTCATTTGGCACATTAATTTTTGTCCGGGTCAATCCACTTCACTGAATATCTGAGTCTGACCCGGATGAGATTCATGTGTGACAAGTACGATTGTATTGGTGGAAATACAGCCTTGTTGTAAACACTCAAAAATCTTATGTGGAGCCACACCCACCATTCAGGAATATGCTTTGTTGTCTGTGCAGGATATATAGAGCCACGCCCACTGATGGGAATTGTATCAGCTATTCTCTGTGGACATGCATGGCATCACCGGACCCGTGTTCCTACATGAAATGTAGGTAGCTGCATGTAGACTTACATGGAGCCACACCCACTTGATAAAATGTAGCTACTTGCTTCTTGCAGACAATCCTATCTATAGTGCAGGGCTAACCAATAGAACTTGTGAATTTTTAATCTAGCTCTTGAGGCACACCTCTATGTTAATTAAACCGGGTCACATGCGGGTCAGATCCGGGAATTACTATTCAGATTAGTGGGTCAATCGGGTCAACAGTACTGACCCACTTATAACGCTGATATGATGTTGTAGTCTGATAATATGTTTTATGACTCATGTCTGTGATATGATGTTGTATGACTCATGCCAACCAGTGTGATATGACGTTGTATGACTCATGTCAACCAGTGTGATATGATGTTGTATGACTCATGCCAACCAGTGTGATATGATGTTGTTTGACTCATGTCAACCAGTGTGATATGATGTTGTATGACTCGTGCCAACCAGTGTGATATGACATTGTTTGACTCATGTCAACCAGTGTGATACGATGTTGACAACATCATATCACACTGCTTGACATGAGTCACACAACGTAATAATATTGCATTATAGCTAGTTGACCTGAGTCATATCACAGTGGTTGATATGAGTCACACAACATGATGTTAAGTGACTCATGTCAACCAGTTTGATATGATTTTGTATGACTCATATCAACCAGTGTGATATGATGTTGTATGACACATATCAACCAGTGTGATATGATGTTGAGTGACTCATGTCAACCAGTATGATAGTATTGTATGACTCATATCAACCAGTGTGATACGATTTTGTATGACTCATATCAACCAGTGTGATATGATGTTGTATGACTCATGTCAACCAGTATGATAATATTGTATGACTCATATCAACCAGTGTGATATGATGTTGTGTGACTCATATCAACCGGTGTGATATGATGTTGAGTGACTCATGATCATATCAACCAGTGTGATATGATGTTGTATGACATATATCAACCAGTGGGATATGATATTGCATGACTCATGCCAACCAGTGTGATATGATGTTGGTCAACCAGTGTGATATGATGTTAGGTCAACCAGTGTGATATGATGTATGACTCATGTCAACCAGTGTGATATGATGTTAGGTCAACCAGTGTGATATGATGTATGACTCATATCAACCAGTGTGATATGATGTATGACTCATGTCAACCAGTGTGATATGATGTTAGGTCAACCAGTGTGATATGATGTATGACACATATCAACCAGTGTGATATGATGTTAGGTCAACCAGTGTGATATGATGTATGACTCATATCAACCAGTGTGATATGATGTATGACTCATGTCAACCAGTGTGATATGATGTTAGGTCAACCAGTGTGATATGATGTATGACACATATCAACCAGTGGGATATGATGTTGTGTGACTCATATCAACCAGTGTGATATGATGTTGTGTGACTCATATCAACCGGTGTGATATGATGTTGAGTGACTCATGATCATATCAACCAGTGTGATATGATGTTGTATGACTCAGTGTGATATGAATCATGCCAACCAGTGTGATATGATGTTGTGTGACTCGTATCAACCAGTGTGATATGATGTTGAGTGACTCATGATCATATCAACCAGTGTGATATGATGTTGTATGACACATATCAACCAGTGTGATGTGATGTATGACTCATGTCAATCAGTATGATATGATGTTGTGTGACTCGTATCAACCAGTGTGATATAATGTTGAGTGACTCATGATCATATCAACCAGTGTGATATGATGTTGTATGACACATATCAACCAGTGTGATGTGATGTATGACTCATGTCAATCAGTATGATATGATGTTGTATGACTCATGTCAACCAGTATGATATGATGTTGTGTGACTCAGGTCAACCAGTGTACTATGATGTTGTACGGCTCATATCAACCAGTGTGATATGATGTTGTATGACTCATGTCAACCAGTGGGATATGATGTGTGATATGATGTATGACTCATATCAATCAGTATGATATGATGTTGTATGATTCAGGTCAACCAGTGTATTATGATGTTGTACAGCTCATATCAACCAGTGTGATATTTATAATGTTGTATGACTATTATATATCAACATGATGTTGAGTGACCCATATCAAACAATGGGATAATTATGATGTTGTTTGACTCATGTCAACCAGTGTGATATGATGTTGACAACATATCACACTGCTTGACATGAGTCACTCAACGTCATAATATCGCACTATAGATAGTTGACCTGAGTCATATCACAGTGGTTGATATGAGTCACATAACATGATGTTAAGTGACTCATGTCAACCAGATATTGAGTGACTCATATCAACCAGTGTGATATGATGTTGTATGACTCATGTCAATCAGTGTGATATGATGTTGAGTGACTCATATCAACCGGTGTGATATGATGTTCTGTGACTCATATCAACTTAGGCTCCTAGGCTATGGGTAAACACCTCGAACAGGCTCTGCCTTCTGTGTACACCCTCCAGTGCCTAACTGGTAAAGTAGATAATAACAATAATAACAACAATAACAACCAGTGTGATATGATGTTGTATGACTCATGTCAACCAGTGTGATATGATGTTCTGTGACTCATATCAACCAGTGTGATATGATGTTGACTCATGTTAACCAGTGTGATATGATGTTGACTCATGTTAACCAATGTGATATGATGTTGTGTGACTGATATCAACCGGTGTGATATGATGTTGAGTGACTCATATCAACCGGTGTGATTATAATGTTGAGTGACTCATATCAACCAGTGTGATATGATTGACACGAGACATGAGACATGAGTCAACATCATATCACACATTGACATGAGTCAAAATTATATTACAGTGGTTGACCTGAGTCAACATCATATTATCACACTGGTTGACATGAGTCACACAACATCATATCACACCAGTTGACCTGAGTCAACATCATAATATGATCACACTGGTTGACCCGAGTCATATAACACTGGTTGATATGAGTCACACAACATGATGTTAAGTGACTCATATCAACCAGTGTGATAATATCATGATGTTGTATGACACATATCAACCAGTGTGATAGGATGCCATATCAACCAGTGCGATCTTATGTAGAGTGACTCTTATCAACCAGTGTGATTTGATGTTGTATTACTCAGGTCAACCAGTGTGATAATATGATGCACTCAGGTCAACTAGTGTGATATGATGTTGTATGATCATGACTCATATCAACCAGTGTGATATGATGTTGTGTGACTCATATCAACCAGTGTGATATGATGTTGTGTGACTCATATCAACCAGTGTGATATGGTGTTGAGTGACTCATATCAACCAGTGTGATATGATGTTGTGTGACTCATATCAACCAGTGTGATATGATGTTGTGTGACTCATATCAACCAGTGTGATATGGTGTTGAGTGACTCATATCAACCAGTGTGATATGATGTTGTGTGACTCATATCAACCAGTGTGATATGGTGTTGAGTGACTCATGATCATATCAACCAGTGTGATATGATGTTGTGTGACTCATGTCAAGCAGTGTGATATGATTGACACGAGTCAGCATCATATCACACATTGTCATGAGTCCACATTATATTACAGTGGTTGACCTGGGTCAATATCATATTATCACATTGGTTGACATGAGTCACACAACATCATATCACACCAGTTGACCTGAGTCAACATTAGAAATTATCATGCTGGTTGACCTGAGTCATATCACACTGGTTGATATGAGTCACACAACATGATGTTCTGTGACTCATATCAACCAGTTTGATATGATGTTGTATGACTCATGTCAACCAGTGTGATATGATCAACATCATAATTATCACACTGGTTGATATGAGTCACACAACATCATATCGCACTATATAGTTGACCTGAGTCAACATCATATTATCACACTGGTTGACCCGAGTCATATAACATTGGTTGATATGAGTCACACAACATGATGTTAAGTGACTCATATCACCCAATGTGATAATTATATGATGTTGTATGACACTATCAACCAGTGTGATATGATGCCAGTGCAATCTTATGTAGAGTGACTCATATCAACTCATATCAACCTGTGTGATTTGATGTTGTATGACTCAGGTCAACCAGTGTGATATGATGTTGTATGATCATGACTCATATCAACCAGTGTGATTTTATGTTGACTCATGTCAGCTATATGATGTTGCTATATGATGTTGTGCGACTCATATCAACCAGTATTATGATGTTGACTTGTGTCAACCAGTGTGATATGATGTTGACTCATGTCAACCAGTGTGATATATCAACCAATGTTGACTCATATTATGTCAACCAATGTTGACTCATTTGATGTCAACTAATGTTGACTCATATGATGTCAACCAATGTTGACTAATATAATGTCAACTAGTGTGATATGCATGTTGTACCATACGTACTTTGCCACGTAACATACCAGTATGGTCTTATGTAGTTACCATACTATGTCACAAGCAGGATAGTCTATATAGTCCTACTTAGTTACCACACTAGCTATGTCATGCACATGGATACCAGTATTATTATAATTGTTCTGTGTAGTAACCATACTAGCCACAGATGTGCACACCAGTTATTGTCTAACATAGATACAGAACTGTGTTATCATAATGATCTTCTGTTGTTACTATTCTATGTCATGTACACACCATGCCAGTATACCTACTGTAACTGTATGTAGTAACCATAATGTTAGCAGAGTATTAGTGCTAGCAGTATAATATACATCACCTTCTGAAGCTGCAGAGACTAAATATTTATTTATATTAAGGCTTTACAACACAAGTGCTGAAGATCTGTAAGACTCCTGGTCCTACAGCTTGCAGGGAAAGGTGCAGAAAGGGAAAAAAATCCATGACTGGACTGGACAGCCTCAAATATAACGTAAACAGGTTTTATGTAGCTATTTGAGTGCATGGATTTTTTGGATGTAATTCTGGTTGTGAAAGACAACAGAAACCCCACTGAGTAGTCTATAGTATGTATGCATTGAGCTGGATCCTCAAAAATATTATTTTAATAACTCATGAATGCAATTACACACAACCTTGAAATTTGGCTCATTTGTAGCACAGGATAACCCACTAATTAAAAATATTAGTTCAAATGTCTGACACAATAGTTATGGCCAATCAAAATTTTCACCATACATTTCTTATGGGGAAGCCATAAAATGCAGTGTCCATAACAGCCTTTTCCCAAACTTGTAACAGAGCAAAACTACATGTGTCTGTTGATGACACCTTTGTTGTCACCACTAATCTGGTTGACTGAAATGTTAACTCCCTCGAGAAAAACAATCCACTTTTAATTTTTAGCTGTTTTTA
Organism: Dysidea avara; assembly: GCF_963678975.1. Classification (NCBI taxonomy): domain Eukaryota; kingdom Metazoa; phylum Porifera; class Demospongiae; order Dictyoceratida; family Dysideidae; genus Dysidea; species Dysidea avara. The sequence continues at coordinate 902,560 of NC_089277.1, forward strand.
TTGATCCAGTTCAACTTGTGTATAGTCCAGGGGATGGACATACATCACCAGTAGCAATAATGTCCCACCTCTGCTTATACATGGTCATCACTTGCTTATACATGGTCATCACTTGCTCATAATGTCCCACCTCTGCTCTTACATGGTCATCATCTGAAGTATTGGGTTTGAGCACCCTCAGAGACCTATGCATTTTCCCAAGTTTTATTTTATTCACATGACTGCTGTGACTCTAGGCACAGCTTATAACTATCCACAGTCGATTAATATTGACATAATACAATGACAACTTATCACAACAATTCATGTGAAACAAGCAATATGTATATAGTCTGTATTACGTTGACCTGCACTCTCTGTGCACGATGTCAATTTTGTGGAGTCTTCAACCTATATAAACAAGGAAAGTTAAAAATCTATGCATCACAAATATGTTCTCACTAAATAGTGGTGGGGGAATCAGATAGTAGATAAATGATCCGCAATCTGCTCATGGCTTTTGTTGGTTCCATTTCTTTCTAGGCTTATTTATTTCCTGCAAATATGCAAGTTATGTCAATATACTTCTGTGTGTGTGCGTATTTAATGATATGTCTGACAACTCTGGTGCACACACATGTACGCTCACAGTCACAAACACACATAGTTACATGTACAAAAGCATCTCACATACATGTGCTTTGGGCATAATTTCTCATCCATCAGAACTTTTCTCGCAATTTCCCTGTCACACACACACACACATACAGACAGACAGGTGTGTGTGTGTAGCAGTACTGGACTAACCTGTGTGTGTTGCATGTGTGAGTGTGTGTGTGTGTTTTATGGCATGTCTGACAACTCTGGTGCACACACATGCATGTTCGCAGTCACAGCATCTGACATACATGTGCTTTGGGAATAATTGGCTATCCATCAGAACTTTTCTCGCAATTTCCCTGTCACACGCACGCTTGCACACACATACATACAGACAGATAGGTGTATAGTGTGTGCGTGTGTAATGATATGTCTGACAACTCTGGTGTACACACATGAACGTTCGCAGTCACACACACATAGTTACATATACAAAAGCATCTGACATACATGTGTTTTGGGCATAATTGCCATCCATCAGAACTTTTCTCTCAATTTCCCTGTCACACACACACACACGCACACACATACAGACAGACAGGTGTGTAGTGTGTGTGTGGTTAATGACATGTCTGACAACTCTGGTGCACACACACGCACGCTCGCAGTCACAGCATCTGACATATATGTGCTTTGGGCATAATTGGCTATCCATCGGAACTTTTCTCGCAATTTCCCTGTCACACGCATGCACACACAAGCATACAGACACACACATACAGACAGACAGGTATGTAGTGTGCGTGTGTTTAATGATATGTCTGACAACTCTGGTGACACACATGAACGTTCACAGTCACAAACACACATAGTTACATATGTGACTGTCTCAGTAAAAACCCAACTTGTTCGCACAATTAAAAAAAAAATCTTTATTCACTCAGCAGTGTCCAAGGAATGGACCATCAAAGTTTCAGCCTTCTGTGATGTATAGTTTTGGAATTATAGCGATAGACAGTAGGAAGAGCAAAGTAATCAATTTGTACAGCGACTATACTAAAAATAAACTACAGGTGCTTACATTCGCAGCCATAACTTCCGTTTGGATTAGTCTACAATGTTGCAAATTGGCTTAAAACGTTCACCATGGATCAGCACATCAGCCAAGGTATAGTATTAGTCCTGTAGATACTTGCGTATATGGATAAGAAGGCGGTTTGATAGAAGAAACGATGACAATATTGTTTACGTTTACCGAAACATAAACAAACGCACGTGACACGCATACCGTTGAAGCTAGAGAAACAAAACAAATATTTTCAAACTGTCCATGAACAGGCAAATAAGATGGTATATAGTTTTAATCGATTTAAGTCTTCCTTCTTTAAGTGCTGGCCCGATAAAAACTTGCATAATTTTTTTTGTAGCATGCGTAATTTTACGAATTATTTTTAAATTTCGATTTTCTCAATATGCATGCTAATCGGGTTTTTGCTGAGACGGTCACATATACAAAAGCATCTGACATACATGTGCTTTGGGCATAATTGCCATCCATCAGAACTTTTCTCTCAATTTCCCTGTCACACACACACACACACACACATACAGACAGACAGGTGTGTGTGTGTGTGTGTGTGTGTGTGTGTGTGTGTGTGTGTGTGTGTGTGTGTGTGTGTGTGTGTGTGTGTGTGTTGGCTTTCTCTCACTTGTTTAAAGGCTAGTTTGAAGGTGTAGACATTCCTTTTACATTGTTTATTGTGTAGCATTTTGTACTGAACAAGAATATCATAATATTTGTGGATATTGGAGGGAATATCATTGGAGACAGGTGGATTCCGGCAGGTACATGTTAGCAAATATTTCAGCAGCATTTCAGCAGCATCACTACCAGCTAACATAACATATAGCCTCTATGCCACAACCAAATAAATGTTTGATGCGGACTGAAGTGAATTATTTAGCTGAAGACTTATTCAACTTGGGTAAAACAATTTCCCAAAGTAGCACCTGTTTTCTGTTATTTTATCGAAACAATCTGAGTATACAGTGAAACATTGGATATCTGGTTAGCTAAAGCTACTCTACCTGCTACAAGTGAAGATAAGAACAGCAAACAAACAATGCTGCACTTTTTATTTTTTTTCTGCCCAACTGTTCAGAAACACTATACTTCACATTTTCTGAGGTTATTGTTATTATATGAAGCCTTACAAGGCTGTAGTTTTCCTTTTTTTTTTTTTTTTTTTCATGCATGACCACAAACAGGCTGTTCCATCAGACAAAGTGAAGGACTATGAATATCAGCTCTACTAACCTGTCAGTCTACTATTGTGGATACAAGTAACGTTATTCAAGTTCTAACATCATCACCTTGCAGAAACTATGGAAAATTTGTGTTGAACAGCAACAGCTGTCATCATGTGATCACTACTTTACAGAGTGCATGTTCGCTAGTCACAATTCGCCTAACAACTTCATTTTCATGTACCATGCCCTTCAAATTTGGTAGACACTAGCTAGAGAGATGCATATCTAAAAATCTACAGAACGATTTTTTTTTTGAGATTCACACTTGACAGGCTGGTTATCCCATGTTGAAAGACACTGGTGAGCGTTTTAACAATTTCTGCATCATCATTGATAAAAAGGAATCCATAGAGTTGTTCTACGTAGTGAGAAACCATTGGAAACGGCGTCACAAACCATAAGTAGGCTTGTTTTGAATGTTATGGGTGGTTTCCGTAATTTGTATCGTATACTAATTTAATTGTCTCCTAATGAAGTTTTAAAGGTTTTTCGAGAGTGATGTAGAACCTAAGAGCAAAGTGTCCTACCATCCTATTAGCTTTGTTCCACAGCCTAGGTATTAGATTATAAAGCTTGAAAGACAAACGGTTATGCTAGACAGCAGCTATGCAGAGTTAGGAGAAGGATACGTTAATGCTGAATTATCGAGTGGATGAATTGCGAATGTAACGGAATGTTTGTGTAGGCAAATCATGGCAGTAGGAACGTGTACTTACACACACTTGGTACACGTGAAAGAGCAGTATCTGTTCTGTTTCTATAGCAACACAACATGGTGAGTTGGCATCATGTGAAGCTACATGACAGTGAAACGTTCAGACAACTATGCACCTGGCAACAGAAGTTGCCGATACACACTCACAGAAAATCAAGCTGGGGGTTGTTCATTCCATTACCATTCACCAGAAGTATAAGTACTAGAATCAGCTTCGTATAAAACATTGTCTTCCTCTGTGTAAATAGCTAGTTTCCACATGAAATAAGTTTTTCCTGTAAACTTTATTACAAGGAATGTTTCACATTTCGTGCAATTTATGGAGTTGATTCCAATCCATGTGCAACATAATACTATACAGGACTTGCATAAGTGAAGCAACGGTTGCTAGACGAACATGTTTCGGGACAACTTTCTACGGCGCATATTGGGTCAGAATGAAGGTAACGAGATTTATTCACTAAGCGCTGGGTGTAGTGGCACTGGGAAGCTCTTAAAAATAGAAGATCTAAAATAGATCTTATCATTGGCTTTTTGAAATAGGTGGCTAATTAAATGTCAATACATTACTCACCGATTCTAACTTCACCTTTTTTAACGAGTTGGGTGGTATTTAAAAACACTGATTCGCTTCATTACAGCCTGTACTAAATCCTGCAAAAGCACTCTTCAGCCACAACACCGTTCCGAAACATGGCCGACAGCTACGGTTGCTTAGCAATTACGACGTTTTACGTCGTTTTACGTCATGCTGCAAGTCTCTATCCGTGCACCAGACCCTTTTTCTACACCCAATATACGGAAAAAAGCGGTCTGGCCACGCGAGACTATATACTGGGCGCGTGACGCCGTTCCAATACCTATTAAGAGTCGTACATGTATGGTATAACATGATTAGACACTCACTATTAACGTAGTCTTCCCACGCGAGACTACTATACTATCACCGAACTTTATTACAACTACTTACATCGTAGCCATACAAACACTCTTTTTTCTGTCCAAAGCAATGTCCACCTGCCACCATCGTCCACATAGCCATGACACGTGATGCAGGCATACAGATGACACGTGATCAAATCAAAAAGAAGGCGGGAAGAGTGATGGACAGGCGTGTGAGCACGTGTCATAGTCAAGTTGCCCAAGACTCGTTTGAGACTCTGGACGAAATGAACAGAAGCTTAAGCGACGAAGAACTTCCTATCTTTGTCGACTCGTTTCTTGAAGATAACACGTTACAAATTTATGATGAACCCGCTGGATCTGAGGATGAAGTCAATAGTTCACTCGATAGTCTACCGCTGGCGCCAAGCTCAATCGTAGGAATGTCTCCTTCTGTACCAATTGATGACGAACCTGGACCTGAGGATGAAAATGAAGTCAATAGTTCTCTCGATAGTCTACCGCTGGCGCCAAGCACAATCTCTGGAAATTCCTCTTCTGTAGACAAAGCAGCACATAAAAACTCAAAGAAAAAGGTGACAAAAACCTGCAGTCGTGAACCCACCAAGTTGCCTAAATATCAAGCAAAGCGATTTGCACCACTTGGTAGTAGCACCCCTTCAAAGAAACAGCGTGAAGAGAATAATAGCTCTCCTTCATGTGAAGAGAATAACAAGGATAATGTGATACTCCCTTGTTCATTGTTAGATGATTCTGGATTGATAGGTATCTGGAACCTAAGCAACGTGCTTAATTTTAATGGTTGTAAGGAGAAATGCGCCCTCAAAGAACACGAATTAACAGAATATGACGCCCTGAGCTATCACTGTGCCTTTGATAGCAAAACATCTGTTGATCAGAATGAATGGCTAATCCAGTACTTTGCAACTCACTGTCCTTTGACTACAGATGGATTGAAAGATATAAAGAATATTGTATATATAGTTAAAGGGAAGATTGTTTGTTTCAAATTATGGCTGGAAGTCCTTTCGGTGAGTATGTCTAGATTTTATCGCCTCCGTCGCCAGTTTGTTGAATTTGGAGATACCACCAATGCAGTAAAGCAACAACGAAGAAGATCATTATCTCCAAAAACATTGGAAGCGCTGACATGGATGGAGCATTATTTCAACAAAATTGGTGATAAACGGCCAGACAAAGATGCAATACTTTTACCAACGTGCTTAACAGAAAAGCGAATTCATGAGATTCTGTTGGACCAGCTGTATCATGGAGACGAGTCCAAAGGAATATGCCTTTCTCAGTTTAACAAGCTGTATCGACAAGAATTTAAGAATGTTTCAATTCCAAAGGTTCGCATGTTTGTTGATTATGTGTATACAGGGTATAAATGTAACAATGTGCATATGGTGGAAGGTTCTCTTGGTCTAATGATTTATTGTTTGAAGACCATCTTTTGCTTAAGACCAATCCACTGAGCCATATTTATATACCATATAGAGGGAAACTTTGGTGCTGGTTTTAAATCAGTGAATGCAAAAATTTGACAGATTTATTTTTTCCTAACCAGATTTGCATTAAAAATCTTGCATGTAATATAGGCAACCACGTAGTGAATAACTGTGTTGAGATGTTAAGCATGTGTCCTCTCAATCAGTCGAACTTGAGATAAAGGACTGCCTGAACTAACCAGTTAATAGAGCCAAGTCGCCCTGAAAGCTGTTGAACTCGCTAATGTACAGTTAGCTAAGAAAGTGGAAGACACATGACAGTGGAAATAGCAGCAGCCAGGATGGGCCATATTAATTTTAATGTTAACACCTACCCAAAATTGGCAAGAAGGCAGTGAAACATGGCATAGTGGATTCCATTCTTTCACTATGCTAATGCATTACCTGTCTCACATCTAAAAGAAACCTCCTTCTCCAACAAATGGTTTGGGCCATATAGATTAGTTGATGTGGTAACCTCTAACCTTAGACTCCATACGAAACACAGATAGTACTGTACCATTTTTCATTTGTGTTACTCCTTGTAGCACACACCTCTTAAATATATTGTTGTACAAAATGCGTGCAAGATTTGAGTAATTTGCCAAATTTTATTACACCAAATACAACTGCAACAACAATTCACCAAATTTTCCCTGTACCATGTGTGCTACAATCCTTTTTATCATTTCCAGATAGGTAAACATCAAGGTGTATTCACACTTTCATATAATGTGTATTTTGTGTGCAATCAAAAGATTTCAGGTTCAGTACCTGGTTATGCAGTTGGTGTTGCTGTTTCCTTGAGTAAGAAACTTTACCTACATTAATTGCTCCAGTCTACCACACTGTATTATGAGGACGGGTGGCCAGGTGTTAGCTGTGGAAGCGAATGCCTTGTGGTGTTGGATAGTTTATGGACTTCGGATCCTTTCTGTGTGAAACCTTCCTGCAGGCTACTAGTGCTGGCACAGGAAGATTCAAATACACAATATATACATGAGCGTACCAAGTGGCGGCCTGTGTGTCTTTAGCAGTGCACAGGCATGGTTCACTGGGTGGCAATGCTGTGTTTCACATGGCTGCCGAGGCTTTGTTTGTGTGTGCATGTGTATCTGCAAATTTGGGATACGGATCAATATTGTCACATCAATTGTAAACCACGATGATTTCAAAAAAGACTTTGCATGTACTACTACAAGCTCACTCAGAATGTTATGTCGATAAAGACTTGTATAAATTGCCTTGTTGATGCTTTGGTTATCTTTATTTTGGTTTGCATTATAGCAATGCCGATTTAGCAAATGTGATTTTTGCATTCTAATCAAACTGGAATCCAGCAAGGCCACAACATCAAGTGAAGAAAGAAAAAGGCTTGAAGAGCTGCTAAGGGATCATATTAGTTTGCAAAAGTAAGTTTTCATAAGTTAATTTTAACATTGATTTGTTCGCTATGTGTAACAAGTGTACACAAAAAATGGAATTTTCAACTAGAGTAGGGACCATAGCACATCGATAAAAAGTACTGAAACAAGCTGGGGAGTAGTGCACAATATTAAATCACAGTAAAACAAAAAGAAGATCCCTACTGTGCTGCAGTATGGATATACCGTCCATGACACTTCTTATTGTTTTACTGTGATTTAATATCGTGCACTACTCCAGCTTGTTTCAGTACTTTTTATCGTTGTGCTATGGTCCCTACTCTAGTTGAAAATTAGTGTACTTGTTTGTTAACTTTTTTATTATTATTATGACTAGTTAACCCACGCATACCATATCGAAAGAAAGAAATGGTGCCATGTGCCCCAGCTCTATCAATTATTGTCTGAAAATTGAAGTATCCATTACGCTTCATTGTCAGCTGTATTCAACCCGTTACACAGCAAATCAAGATTGCAAATCAAGAACTATTTGAAAAGCACCTCTGCAATCAAAGTGGCCACTATGAAAAATATGGATGATTTCCGTTACAAAGGGAAACCATCACATGCTACCGCCAAATTGACACTTTTCATTGTCAGCAAAGATGAATGGGACACAAAGGTGGACATTGGTTTATGCATTGTACGTACTGCGGTGTTCCAAAAGCACCTCTCGGGCCAAAGCGCCGTCAAACAGTGAAAAAATCAAGCCTTTATCGAGTTATACTTTTCTGAAGGCATCAGGCAGTCAGTCAGTCAGCCAGTAGAAAATTCCGTTTAAATAATTATAGCAACACTGGGAAAGGTGAGGCTGGTTTTGGGCGATGTTATTTCATGGGCAACGCCCACCGCTAGATATCTTTATCGTACTATATGATTCATACTATTTGTGCAGCTCATGTATAATGCATTTAAATACAATGTGAGCAAATTGTTTGAATTAAAATCTCCCATTCACTTTTATTCATGTAGCCAAGAGCGTCAAAGATACCGCAAGAACCAACTAGAAGCAGCTGAAACCCCTGGAGGATGCTTGTCCCTCATTATCGATGGAATGGATCAGAATAAGACGAACATTCCCAGCCTTGTCCGTGTTTCAAAATCATGTCAAAATCTTTGGACCCTTAGGACCCATTTGACTGGTGTTGTGGTCCATGGACTAGGGCATCACTGTTTGTTTGATTACCTGCAATGGCCCCATGATTGTAATTTAACGCTTACTGCCATCTTATTTATATTAGAAGAAATTTCCACATCAAGGGTGCTCCCATCGAAGCTTTATGTTCAAATGGATAATTGTAAGTGTATTATGGAAATTGCTACAGTGTATAGTATGTGTGTACCTATTTGCTATATATATATCAAACGATATGATAGTATTGTTTAAGTAGGGATCGCCCCAAAAATGGTGCAACGTTCAAAATTCTGCCTTCAAATGTAATAAAATACTTACAGGTGGCCAGATATGGAATTTTTTTTTAAAAATTGCTAAAACTCCATTTTTAGTCTCTCACTGCCAGCCTGACCACAGTCACAAGGCTAGAGACCAAACGAAGCAGTGCATGGCTGCCATTTCATGCCACATTAGTAAACTCAACAGTGGGATGTGCCTTTTTGGGTTCCGACAAGTGTAGGCCCTCTGTGTCTTGTCTTTCCTTTTATCTTCAATCGGGCTGCTTGTTTTCTTCATCCAACAAAACCATATCGAGACATTAATTTTTCGTATTAACATTTTCTTTCAGCAGCATATTTGATGCCACAGAATTGTTTCAGAGCTGGATTTCAGAAGTGCTTCAGTCCCGGTGCTACTATAAGAGATATACTAGCTAGATATCTGTAACTTTGTGATTAGGATCCCGTTTGCGATAGGTTCGTGACCACACCCATCAAATAAAGACCTAGGTTGACTAATAGCGATAGAGTACGGAGACCACACCTCTTTACAATCTAGTGTACATAACAGTAAACTAGGGCTGAGCGATAGTATCGATAGTGCGATATATCACGATAGTGATATCACTATCATAGTTATGATAAGCTCAGATCTGCATTATTAATAAGCTTTCTATACTGTTTTACAGTTAGTATTACCAGCTTTCTTATAAAGGAGTGGCCTGTAAAAACTATACCAAAAGTCCATATTTATCATTCGCCCACAGAGTTAATTAATAAATGTCCTGGTCATGTAAAATAGCTCTCTATAAGACTGCAAATCATAGCTATACAACTAAGACTTTGTTAAGAGCAAAGTGTTTCAAAAACTATCAGGATAGTATTCACTATCGCGATATTTAAGGAATAACTATCGCGATAGTAAAAGTGATAGTAAAACTTTTACTATCGCTCAGCACTAAAGTAAACATGATGACCTCACCCCACTAGCTAGCTACACACCCCTTGGCTGACTCTAAATACTCTAATGCAACAATCATGTGTGATATTCTAATAGAACAGTCACAAGTTACACTGTAGCTAGCTGTGCTACAACAAAACACTAAACAAACTAGTATATTTTTAAAGTCTATGCAATAAAAAATACTTAAACAAGAGATGAATGATGGTATTACAACATAGCTCAGTGGGAAAGTCCCTACTTTGGCACATTAGCTATTTTGTTCAATGCCAAAGTAGAGACTTCTCACTGAGCTATGCTGTAATACCATCATTTATCTCTTGTTTCACTACATAGTTCCCTACTTCATATTTATTTAAATTAACAATTTTTGATATACAGTGGAACCTGTGTTACGGTCACCTGGATTAAGCGGTCACCTCTGCATAACGGCCATGGTCACGAGGTCCCAAATATTTTCCCATACAAATGTAAGCATTGTGGTCTGCATTAAGCGGTCACCTGTCTAACGCGTATAACGGCCAGCCAACAATTTGCCTATGAATCACTGTATACATAACTTTCTCCTTCGTATAGCGGTCGCTACCTTTTATGGTGGCTTGTTAAGCCAATTTCCTGGTACCACAGCACCGTTTCAATTAATGCACAATTATCACACTTCCTGCCTTTCAATGAATACTATATAATCAATCAGGCTTTATTGCTTAAGCATATTCAATAGCTATAACCAACATTCATAGACTCACTTTACCCTTTCTGTATTAAATATTCAGACTGTATTGCGGTTGACGCGAGCCTCTTAATAATAATTACTCATTTATAACGGTCATAGCCACTAAAATGCTGCTGACCACCCTATGCAGGTTTTCTCTATAACAGCCACCTGTATATAAAGGCCAGATATATCTAGTCCCAAGGTGACTGTTATAGACAGGTTCCACTGTACTAGATTTACGTATGTTATGTTGATACGTACATAAGAAAACAGAAAACAGCTTAGGAAGAAAAGCAGTAATTATGCAAAGACGGTTGCATCATCATAATCTAAGTTGAAACCTATTGGACATCAAACATTTGAATTACAGCTTTTGAGGTATTCAAGCCAAATTACAAAATGTTATTTACAAAGTATTGGATGTATATAAAGTACTGTATTTAATACAATGTACAATTTTCAGGTGTCCGAGAAAACAAGGACAAGTTTGTGTATGCATTTATGTCATACTTGGTGGAAATAAACATTTTCAGTGAAGTAAGTGCAGTTATACTGTATATAATACATACAGATATGGTTGTATGTACCCAATTACTTATACTGTGCATGTTATGCAGCATAATCTGTATTATTATTATTATTACTAGCCCTTTGTGCAGGTGAAATTTTCAGTATACTTACCGTATTCCTTGCTAAGAAATTATTTGTGCCTGTGATACTGCTTGCTTACAAACTATCAAACTATAGCACATATCAATGCTCCATATATTCTAATCTGTACCCTTAATTAAACAAACTTAATATTGATTGCTTCGTAATTATAATAGCATGTTAGCAGCATGTATCTGTTACATAATAAAATAAATAATATTGCAAATGTACATATGCTATGTAAGGGATTGGTTTGCGTATCAAAGTAGATTTATCAGTTGACCACTTAGTGATGACCCTAGACTGTGTGTCTGTATATGCCTGTAGTATTCCAGTGTCATCTATCTCACTGGCTGCTCACTGAATTATTGGCATCCTTAAATGTACATTCCTTGCTGTGGAGCACTTATTGCATCATGTCATTATTTTGGCTAGTATTCAACTCTCGCTCCAAGGTAGTCCTTAGTTGCAAACTCAGTGTCTTTAATCTGTTCTAGTCTCCCCTTTTGTGGATCTATTATGAAGTTTCTTCTCAGTTGTCTTCTAGAAAGTGTTTCTTGGTACTGTCCCTGTTTCCTACTCTTCTAGTTCAATCTCCTGGTAGATGAATTTTTCTCCTGTTCACAATGGCTGCTATTCTTCATATCAGTAATTGACATGGTAACATGATGCTATTGTATTAATACACCTGATGTCACTCCTCTTGATATAGCAACGTGACATCAGGTAGTTATTATTATTTTAGTATACACTCTAGCTTTTGTATATAAATGATGTTGATTCTAATACAGGAGACATAATTTATGAGTTGTGTGTTTGATGGTTATCTCTGACATTCAGTAACCACACTCAATGATTTATACAATTTATTTGGTATATGCACTTTTGCATTATTTTAGTGGCATATTTTTCAGATCGAGATTGGATTTTTGATGGTGGGTCATACCCACGAGGATGTGGATCAACGTTTCAGTCAGCTTTCTCAATATTTAAGTAAACGTTCAGCAACTACAATGGAAGGTATGTATACACTGTGGGTGTGGGTGGGTGGGTGGGTGGGTGGGTGTGGGTGGGTGGGTGGGTGTGGGTGGGTGGGTGGGTGTGGGTGGGTGGGTGGGTGGGTGACTTCTGTTATGTGGTTTGCAAATTATTCTAATGAAATGGACACTAAGAAAAAGTACTACCTAGGATTGTATATTGTAGTGATAAATGGTGAATAAGATCAACATTGTGAGGTTGTTACTGTATGTTTAGATGCTCCACCAGGAATTTAGTATGTTAGCCCCATTTTCATTATAGCCCATGTTATGTGATTTTGTTCAGTGCCAACTTAGGGACTTCCAACCTATCATCATTCATCTCTTGTTTCACTACTTTTTATTAGGGCTGAAACAAATACTAATACTCGTTAATAGAATTTCGTACTCGGGTAGTTAAATTGGTACTTGAGTACTTGTTAGTCAGGCCACCCAGCTCACATGATGTATTTGTCACCAGGGAGTGACACTGTGACACAATGAAGTTTGATTGGCTTTTTTTGTCAGTAACAATAACATCAGTGCTTTAATACAGTGTGTGTATCATTGTTGTTACTTGAAAAGCTGTAAACTGTTTAAGGTTGTTACAAAACATGTCTAATGGGTATGACTACATGCAACTAGTATTTGTGAGTACTCGATTGTTAGTTATAGAATTTGTGAGTACTCGATTGTTAGTTATAGAGAGTACTTGGATACTAAAAAACCATGATCATTCCAGCCCTACTTTTTATTGCATACATCCCTACTTCATTTAAAAAAAATTTAAATACTGTTATTTAAAAAAATTTAAATACTGTTATTTTATGGTTTACGCTGTGTAGCCCCATTTCATTCAGCCCATGATATTCTCCATCAGAAAGTCTGTCAGTTAGAGGGGCTACATATGTCCTCAGATCCCTGTATTAAAGCCACTACCAAATCTGGAAATGGAAAATCCTTGAGATAATCTTGTAGACACATGTTAATCAAGCCATGCAGAGATGGCCCTGCATGTTGCATTACACATTATGCCTGAAATTTTACATCACAATGTAATTCAACTAATACAAATATATTGCAGGTTATATTACAAGTACATAATGAGTTGATACGTCTAAAAAAAGCCGTGTAGCAAACTTTTGCCTCGTCAATGTGTTCATAACTATAGATTACAAGGCCCGCACCATTGTTTGTCAGTTGTTAAGCACTTGTAAATCCCAAAAGGAAAGTGGTGGTTCACAAAATCTGTAGAGTCATCACACCCCGCTGCAAAGAACCAACTTAGAACTGTTTACCAGCGTGAAAGTTTAAAGCACACTTCATTACTGTAGCTTTTATTTCTAATCCAACAAGTGAATGTGTTACAATATAATATTCTCAATAGTACCTTCACGTATTATTTTGAAATACGTCAAGCGATTAGCCAATAGAATCAGTATTACACTTGTTTGTCAAGGTCCCTTGACATAATAATAATAGTAAATAAACCTGCAATACTAATTTGATTGGCTAAAATAGTGTGGTGTGTTTCTATTAGAAGTAAATGTCTGACTTGACAACTAGTGTTACCATAGTAATAGATGCTCAATGGCATAGCAAAAATATGGTTGCTTAGTAGCCGTTGCTAAGATAAATGTCATTTTGAGACCATAGCAACGGTTACTAAGTGTGATTGTTCTTTTACAGTATTAATTTTTGAATTTCTGTTGCCTAGTAACAGTTACTATGGTTGTTGGATTAATTTGCAATAGGTGAATGGCTGTGGTATTCGGGATTAATATTTCTCACATTGTAAACAGGAAGGAAATAGTGCTTGACTTCGCCTCGCACTTTTTTACTCCTTCCTGTTTACAATGCTCGCACTACTAATCCCGAATACCGCAGCCATCCATCCTCTTACATGCATGCTGCTTTCACCATTAAATTATTTTGCTCACGTGGGTGATACTAGAGCTGCAATAAACATTCGATATTCGTTCATAACATTTTATCCAGATACATTCGGATATTTGTTGACTAGTAAATTACAAGTGTTCTAGGCATTAATCAAAATTTTACTGAATAGTTTTGTATTCGTTGTTCAGCTGTGGGTGGATACCTGGTGTACTGAAAGTGGCAACAATAATTCCAAACTTTCATCTTCCTTGACTATTATTTATTTACTATAATTGTGTTCATTTAATAATACCATTTTATACTTTTGGTTGGTTTCCTTTATTATAGATATGTTGAGGTCAGCTAAGACGAGTAATCCAGATGTTGTCCATGCCTCTGTCATGGAGAAAGTATTTGATATTAGGAAATGGATCAGTCCACACATTGAAGTAATCAAATACCACACAGAACCCCATGTCTTTTTATTCAAACGAGATGCATCAGGAAAAGTAGTGATGCAGTACAAATACTGGTCTCATGATGAATGGATTGGTAATTGTGTCCTTTTAAAGGTATGTGCATCACCACATAACACTCTTACTGTACATGTATTGAATTGTATTAGCTAACTATACACTAATGTTTTAGCTGTGTTATGGGCAAGAGTGATTTGCCTGATATGTACACCCAAGCTCGAGGGCATAGTCTGAGAGCATGGGTACATATCAGACAAATCACAAGTGCTCATGATACAACTGATATGTACCATGCCTAGCAGGCTGATAACAGGCAACCAATCATCTAAGCCAATATGAGGGAAACCACTGGATTTATTATATAGACATCCCTGTAAAATTTGATTGAGTCAGCAGTAATTGTAATTACGCATTTATGAACAACAATAGGAAAATTCTATGAATGTCACGGGAAAATTCAATTTAGCAATTTTACAACTGTTTTACAGCTACTGCATCGATTAAAGAGTGTTCACCAAGTTTACTAAGTGGCAATGGGGGTAAACTTCAGGCTAGAGTAGTTATCTTGCTGTACTCAACAAGTGAACGTGGCCCGTATTCAAAAACGTGGTGAAACACTTATGAATAGGCTAGTTTTCACTTTAATCTAACATTTCTTGACTCACAGGATAGAAAGGGTGACCAATTGCCTCAGTCTGATCCCTGTAGGGTACAATATCAGACGCATGCTTTTCATCACTTGATTATAATAAACTCCCGCAGTTGATTTTGGCTTGAACTTTAAAAGAAAGCGGTGGTACATCTCCCTTAAAAGGCCAGCCATGGTTTAACTTAATGTACAGGCTTTATATGATATGTACCCTGAAATTTGCCTTTGAAGTTAGGTGGCTTCATGCTACATTTGTATTTATTATAAAACGGTATGCAATAAGTTAGTTGGCTTAAATTGGTTACAGTGCTGGGTTCAAGCCTTGATCAGTCTCGTTAACCTTTTGGTATAAACGGTTTTAGGTAGCAACAAAATTGGACTCATTAGGTATCAAAACACATATTGTACATTGTTGCAGTATGGTGTTGTACTTCCGATTCCCAAGAGAATAGTAACCAATCTTTAGCCATACAACAATTCCATTCTAAGCACATTGGCAATATTGATGTGGCACACTAAAGCGTGGTCTGGCAAAAGTTGCTATGGCTTCAGATTTCAATGGTCTACGGAGAAAAGTGAGGGCAAAAGTATTGAGTGTTCTATTTCCCTAAACACAAATAACTCAGCATGAAACAAATATGCAATGTACTTTTACCTAGTAACTTACTTGTTAACAGCACTACTCTGCTTTTCAGTATGATCACAGTGCAACCTTCCTTATCCGGACCTCTATTATCCAGGCACCTCCATTGTAGTTTATTGACCATAATGAAGTTTGGTTTAGATGGGGGAACCTAAAGGTTGCTGTTTACCTGTTTGGTGGCTTGTTTATTCTACTAATAATAACTACCACTTGGTTGCTAGGTGATAATGCATTTTTACAGCCCAGGGTAGTAACCATTAATGCTCTGTAGTGACTTCCCTCTCTGCTTCTGTTGAGGTGCCTTTTGGCGTACCACAGTATGTGTATATATACAATGCATGAATCGTTCACTTCTACTTAAATCAAAGAAGAACGGCAACTTTTGTTGGGTGAAGTGCATGTCATATTTGACCCGATGAGTGACAATCCAACTTGTTTACATAATTCTGTTTTTGAGATAAATACCATTGAAATACATTGGGTAAAAATGCATGTTCCAAAAGCAATTTTGTAACATTTCAATTACTCCTTAAACAGTGAAAGAAAACATGAACCAGAAAAACTGATATATCACTAGATTTGCCTTTTCATGGAGAGTAAGAATATCTTTTGTGTCATTTCTGTAAGACAAAGCAAACACGAGTTATGTGCGTTTGTGTACAATCCATTACCATTTAAAGCTTGACCAGCCTTCTTGCTTAATGGCATGGGTGGATATAGGCCAAACGCTGTGCCTTGATGAATGCCCCAGTTCATGACAAACATGATGGCACAAGTCCCAACTTCATATAGCCTGTTGCACTCATGAATTATGATCAATTAAATGAGCACCAAATAGGCACTGTACAAATTAATTGTTTTGATTTTCTTGTTGTCTGTTGCTATAACTCCAAAAGTACTCACCAGATAAGACTGAAACTTTTTAACAGCCCATTGTATTTTACCTGTAGACAACAAAGAAGTTGTAAAATGAATTTTGAGAAAATGCAAACAAGTTGACTTATGCCCAGCGGGTCACATATTCTACGTGTATGTAGTAGGCATGGCACCATACACCTCTTTGTGTATATCAGTAACCAGACTAATTTTTATTGGCATCTATAGAGAGTTGTGTGATGTGTATGTCATGTTCTGATTGTAGTCTGTACCAGTGGGAAGACCAGAGCTTGTGCAGCCATCACTGGTGAAGCAAGATCTTGGGCAGTTACGGAGAGATATCCCTAAATATGAGTTATCTGGAGCTCTTTCTCCAGAAGACAAGGAGAGATGGAATAGGGATATTTCAGATATTGAGAATCGTTTTGGCACTACCCAAGAGTGCTCCGGATGGACTTTGGACACCATGCTACCTGTCAATGAACGAAGTAGACCTGCGCCATCAGATGTAACTGTTAGCGAAAGAGTTCAGAAGTATGCTGCATCACATAACAGGCGTCGCCCGGTTAGTTATCGTGCTGTTATCTTTTGTGACATGCCAGTAGACAATAAACAGCATTAAATTAAATTTATCAACACTACAAATGAATGGGCTTTTTCATTAAATGTTATAGTTAGACTATATAGAGCTAACAATCTTACAATCTTGTATGGATAGGTAAGCGTTGGCGAGTGGTTAACTATTACTTGCATTGCTAATTCATGAGGATTATCAAGTTTGAGCCATGTGAACTTTGTTGTCATGCTTAGACAAATACCATATCCCTGTATCATTCACAAAACAGCATGAAAGGATAACACTGTATGCAAGTAGTTACCCCACGAGTGCAGCCTAAATCACCAGTATATAGAATTAGATATAGCATGTATATTTCTAGCATCACTGCCAGCTATTCTTGCCTTCTTGAATCACTAGTTCCTCTATACAATAACTACCAGGATTTGTCTGTTTATGGAAGTAATGTTTTGTGTTGGTACAGCAAAAAAGCAAGTAAGATATGGGTGTTGTAATAGTAACTGTCATCATTTCTTGGTTGGAA
This sequence comes from Dysidea avara, assembly GCF_963678975.1. Classification (NCBI taxonomy): domain Eukaryota; kingdom Metazoa; phylum Porifera; class Demospongiae; order Dictyoceratida; family Dysideidae; genus Dysidea; species Dysidea avara. The sequence goes on from NC_089277.1 coordinate 920,338, forward strand.
ATAGCCTTCTTCTTTGTTCCCTTTGACATTCTAGAAGTTTGTGAAGCAATGGGTTTTCACTCACTAAATCACTTACCGTACAGTACACTTGTACTGTACATTAGGGATCACAGAGATTGACACCTTTTCACAATAGAAATTACACCCAACCCAGACTATCGATGCATTCATGGCACCTGGTCTATATTGGTTAGGCCCAAAAGTGTCTTCAGAGCAGCCAAATATGCTTCCAATAATTTGCTATCAAGTTTAATTTTGCGAAATTTTCTACTGACTGGCCTGCCTGCCTGCCTGCCTGCCTGCCTGCCTGCCTGCCTGCCTGCCTGCCTGCCTGCCTGCCTGCCTGCCTGCCTGCCTGCCTGCCTGCCTGCCTGCCTGCCTGCCTGCCTGCCTGCCTGCCTGCCTGCCTGCCTGCCTGCCTGCCTGCCTGCCTGCCTGCCTGCCTGCCTGCCTGCCTGCCTGCCTGCCTGCCTGCCTGCCTGCCTGCCTGCCTGCCTGCCTGCCTGCCTGCCTGCCTGCCTGCCTGCCTGCCTGCCTGCCTGCCTGCCTGCCTGCCTGCCTGCCTGCCTGCCTGCCTGCCTGCCTGCCTGCCTGCATGCGTGATGTCTTCAGACAAGTGCATCTGGACAGCCACAAAGGCTACTGACTATAGTGCCTTTTGGTATACTGCAGTACATATATTGCATGCAATGCATGCATCATGGACTTACCTTTGTCAATGCAAGATGCAATAAGGCTTCCTCTCTGCAGTTTTAAAGTTCTACAGGTATGCAGGTACACTGAAGAACTGAATTTTCAGTTCTGCAAGTATATAGAGGGACTGAATTTTCAGTTCTGCAAGTATATGGAAGGAACTGAATTTTCAGTTCTACAAGTACACTGAAGGGACTGAATTTTCAGTTCTGCAAGATTTCAGTTCTGCAAGTATACGAAAGGAACTGAATTTTCAGTTCTGCAAGATTTCAGTTCTGCAAGTATACGAAAGGAACTGAATTTTCAGTTCTACAAGTATACGGAAGGACTGAATTTTCAGTTCTACAAATATACGGAAGAACTGAATTTTCAGTTCTATAAGTATACGGAAGGAACTGAATTTTCAGTTCTACAAGTGTACGGAAGGGACTGAATTTTCAGTTCTACAAGTGTATGGAAGAGACTGAATTTTCAGTTCTACAAGTATACTGAAGGAACTGTTTAAAAAGAAGTGCATGATTATAAACACATGTGTATATTGTTTCCTGTTCTCTTCTCATATAGATTCAGATTGGAAAGCAACCAAGATCACGAAAAGACAACAGGACTATTACTATGCTAGAGCCGTTAGAAAGTGGAATTGCTACTGTACAAGAGGATTTATACCAACCTGGTGAATATGTGACATTAAAGTGTCAAAAATATAAAGAATTTTTACCTCAAATTGGAAAGGTAGTGGCTGTGAGTGATGCAACAATCAAGGTGGAATGGCTAGAAGGGGAATACGAAGAAGAGTTCAAATTTTGGAAAGGACGACGTGGCAAAATTGTCACTGAGGAGTTCCCGAAAAGAGCAGTGATGGGAAGAGTAACACTTACAGCCTCAATGAGATTAACAGATAGTGATATTACAATATTGAAGGACAGTTATGCTACAGCAGAATTTGTGTAACATTAATTATTACTGTTTTTGTGTGTTGTTTTTTTTGTGCTGAAAATTTCACTAAATTCTGTCATATTTTGACATTTAACTAAACTGCAAAATCGAACGTTAAATTGTTGCTTTTCACAGTAATTATGCAAATATCAGCAAAAATTCATCTAAATTGCTTGATTCTCCAGTAGGAAACAGAAAAATATGGGAAAATATGTCAAATTTTGCAGAAAATTTGATAAAATAGTTTTTCCCAATATAAAATAGAGATTGTTTAGTAGTGTACTCTCTTCTCACCTGAAGACCTACTACATCAGTACAAGGTTCTTCGTTGAACATGACCAGTGGCCACCTGAACAACCTAAACACTTCACTCCACTTGTCCTGGTCCATCAAGAAGGTCGACGATCTAAGAAAGAGACCACTGATATGGCTTCAGCTACAATGAAAGGTAACATTGAACAATACATTTCAACAACTAACAGTGAGACTACTAAAGACCTACAAGAGGTTCTCTCCCAGTTAGAACAGCCATCCAATAGTGGACTACCACGTACCCTCTTAGTAGAAGGATCTCCTGGCATAGGCAAGTCAGTGTTACTGAAGGAAATCTCATACCTGTGGGCCAGAAATGAATCATTAACAAAGAGTGACTTTCTATTTCTTCTTCAGCTCAGAGATCCTGCTGTACAGGAAATGAAATCACTTGAATGTCTTGTCCGCCATTTCTATAACCAGGGCAAGGAAGCTGAATCTCACCTACTACAAGATGGAGGAAAATCCGTCACTATTCTCCTTGATGGGTATGATGAGTTGCCAGCTGACTTGAGACAAAACAGTTTCATTGCTCATTTGTTGCAACATAAAGTATTACCAGCTAGTGCCATGGTCGTCTCCTCTCGTCCTCATGCCTCAACACATCTTCATGACAATGTCACTTGTCGAGTAGAGATATTAGGCTTCTCTGAAGAAGACCAAACTCATTTCATTCAACAATCACTAGAGGGACAACAAAAGAAAATCTCACATCTTAACAAATATCTTACAACTCACCCCACCATTGCTAGTCTGTGCTTTGTCCCCTTCAATATGACAATCCTTATGTTCCTCTATAAACAACAAGCTACTCTCCCGACTCGTTCTTCTGACCTGTACAAGTTGTTTATCTGCCTCACCATTTGTAGACATCTTGTTAAGTTGGGAAAAAGTTTGGAAAATGAAGTCACAGATCTTAACAGCATACCACAACCATACAGTGACATCATCAAAGAGTTCTCAAAATTCGCCTTCAAAGCTTTAAACAAAAACAAGCTAGTCTTCTCATTGGCTGAGATCAAGGAACACTGTCCAGCAATTGTTGACCATCCTAATGGCTTTGGTCTCCTTCAAGCTGTGGAATATGTTGGTTTAATGAGTAGAACTCACTCCTTCAACTTTGTCCATTTCTCTGTGCAGGAGTTCCTTGCCGCTCACTACATAGCTAGCGTTGCAGTCAACGAAGAGCGTTCCATCCTCGAAGAGTATTTCTGGAGCGATATACATTATAACACCTTTAATTTCTACGTAGCCCTTACCAGTGGACAAAGCCCATCGTTCAAGCGGTTCCTTCGTAGTGGAAGCGATGTGACCACCATCGACGATAGATTCCTCAAAGATAAGCTACAGAGCCTTCGCCTCTACAGAATCTTCCACGAGGCTGGCGATATTTCAACTTGTAAAACTATCGAGGGAAACTTTACTGATAAAGAAATCGACTTATGGGCCACTACTCTATCACCTAATAACTTAGAAGATCTAACAACACTACTAATCTACTCATCCTGTAGAAACTGGAAGGAGCTTAATTTGAGCAACTGCTATATTCAAGATTACGGACTCCAATTATTACACCGTAGTCTACACAATACTAACATCACAATAGATCACCTCTGGTTGAACAACAATGACCTATCTTCCTCCTCAGACAGCTCCCTCAGTGATATCGTCATCACCTGTAAGGTGAAAGCGTTGTATATTAGTGGTAACAAAACTGTTGGGGAAACGCCACAATTCTTCACCACCATACTAACACATCCTTCATATGTGATAGAGACACTGTACATGTCCCATAACAACTACACCGCAAGACCAGCCATGGAGTTGTTGTCTTCACTGAGAGAGAACAAGACAGTGAAGCAGCTGAGGATTGATGATAACAACATTTCTGATGATGAGTGTGGTGTGATCTGTGATGTACTGCGTGTCAATAATACCCTGAGGGGGCTGGATATGAGTGATAACCCAATTACTGGACAAGCCTCACAACTGATCCTGGATGCCCTCAAGGACAATAACACATTAGAACAGCTAGTACTATCCCACTACCCTGAGGACATCAAGAAGGAGATTACATCACTAGAACAAGTTGTTAATGAGAAGAGAAGAAGACGAGGATGTGACGTAAAGCTGGGAATTTTTTATTGGTGATTGTAGAACATTTCTTGTGTTATTACTAAATTGTATTTACCCGCCATTATTGTTATTTGATTAAATTAGTTGATTAGATGTTTTGTGGTTAACGAGACGTGTTCACTATACCCTCAGGGTATTTCCCTTATTATTAGTAATCAGCTGGTTGGTAATGAAACTATCAATTGGCATTGATCTAGCTGTATTTTAGTGATCAAGATGACGAACAGTGATCAAGCTGATAATCAACAAAGATCAAGATGTTGATCAATGAGATCAACACACAAATCGACTTGTATAAGACGAATATCATAGCTAGTTGTGTTACTGAAGACAACAACAGGTTATCCTTGAGTGGTTTAAAAATAGTAATTCTTTGGATAGACTATGATCATTCGAAAATATTAGAATTGTATGATAACTAAAACTTGTGTTAAACGTTTATTTGAAGTTTGTACTAACACCTATAACCAGCTGTATATTAAACTATTGAAGTTCATCATTTAATTGTAATGAAATACAAGTAATCTATAATAGTAGTCATGTACACTGAACCATTTCTAGGACTATTGATCCTAAATCATATACAGCTGCTATCAGTTCTATCATATAACCCAAAAATATTTTGAGGTTGAGTAATGGAGGTTAAAATTAACTTTCTTGTGTTTGCAAAATAGCAAGTTTTCAAAGACAAAAATTTCATTGTTAGCTAGCTAACCCCAAAACCTGGAAAACTGAAAGCAAAATTTCCTACTAGATTCTGTGAGCTTGTATTGTTAGAAATATGTTTTCAAGAGTAGCTAGGTTTTAAAAAAGATAATATATTACTTACTAGGCTAGCTATAAGCTTATTGTACTATTTTACTACACTGTTGACGGGAGACGAAATGAGAAAGTTTTTGATAATTTCTTCATCCTCTTTTTGCATTTTACTAAACGTTAGACACACAGCTTCCAAGCTTAAACAACAGTTTCATTACCAACTGACTATCACTATGTCATTCCAGCTTTCACCCTCAAACCATTGAAATACTAAACAATAAACTACTCACCTTAGGGACCATCCATAATTTTCAGTCTTTATGCAAGCGTACAAAGAGTACTCTTTTTTCTAACCCCCTCCCTCCTTCACAAAGCATACTGTATAAATGTTGATACTATGTACAGGTATATACACAATGATTATTCATCATTTTATAAGCGTACGTGTGATTTAACCCCCTCCCCCCTAGCGTACTCTTTGTACTCTTGCGTAAAGGCTGAAAATAATGGACTCGTAGTGACCCCTTAATGTATTCAAACAAACAACAATTAAATTATCACTACTAACACTAGTCTAACTATTAGACCTAGCTAATACTGAGTAACAGTGAACAAAACTAGTAGCTACTCCAGCGAGTATAATTCAACAAACTTGTACAATACTGCCTAATTATACACTTAAAAAATTTCTAGAAGAATTTTTCTACTTTTTATTCTCTTAAACACTTGCTATGTCACTAGACTAAACTACACACTCAACTTTTACTAACTTAGAAACAAAAATGAAATGCAGCTGGTTTGTGTTGTTCAAACTAAGCATAGATATAATAACGCTTACCGGATTAGAAACGGGTGTATCCATTTACTGGACTGGACTACTGGACTGGAGTACTGGACTGTGGACTACTGGACTGTGGACTACTGGACTCACATAAAATTTGCTCAAACACTTTTTTCAACCACAAACACCTTTTTCGTCCACTAAAAGTGATTTCATAGAGTGCACATGGGGCTACTGAGACTTTCATTGTCATATTAAAAACAAAAACGAAGAGGCATGCACATACAGTCTATTTATTAAGGCTTTATTAAGTATGTTCAAAAAAGTGCTATAGTTTTGGTGGTCTATTTAATGGTATATATGACTTATCCGTGTTTCGCCTTGGCTACTTCTGAGTGTGACAGACTGCTTCTTACAGTATGTACAGCAGAACTTTCTCAAAAGTATTGCATTACTAGAGTATAGAAATAGCCAGTATTTTAATATCATCACTCAGAGTTGAAACTGGAGTTGCATCGGGCCGTGTCACCCGTACATGCCATAACTTAGTGTACAGCTGCTTTGGAACACCCCTAGACGACTAGTGAAGCTTAAGTTAGGCCATATTCGAGCTCTAGACGTGTTCTATGCATTAGTACATTTGTATTTGACAGACTGTCACTTTTCGGTAGGTTTTTAAAAACAAAATTCACTTTGTATTTCGGTTCTCTTTTGGTACATGCATAGCCCAGACAAAGCAACAAACCATTTTGCTTTGTCTGGGCTACGCAAAGACAAAGCAAAATATAACCGAAATACAGAAAGAACAGTATAACCTGTACAATCACACTGTCCCCAGTATAACCTGTACAATCACACTGTCCCCAGTATAACCTGTACAAACACACTGTCCCCAGTATAACCTGTACAATCACACTGTCCCCAGTATAACCTGTACAATCACACTGTCCCCAGTATAACCTGTACAAACACACTGTCCCCAGTATAACCTGTACAAACACTCTGTCCCCAGTATAGCCTGTACAAACACAATGTCCCCAGTATAACCTGTACAAACACACTGTCCCCAGTATAACCTGTACAATCACACTGTCCCCAGTATAACCTGTACAATCACACTGTCCCCAGTATAACCTGTACAAACACACTGTCCCCAGTATAACCTGTACAAACACACTGTCCCCAGTATAACCTGTACAATCACACTGTCCCCAGTATAACCTGTACAATCACACTGTCCCCAGTATAACCTGTACAAACACACTGTCCCCAGTATAACCTGTACAAACACTCTGTCCCCAGTATAGCCTGTACAAACACAATGTCCCCAGTATAACCTGTACAAACACACTGTCCCCAGTATAACCTGTACAATCACACTGTCCCCAGTATAACCTGTACAATCACACTGTCCCCAGTATAACCTGTACAAACACACTGTCCCCAGTATAACCTGTACAAACACACTGTCCCCAGTATAACCTGTACAATCACACTGTCCCCAGTATAACCTGTACAATCACACTGTCCCCAGTATAACCTGTACAATCACACTGTCCCCAGTATAACCTGTACAAACACACTGTCCCCAGTATAACCTGTACAAACACACTGTCCCCAGTATAACCTGTACAATCACACTGTCCCCAGTATAACCTGTACAATCACACTGTCCCCAGTATAACCTGTACAAACACACTGTCCCCAGTATAACCTGTACAAACACTCTGTCCCCAGTATAGCCTGTACAAACACAATGTCCCCAGTATAACCTGTACAAACACACTGTCCCCAGTATAACCTGTACAATCACACTGTCCCCAGTATAACCTGTACAATCACACTGTCCCCAGTATAACCTGTACAAACACACTGTCCCCAGTATAACCTGTACAAACACACTGTCCCCAGTATAACCTGTACAATCACACTGTCCCCAGTATAACCTGTACAATCACACTGTCCCCAGTATAACCTGTACAAACACACTGTCCCCAGTATAACCTGTACAAACACTCTGTCCCCAGTATAGCCTGTACAAACACAATGTCCCCAGTATAACCTGTACAAACACACTGTCCCCAGTATAACCTGTACAAACACACTGTCCCCAGTATAACGTGTACAAACACACTGTCCCCAGTATAACCTGTACAAACACACTGTCCCCATTATAACCTGTACAAACCCCAGTATAGCCTGTACAAACACACTCTCCACAGTATAGCCTGTACAAACACACTGTCCCCAGTATAACCTGTACAAACACACTGTCCCCAGCATAACCTGTATAAACACACTGTCCCCAGTATAACCTGTATAAACACACTGTCCCCAGTATAACCTGTATAAACACACTGTCCCCAGTATAACCTGTACAAACACACTGTCCCCAGTATAACCTGTACAAACACATTGTCCCCAGTATAACCTGTACAAACACACTGTCCCCATTATAACCTGTACAAACACACTGTCCCAGTATAACCTGTACAACCCCCAGTATAGCCTGTACAAACCCCAGTATAGCCAGTACAAACACACTGTCCCCAGTATAACTTGTACAAACACATTGTCCCCAGTATAACCTGTACAAACATACTATTTCCTTCCTGTTTACAATGTGAGAACTATTAGTCCCGAATACCACAGCCATCCGTCCTATTGCAAATTAATCCCACAACCATAGCAACTGTTATTAGGCAGCAGAAATTCAAAAAATAACTACTGCAAAAGACCAATCACGCTTAGCAACCGTTACTATGGTCTCAAAGTGACGTTTACCTTAGCAACAGTTACTTAGCAACTACATTGTTGCTATGCCATGGGGGCATCTATCACTAGTTGTCAAGTAGGACATTTACTTCTAATAGAAACACACCACAATATTTTAGCCAATCAAATTAGTATTACAGGTTTTTGTTAAGGGACCTTTACAAACAAGTGTAATACTAATTCTATTGGCTAATCGCTTGGCGTATTTCAATATAATACATCAAGGTGCTATTGAGAGTATTATACTGTAACACATTCAGTTGATATAAACGAACATTTCATTGTCAAAATTTTTTTGCCGTTGATAGCATTGCTGAAAATTAAAACGATGAATTTGAACACGGCTAGATAAATTTCATTATAAATTCCATTACACTTCAGCACAATGAACATCCTGAATTGCAAGTTTTGTACCATCACACTACCATGGTATCACTTTATACCACTATCAATTGATCTAGCAGAGCCGTTAGTGTTCTCAATTACAGGGAAGCTATTGAGCTATAGCAAGTGAAGATGTAACGGCTATCTCTTCATGACCTTTAGCAACAATATTTTTGTTTCGTATTTCACTTCTAGTTGTACTGACTGTTTTAATGTGATGTAAGATATCTTTGTCCATGTTGTGTCCCAGAACCCTCACAAACCTTCTTTTAGCCACCCCAACACAATACAAGACTTACCTAGCTAAGAAACAAGTACCACATTATCCACACTTGTTGTGAATATGTTACCAATAATAACACTGGGTAGCACCATATTCGTTTATACAATCACACACTACAGTGTCCATTGTAATCATAAAGATGATACCTCACAGTATTGCATTATAGACCATACTCCATTAGTGGGGCTCTCACTACACCTATACTAGAAGTATTAACATAACTATGAAGACCTGAATCATGATGTCATCATCTAGCAGTATTGACAAGGAGTCATGATGTTGTGACATCATAATAAACATGTTGTGACATCATAATAAACATGTTGTGACATCATAATAAACATGTTGTGATATCATAATAAACATGTTGTGACATCATAATAAACATGTTGTGACATCATAATACACATGTTGTGACATCATAATAAACATGTTGTGACATCATAATAAACATGTTGTGACATCATAATAAACATGTTGTGACATCATAATAAACATGTTGTGACATCATAATAAACATGTTGTGACATCATAATAAACATGTTGTGACATCATAATAAACATGTTGTGACATCATAATAAACATGTTGTGACATCATAATAAACATGTTGTGACATCATAATAAACATGTTGTGACATCATAATAAACATGTTGTGACATCATAATAAACATGTTGTGACATCATAATAAACAGTGTGTTTACACTAGGGGTAGTTCAGCGTTAACCTCTCCACTTCTCTTTCCCATTTATTTGTAATCATTTGATACATTGTACATTACAGTTGGATACAAGTGTTACATCAATATCTATATAGTGACTGGGTCTGTGAAAATACGGCATGTAGGCACAAACTACATCCCATAACATGATGGGTTATATCTTAATACTCAGATAAAATATCTGCTTTCTGTAACTTGAGCCAATTAAAGGTTTAATTAGTGATGAAAATTGCGTGACCATTACATTACAAAATAAAAAGTTTTGATACATAAAAGATTGAAAAAGTAGGCAATTTTACGTGCCCACATTATATTCCCTATTTTCACAGGTCTGGTCGTATGGGTATCATCTTACAAGTAATACCACAGGTACTTAATGACATGTGATCATTCTTACCAGTCTGTTTGTGTTGGTCAAAGATGTGTTCCATACTACTAAACTCGTAGTGTTCCATCAGGGAGAGACTGCTTACCATTGCCATGTAATTGATAGGATTTCATGTAATTCAGTAATTAAGAAATACTACACTAAATTCCATAACTATACACATATGAAAACATTCATATGAAATAGCTATCACAAGCAATCAAATTGTCATTTGTGATGTTACTACTACACTACAGTAGACACTCTGAACTCCAATGGTGTTAGGTATTGTAATAGTGTTCAGATAAGTGAACTGTTCTGGATAACTGAGGTGAATCCATTGATATACTTTAATAGAACATGCACCCTAAATATATACTTTAATAGAACAGTCATTTTAATGTATAAATATCCTCCTTACCGCCAAATTTGTAGAGGCTCCAATCTACTGTTTCTGAACAACATTAACCCGTTTGCAGTTAAAGCATTTATCTCTAAGTCTGGTTTTTAGGCATTTGAACAAGTCTACATGCACATACAGACACAAGGTCACTGTTTTGAGGCGTACAAATGTAGCAACATGATATAATCCCTCTCCTTACTGTTCCTCTTTATTAGTAGTGTCATTATCACTTTGAAGAATTATCTACAATGTTTGTTATCGACATTCAAAAATTTGGCAATTGCATCATCTAACCACATGATAGTACGTGAGAGACCGGTTATCCCTGTTCCCTTAAGGGTATGCCTGCTACAGGACTAGTGTTGTTTTAGTAAAGACTTTTAGTTTTAGTTATAGTCATGACCAGTTTCGTTAATAATTTTAGTTCATTCATTCCTTTTAGTTATTGAAATAGTTATGATTATATTCTGTGTTTTAGTTATAGTTTTAGTTGTACATAAGAAAACCCTTTGGTTTTAGTTATCCTTCTCAATTCGTTTTAGTTTTAGATTTAGTTTTGGTAAATTATTCTGTTGAATTTTAGTTATAGATTCGTTATAATATTGATTTGCTAGTTATAGTTTTAACTTTATATTTATCTTAAAAGCTAAAAGTACTTTTAGTTTTAGTTACAGTTAACTAAGCAACATATATTGATGTTTGGATGCTACATACAGCAATAGAATTTCATTCTGTGTTTCATTCCACCTGTAGAACGTATGTGAACTTAAATCCCAGTGCGTGGGAGTATCAAAGCGCTGCACTGGGTTATAACTACTAGACAGAGTGGCACTGCTACTGTGCGATATATTAGTTATCACCCTGTTGCGGAGCCACTCAGTCTCCACGATATTATAGAATCCAAGCAATTAAATGGTCCATGGAATCAATTACCTAACAATTTATATATCAATGAATTTACTTCCACTTTATATTGCCATTTACTTACTGATTTTAAAACTTAAGTTTGCGTCCTTTTTTTTGTAATATGTAGTGCATGCATGCATGTATGTACGTATGTATGTAATGTATGCAGTATGTATGTATGTATGTATGTATGTGCTGCGTATGTATATTATGTATATGCAGCTATGTAATATATGTACGTACTGTGTATACTTCTCCTATATGGAAGAACGGCTATGCCGAATATAGGAGTTTAAAACCAAATTCAATTCAATTCCTACAACAATATTAAACATGCTGAACTACACTACGCCACACTGCACAGTCTTACTGTGTTGAGGGAGCTATAAGAATTATAGCGAGCATCTAACGCCAGTATTTGCTGTGCCTCGTGCTGTGCCGCTTCCAGTACTGCACGAAATTGTTAGCATATGAAGTTTTGGTTGGCGTTAAATGGAAGAATTGACTGCTCTCTGCAGACGATACGTGAGTAGTGTATTTGTGTAATCGCTGACATAAACGAGTTCTGCTCCTGCATCAAATATGGTCCCCCAGATAAATTAAGGCGCATGAACGGTCCCGACTCCCACCCCTCATCAGTAATACGAGCAGTAATGCACCTATCAATGTTAAACCCCTATCCCCAGTACGGGCTATGTGGGGATTAGGTGACAATTTGCAAAAGCAAAAGCCCCACTACTGGGGTGTAGCCAATCCTCTACTGATCCCCCTTTACTGCACATGTGTGGCCTGCACGTGATCCTATCAGAAGCCCCACTACTGGGGGCAACTTAATTTGTTCATAAATCTAGCCTGTACTGGAGATTACAAGTGATAGTTGCATAACAATGCTACATTACATATCAAGAAGTTTACACTGCACATTATACTTTTGTTCATGGCAAAAATGCTTATAGCAGAAAGAAATCAGAGGAAATTTAAGCTCACCATTTTAAGGTTGAATATCACTTTCTATGGCAGATATTTGGAAGGGAATGCTCTGAGCTATTTTTGATGTCTCTACAGCCATTAACCTTTACTAAATTAGTGTGATCATGAGTTGTGTGAGTAATTAGTGCACGAAAAATGTAAAGGTTTTCAACCAAATTTTGGGGAAGTCAACAGTCAAAACTGAAAATCAATCTTGACTGACTCTCACTGCGGTCACAAGTGACATCCTCTTGTTCAAAATTGGTCCAAATTTCTATAAATTTATGCTTGTCTACATAATAGCAGATTGACATAATTATTTCAAGTTTTGTACCATAAATCTTGCAATAATGTAAATCTCTCAGACTTATTGCAGACCCCTTGTTCTGACACGATGGTTGTAAATTGAAGATTATAATTCCTAGCTGTGAGAACTTATAATCTTCAATTGACAAACACCATGTGGAGAGTAAGTTCTGGCCACGTGAGGCTACACTGAGGTAGCTATTGAGACAACTGAGGAGCCTTTGTAAAGTTACATACAAGGAGCTGGTGGCACTCCAATATATCGTGTACACTGATCTTCATCCTTAGTCAAAGTGAAAGTTAAAATTGAAGCAAGAAATTTAATATGCTATACACATTTTATGTACACAATGTTTACATCCATTGTGTGTACTGTTTGGAGTGATCAGGTGTGCTTCACCCAAGCTCTGTGAAGTGTCATCTGAGTGGCATGTGAAGCTAAAATTGGTGAGAGATAAAGTGAGATCCATTGTGAAAGGAAATTGTGGATGGTTTTTTTCACATACAAATTACAAAATTTGTGTCTGTTTTGGTTGTTCTTCTCCGAGTCCATTTCCAGTTACTAGGACACTCTCCTTGTTGTTTTAAATCTTGTGAGAAACTAATTTTGTCATGAGTTGTAATGGAGGACTGTATGTGAGTGTGTCTCGTGAGTAATGTAATAAACATGACAAGTCATCAGGTTTCATTTGGGGGAGGGGGTGTTTCCCCATTAAAATTTAAGCAGTAGTTTAAATGAAAACACTTCGGATGTATCAGAAACAATTTACAAGAGTCTAAAATTTCTGGAGTGACATGTCACATTCTCAGGTACCTGATAATCCTCCACTGGTAATCTACAAGAGTCTAAAACAAACTTTTCCTGGAACATGTTATTCTCAAGTACCTGCACTAGAAGCCATCTAAGAGAGTTTATAATACAAAATTTTCTGGTGCGATATGTCACATTTTCAGTACCTCAGAATGCACCAGAAGTAAGTGATCTGACAGCTACTGGACATAGCCCCTACACATAAAAGTAAGCACAGAGATGCCTACACTACCTGTGTGTTTTGCCCCTGTCATTTCCCAGGCTGTGTAAGTTAAACAGTCTAGTCTGCAATAGATCAAGTTCTTGGACATTCAACAGAATTGTTTCTCTGTACAGCTTTCTTACAGGGCCATATAAGGACAGTTACAGATAGTTGAGGTGTCCTAATATTACTAGTTAATATTCCACAGGTTGTTAATGGAGATGATGATATGTTAATATCTGGAGTGAAGAGTCTAGTGGAGTTAGGAGGATCACATGACATCACTACTGTACTGACCAAACCAGAACAACAGGTTATAGTGCTCACATGATGTCATCATATAACATGTATATTATTACAGGATATTCTAGTAAAACTAGGATGGGAGCTAATGATGATTATTCCAGTCAATGATGATACAATAAGATTGATTAATAAGATTGCTGAGGTGTGTAGTAATATGATCACTTCTCTTAACAAACTCTCTATACTGAGAAGTGTCTGTAATAAATAATAGTCTGTATATATACATTGCAGTGAGTTTACTACACACACACGTGCGCTCACGCACACACAAAAACATTTTAACGAAACAACCCTACAATAATCATGATAATCATAATATATCAAATTAATTAAATATGTTAATGTTGTCACAGGACAAGTTCATTCAATCAATTTATAACAATGATTTAACAAAGTTGACACTTGCTTTTTATACATCACCGCATGTTGCCATAGAAATATCATCATTTTTTTGCAAATATCAAGTCACTTCACAATAAATATTTTTTATCACGATATAGCTTTTTTTATCATGAAACACTTCTATCATAATATACGATATATCGTGACATCACTGCTATGTTATATCCAGCTGATCCTAAACACTGTCTGGCTTGTACCTGGTAATGTGATCCAGTCAGAGCTGGCCAATCAGAAGTGATGAAAAAGTTATAATCATATCATTACTAGAGACAATCTTATCAGTTGTTAGTAAGGTGTCACTTGAAATATCTTATCATTTCAGTTTTATAACAAGATGATGAGAGATGGAGAACATTACTTGATAACAAATGTCGCAAATGAAAACATTGTCACCAGACAGTGTTAACATGTACCTGTGGCTGGATATGACACTAAACATACCCTTAGGTTATCCATACAGTAATGACTTCAATAGACTATTTGTGACCGGATCTGTGAAAACCTGATTTTGAATTGTTACTTGTTATCTATTTAGCCTAGTGGATATATGCTCTGGCAATGTTTCAGCCTGATATAGAAGTTACAGCCCTACGAAGTAGCAACAACAAACTGGTTGACTTATACAGCAAGTATATATTGGTGCTTACTAAAATAGTTCTAACTTGTGAACAGAATGATACACAGAGTTGAAATATGTACCATCGTGTTTGCCATGAGTAGGGTAATCGATTACTTTATGAATTTTTCTTGTATCAGCTTTCTTCACTACATACAAAGGTGGAAATAGTGAAGAAAGATCAATTGTGTAGTATCATTTCAAGATAAGGTAAACAAACATGAATAACTTCAGTATCCTTTAGTCTACTGCCAAGATTTCTGAGCTCCTCTTTAGAAGGTGAATAAAATGATACCCAACCTTCTTTTGCTATGAACGAAGAGTTGGAATTTTTACACAAGTATTTAACCCATTGTGCTTTATACGGTAAATTAAGGTTTGCACATGTTGTGTTGGGTTTTCGCAGATCTCGTCATGTTTGTATTAAAAGCAATTCACTTGGCTATAATCATTGCCTTAGGCTATTGTGGTTGAGATAACTGACAATCTATTATTATCTAGTGATCACTAGAACATGTAAGATACCTTACAATACCATACCATGGTCTACGTAGGTCACAGTTGTGATTATTTTCGTTTGTATGTGTGTATTGTGTTTACTGTATTTAGACAAAAAGAGTTTAGCAGGAATTTTTTTCTCCATTTTATTTCATCATTTTGCAATAACTGTTACCGCATACAGGTTGGGGTTGCTATGGAGATATCATTAGGGTTATTGGAACTGTTAGGAGATTGTACTGATATCTGGGCTTGCATGAAATTGTTGGAAGCAACACAAACAGGTACAGTAAGTGTTCTATATATATGACAGTACAAATACACTCAAGTCAGGTTAACTTTTGTTTTACATAAGGCTAGTAATTTGATACCCTAAAAGTGTGGCTATGACACACATGTACAATAGGGGACATGTAAAAGGGACCAATAGCAAAGTTGCATAATTACGTCACACATTACGGGACACACCCATTTGTGGTATAACATAAAATCCATAGAAATGTGTTGAATAATCAGAGCCGTTATTACTACATTCTGTAATAAAGTTTCATATCGATATAGCCACTAGTTTGTCAGGAAAACCAGTAGTGAATAGCTTCAATGAAATGGGACTTATGGCAGTTGATAATGGGGGTAAGGCAGCCGTGTGACTGGCACTAGATTAGAAGGGTACATAATATAACTGATGTCTTCTCTAGAGACTATGGTTAACACTACAGGCTTGATTTCTTCACTGTTCACCGTCGTTTTGGCCCAAGATGTGCTACAATGATGTTTAAACAAGTATATGAAATTAGAAATTTTACAGATCATAGAAATATCACTTCAGTCGTATACAGAGTACAGCCATGACCAAATTAAGGATTAAATGTCTACTAGTATATCTGCAGGTGTAGATGACCTCCCTTGTTTTATTGTGTGTATTTGTATGATCCTTGCTCAAATGTAAGTTAAGTAATAGTTGTAACATGGACATGAGGGTATACATATCTCGAATGCCCCGTGTTACAGCTAATATGTAACACTTATTAGGCTGATAGCCTGTACAGGGTGACCAATCACCCAAGCTAATACGAGTGCAGCCACTGGATGTATTATATATGTGTACCTAAAATTTTTGATTATGGGTCAGCAGCTAGTAGCTTTCTGGTTACGTTCGGTTATGATAAACAGACATATCCTAGAGATGTCACGGAGAATTTCTGTTACGCGAGTTTAATGTTTTAATCAGCACTATTGAATCGTTATGGGAAAATTATGGAGTTCACTAAAGGCCTAGACAGGTAAGCTTGCTTGTAGAGTGGTTACTCAGTGCAGAGTGGTAGCTTCATGATGGAGGCGTGTCCATATTCGAAAACATGCAGAAATTATCAGTGAGTAAGCTATAGGATTCATTCTCACCTTAGCCCAACGTTTTCAACTCGTAGGATGGCAAGGATAGCAAAATGCTCTCTGTCTGAGTAGTTTTCATGACGAAATCCAAGTCATGCATCCTAATCACGTGAGCATTAATTGATACCCACAATTGATTTCTGCCTCAACGTCTATATCATCACTGCCCAGTTGTAATCCAGGCTAGTTGGGCTACATATGGAATGTTGCCCGGGTGGCTCCTTTGATCTGAGGTGTGAAAGTATTACATAATAGTTTAGAAACATTAACAAATTGGTAATTAATAGTAAGGCCCCTGAATTGTATATAGGAACCTTTGCAAAAATTCTTATTATGACCTTTGCTATGTACCAATGTATCTGGTGAATGTTATATACCTTAAAAGTGTTTCTTATATAGATCCACTTGTAAAATGTGATTGTGGGTTTTAGTTTATGACACTGAAAAGGAAGTGTGTATGCTCCAGAGGGTTAAAGGTATTTTATAAATCTACTAATGTGTCAAGCTTTATAGGAAAACACCTTCCCTCGATTAGTGGTTGAGAAGTTCGGACCAACGACTATACAAGACTGAATTATTATCTGAAGAACACTCTGGATACTTATTTGTGTATCAAATACTTCATGTAATAATTATTTCACATCTTCAAGGGAGTTTGTTGATATATACACTTGAAGTACGAAGGCTACAGGCCCAAGGACTAATGGTGTACATGTAATAGTTGTAACATGGGCATGAGAGCTTTGCCTGAAATGTATGCCCGACTGCCCGAGGGCATACAGTTCAGGCAAAGCCCTCGTGCCCATGCTACAACTAATATGTAACACAATCAAAACTGAGGTTTTTAGCACAAGCGTATTTCTAACTATTGATTGTGGCGCTGTAAAAGGAGACGACTGTGTGATGATTCATGGATTTATGGTAGGCCATGTGAAATTTACGGATGTGCAAAATGTCAATGTGACAATATATAGATATAAGGAAAGCCACGTGTAATTTATGAGGAGTCGTGTTGTTGTCAGCAAGTCTTTGATAAGAAAAGGACCTACTTATGGTTACAGCTCTGATCATTACAAACGATTTTGTTTGGGTTTAGATGATCGGTGTCCCTGCTGTATCAACATGGAATGGCTAAAGAAAAGTTTGTCTCTGAAGCAACAACGCGACAAACAGGACAATGGTCATTCTAAGAAAGGCAAGGAAAACAATGAAAGGGAAGATAGGTTTGTCTTTGATGTTATGATCGTGCCAAGTTCAAGGAAGGTGAGACCCCTGCTAACACTGAAAAGAACCTGGAATGGGCATGCCGAAATTTTGAATTATGGCGAATAGCTCGAAACGATAAGTGTCCTGACAATCAATGCCCTGAGGATGTCCTTAGAACTGCAGAAGATAAGATTCTTTGTGAGTGGTTGTGTAAATACTTTACCGAGACACAGAAATCTGATGGAACAGAGCACACTCCACAGAGCCTATCCTTACTTTTAGCTGGACTTCAGAGGTGAATTAGAAAGTTAAGACCAACAAAGCAGATTAATCTTTTTTCAGGATATAGCATTTAGGGAACTAAAAAAATGTGTGTGATTTGGTTTTCAAGAGACTATACATGCAAAAGGAATTGGGACAGAAACTAAATCTACACCTGTATTATCAAATCATGAAGAGGGTAAGCTTTGGGGAAGCGGTGTTATTGGTCTTGATACACTGATTAGGTTTGTTAAAAGCTGTCTTCTTTTGTAATGGAAAGAACTTTTGTTTACGTGGATGAGAAGAACATTGCAGCTTAAGGATTTCTCAGTTTAAATCGGAAACAATTGTTGTAAATGGAAAGATCCTCAGCAGCTATGTCTATGAAGAATTCAGGTCAAAAAATAATCAAGGAAGATTTGCTTCATTAAATTTAGATAACAAGGTGGTGAGACTGATTCACCAAGGTGCCACGTTAAAATACTTGACAAGTATTTCAGCGTCTTGCCAGAGGATGCAGCAAGTAATGATGTGTTAAACCACTGTCTGAGCCTCCAAGTAATCCCAATGCTCTGTGGTTTACACTTGTGCCAATTGGTAAAAATAAATTGGGAGATATGATTAAAGACATGTGTAAAGAAACTGGGTTGACAAGGTATACAAACGACAGTCTGTGAGCATATGGAACAACCACTATGTACCAGGTAGGTGTGTCTGAAAAGTTAATTCAGCAGAGGACAGGACATAGTCACTTGATGCTTTGAGCATACTTCAGAAATGCAACTTGTGGATGTGTCTAATGAATGTATTATCAGGCAGTAAGTCTACAGGGGGCGATACCACCTCCAATACCATTGAGCATAGCAAGACAAATGTTATGCAGCAATGTGCACGATCAGTGAAACCCTCACCAGCAATTGTTTTTAGTGGATGCAACTTTTCAAGATGTTCTGTCAACCTTTCGAGTGGTCAGCCAAGTTTAAAGGCCATTTCTGAGGAAGTTCTCACAGGGCTATCCGTTGATGAGATATTCAAAGATTGAATACAGCTATCGAAAGCTTAGTTGAAACAACTGCAACGTGTGATTTACTAATGATATAATATTGAATTGTTTATCATAAATCCATCCAACCATAGTCACTGTGGTTGTAGACTGTTCTTTTGGTGAATCTAAAAAAAAAAATAGAGACATAGTAAATATATTTGGGTATTATGAATGGACTAATCCTAGACATCATGGAAAAGTTTAGTTCATTGTTATAATCAATGCTATTTAATTTATTAAGGATTAATAACTAGGTTACTAATGGTTACTAATGGTTACTAAGCTAAGGTTACTAATGGTATAGGATGGGTAAGGCTGTTTATAGAGTGGTTATTTCGTGTAATCTGTAAAGTGGGCATGGTACTTATTTCAAAACGTGCCGAAACACTTGGTAAATAAGCTATAGCACCAGTTCTCACCTTAGCCCAACGTTTTTCAACTCTAAGGGTAGCAAGGTTAACAAACGCTTTCTGTCTGCATGGTTTTTGTGGCCAAATCCAACTCATGCATAATAATCACGTGAGTACTAATCCATTCCCACAATCGATTTCGGTATCATCATCTATATAATCAGTAGGCCGGCTAGCTGGGCTACGTACAACGAAATGTAGCCCGGGCGGTTTCTTTGATCTGAGGTGTGAAAGTGTTACATATCAGCAAACCCAATGCAGTCATGGTATAAGTGATAAATATACCAGTTCCTTTTATACATCAGTATCTCATGATCGATAGTGGTTTTAATAGCCCTCAGAACATTATTCATAGTGTGGTTTTATTCATCCAGCTCAAAGGCTTGAGTGCTACAGTGAAACATGTGGTTTTGATGCTAAGTGGCGGTTGTGTTTTGAACAGTGGAGACCTGCTAGTGTACAACTGTAGAGCAAATGTTGGTGTGGAGTTGAATTGACAAATATTCATTAGTAGAGCAAAACAGCTAGGATAGTTTCAGCTGTTACACACACTATTCCATAAAGACTTAATGGAGCTTATGTAATACAACAATATTATGTCATAACCACTATTATGACATAGGTAGGGGAGGGGGGGGGGGGGGGGGGGGGCTGAAATTGAAAATATTTACTATTACATGATGTGTTTTATAGCACTTGTAAGATTGCCATCGGAGACAGCACTAGGCTCGTCACTGTGTTCAGTAACCATGGTGATTAGTAAACACTATCAGCTGTTGTCTGTCGATAATGATGGTTCCCATGGAGACCAGTCATTGCCAGAGAAACATGATCACCATGGAAACAGCTCATTTCATGATATCATATCGACACTTGAACATGTTGTCAAATTTGTTGAACCATTTGTGGATCAGATCCATAATAACAGTGACAGGGATCACATGATCTACTGGACACCGACACAGCAAGGTTGTGTGTGCCTGTAAGTGAGTAGCCTGTGGTGTGCATTAATTGGATAATGTTATTAGGTTGTTAACAATGTTGGGGATTCCCCTGGTTGAATGTGATCTTCACAGATCAACAATGTTACTATCTAACACCCAAGTTGTCATGGTAATGACCTTTGTACTGTATGTCATGTTGTTTATGGTTACCATAGCAATGTCTGTGTCTGGCTCACTGTAACAGTATGAAAGTATTAGAATATGACCAGTACAAGTCTTCATCCAATATGGAGGACAGGCTAGTGTGTAAGTGTGTATGTATGTGAGGTCAGTATGCTTGTCTGCTCTTTTGGAATAACAGTTAGCTGTTCGCTATTTTCTGACCAATTCCAAACTGAGACCAAACTCTTTGTAGTGGAGGTTTTTCTAATGAGGCAAGAAAATTTTTTTTTACATAGGTCCAAATTTCTGTTACACATACAGTCTCACAAAACAACTTTGCATGTGGGGAGACAAATACAAAGCAACAGATAACCTCACTATCTTCCTGAAGTGTTGCTCATCACAGGTAGATCTAGGAGATTCTATTGGGTGAGGGGTGGAGAGGGTAGGGAACAAGAGACACAACAAAATGTGTTTGTGTTTATTATTCTATTTTACTGGGAGGGGAATAGATTATTGTAATCACGTATTGTGGTGTAGTACCTCCAGAGGGTGTGGCTAGTTATGCTCACATAATCCTGGTGGAGGGAATCTGTCAAGACTACCTGCCATCAATCATCAGGTACTCACATCCGGTAACCATGGTAACACTATTATCAACATGTTTTGTTTTACAGCTCACACTACCTACTGAACATTTGTGTGAAATGTGTGATTGTGTTGTTGTCAAGGTAATGTGTGTGTAGTATGTGTGTGTGTGCGTGCGTGCGTGCGTGCGTGCGTGCGTGTGTGCGTGCGTGCGTGTGTAGTGTGTGTGTGTATGTACGTATGTATGTATGTAGTGTGTGCATGTGTAGTGTGTGCATGTGTAGTGTTTGTGTGTGTGTGTGTGTGTGTGTGTGTGTGTGTGTGTGTGTGTGTGTGTGTGTGTGTGTGTGTGTGTGTAGTGTCTAGTGAGTGTGTGCATGCGTGTGTGAGTGATAGTATATTGGGTTAAATTAACTTTAATAGAAGTCACATGGTCTAATTATTGGGTATAAATTGTACTCAAATAGAAATCACATACTACTGATTATTGTGAAGTATTTGTTCTATGTGTTACTTACATATTTGATGACATGTGAAGAACCTCCTCTGATTACTGCAGGCCTGCCAACCCTCACGGATTTACCGTGAGTCTCATGATTTCACTATCAAGCTCAAGATCTCACAAGCAGTAGCTCTAAGCTCACAGTTTTTTAGTTAAGCCTTCTAATTCTCACGGGTCATCATCGTTAGTTAGCTTATAGAGTCTAAACTGAAGTCTGCAGCAATGCAATGAACCAAGGAAGTTCCTCCGAAGTAGCTAGTGTTATACATAACACCCACAAACAGACATCCAAGTTGCTATGCTGCTGTTTTACCTTTGCTTTCCAGGGGATATCCCCAGGGCTCCCCCCAGGTAACTCGATTGTGGTACAACTATAAATTATAGTTAGGCAATAAATAGAGATGAATCACGTGATTATAAGCAGGAAAACGGTGGGATTTTAGACGAAGTCATGAAATATTGGCCTTGAAACTTGTACTAGTGAAATGGACATGCAGTGACTGGACTTGTGTTTACAAGGTCAGAACTCAAGAGGTGAGCCCACTTCACTAAAGGTGAAAGTGCTTGGAATAGCTAGAGCAACACCATGAGTACCTGCTCGCCTGGGTTTATGTTTTAGGTATGTAGCATGTGTTTGGTGAGAAAATTTTATTTAATTTCAGTTTCTAGATAGAAATTGATACTTCTCAACTCCATATGATCAGTGTTGGGGGTAATGCGTTACGTAATAATTATTACTTTTGTGGTAACAAAGTAATATAACAAAATATGCTGTAAAAACAGGTAATATAACGCAAGTTACTTTACTTACAAATGTAATGCGTTACCTAAGTAATGAAGTTACTGTAACGAGTCTAATATTACATAATATTAGTACTTTAAGTAACGAAGTTACTGTAATCCACTGGGTAATGCTTAGCCACTACGAAGTATCAAAGCCTACTGAATGAAGCTTATTCACCAGCTTGTTGCTTATAACCAAGATTTGCACATTGCCCGATAACGCAATCATGTCACGTGATAGAGTGGTAGTTTCACACGTGACAGCTTAAGGCTGTGGACACAAAGTAATATGTGACTGGATTTTGGAAAAACGATCCAAATCGCACATTAGAAGTTTCGAGATAAACGGTTTTAAGGAATTGAAGCCAGCATAACTCTCCAAGGATAGCAAGCACGCATATGAAATTTACACAAAAGATACATCAATCTGTTACCTTTCAGGCCACTTCCAGCACTTGTAGCTGCTTGTACAGTTTCCCACCAAATAAGATAGAAAATCTGAGCAGTTGGATGAGCGAAGTAGTATCATGAGTGCTCACAAAGGGGTGGAGGCTGGGGGGTGGCGGGGAGGGCAAGAGATAGACCTCAAAATGGAGGCAGACCACGATTGGAGTCCAGACACGGGATTACAGGGCTGTGCAGGCTCCTTAGTGGCTGATATGTAGCAAAATCAACAGAGAAAACGTCTGGCCAACATTATAAGGCTGTCCACCAGTAAACCACTGATTCTTGCCAAGCCAGGTCATTCACAAAGCCTGAAACCGCCATTTAAGCTCTCCACACCACCCAGAAAAGACGTCTGTTAAAACCAGCCTCGTGTAGTTTGAGTAGTGCTGAGGGTCAAAACTAGTAGTACGATAGTGTAGCTATCCACTGGTGGTGTTAGTTTGATTTCGCCTGATGTGCGATTTGGATCGGTTCTGTAAAATCTGGTCACATATAATATGTAATATTATTATAGTTACTTTATTTTATGGGTAATATGTAACTGTAACTAAATAGTTCAGTTGCAAGTAATATGTAATATGTAACTAGTTACTTGTAAAAAGTAACTGTCCAAACACTGCATATCATCATGTGATGTTGTAAGCGCCTTGTGCTTTCAAGACAAGAATCTTCCAAGTGAAGCTGGGCGGTGTTATACTGGAGTAATGACTTATAGTTTGCGGCATTCAAGTAAAGAATATAGTTATTTAGCTGGAGAAGTGAGAAGACTCCTTGCTGTAGGTCTAGAAACCCATGCATATGTAGCGTAGTGATGCATTTCTTTTAAATGCTGTATTGATGCCCATATGAAGATGGGCATGTGTATTGTATGTGTGTTGCTGGTGGCCTTGTCACAGTTCTAGGGACTATGCAGATACAGCAATCTATTCTGAACATCATGACAACAGTTTCAAGGTTTTTGTAGGTTGGCAGGCCTGCTATTGATGTACTTTCTTCTTTTCTTTTTGCTATGTTCATATCAAGTAACAATCCTTGGTGTTTCTTACAATTCCCACACTTAATAAAATTATTCATTTTTACAGGACTAATAGTGGAGTAGTGATGCTGAAGGGAATTGTGTGAGTGCATCACATGATATTCTATGACATCACATGATGTCATCATGTAGTCATTATTGATGACCTTAGTGGAGCGTATCACTCCTGCTACCATGACAACCACCACCCTGGATGAGTATGATCATCAGCAATTGATTACATTAATGTGTAATGTCATGGCAACCTGTCCCCATGACAACGTGGTGAGAAAAAGAATACTGTAAAACTATAAATTATGGAGGGAACACACATCTAAAATTTTTGAGGAGAAAATTCACTGCATATAGTACATCAATACTGATGTTGAGTTTTTCAGTACTTGAAACAAATAGCAATGTTTACTATTTAAATACTTGTGAACAAAATGGCTGATTATTTGATTAGTCATTCAGCATTAATAAAATATACTAATATCTTTGTTGGTCGGTAACTTGAAGGTAAAACATGAGAGATATTCTCTTCTAAAATGGAATTGTCATTGTTAATGTGTCTCAAGTTTCAAGGTTGGTGTGATCACAGCTTACTACAGTGATAACAATTATTCAAACTAGTATTTTAAACAATTGTAAATTTAAAAATGAAATAGGGATTTATGCAACAAAAATAGTGAATGAAACAAGAGATGAATGATGGTATTACAGCATAGCTTGTGCTGCTTTGTTTGGCCTCTAGCCTTGCGACTGTGGTCAGTGAGTGAGGCAGCAAGTCTAAAATTCTAGTTTGAGTGATTTTTAAAAATTCTGTACCCAGCCACCTGTAAGTGTTTTGTTATGTATTGTATATTATATGGACTAGTACTACTCCGTAAAGGTGATTTACGTGAAATGTCTCTAGGATAATTTTTAAAGGCAGAATTTTGGGTGGCGCAAGAAATTTTCACCACAATCCCTATTTAGATGGTACTATGGTACTGTTTGATAATGTGTTGTTATACTTAATAATGTCATTCCAACCAAATAGTTGAATATATCCAAATAATCGTTTCAGCACTAAAATTATCCCACTCCAAATTGTTCTCTGGGTCAAGATGTCCCTAGACTAAAAAAAAAATGCTTATTCATTACAAATACTATCAGTGTTATAACAAAGAGACTAGAAGCTCTTTCAGAGGAAGCTTAGCTTCTACACTTGTAAAGATCAAAGCTACTCTAATAGAACAGTCAATAAGGTACAGCTGAATCACCTTGCTAGGTTACTACTAAAGTTTATAAAAAAAAAACAGATTTTGTGAAGTACGACAATGTTTATCCCTCTGAATTTATAGTCATATGTTGTTGACTCTAATATATTCACTCACCCACAGAGGAAAGAGTGTGTATCATGTTTCCCACAATACCTGGAGGTGTTTAGTGGTCCAGCTAAATATCGACTGTATCAGTGAGTGATCATGTGATCCAGTGTGTGATGTGATGTCATCATGTAGGGGACTACTGAGGGGTGGAACCTGTCATGCAGGTGTAACAGGTTTCCTAATCCACTTGATCAAGAATGATGTCAATGATGCCCTAAAGGTAAATGCTTGACTGTAGTGATGTAGAAAGTAACTTGTGGTTTAGTGAATCATGTTATTGTTTGTTTACAGTTTATCCACAGGTTGTCAACTATCAGTAGTAAATAACTCTATCACTAGTAATCATTATCTCACATTTACCCACTAAGTCATGTATAGCAGAGAGTGATAATATTGTAACTGTTGAATGTTGACCCGACTGGGTAGTGACTTGATCCCTACATAACTTGTAGTATAGGATAGTGTCTGAGGAGCCAAAACAGTCTGGGATCAGGATCCTAAACTAATGTATTCATAATATACTATTGATCATTGTACTATACACCCAGCTGGTGTCTAGTATTGATAATACATTAGTATTGTATTGTTATTGTTCTGTTTAGAGTGAAGATGTTACTAGTCCATTTCTTGCTCCACAATTTAGTATCATTAGTAGACTGGTGTTTTCCCTGCCTGGAGGGGACCAGTGTGACCTGTTGAGCCAGTCTGACCGGTAAGAATTTAAAGTGACCACACTTGTTGTTTTGTGTTCCTACTCGTCATTGTCCTTGAAGTGAAGGGCTAAGGGTTTTGTATACTGAATCATTTGTGTGTCCTCAAAAAAATAAAATTCTGTTAACATTTTAATCTCAAGAATTTTGTGCTCCATTTTTGTTAACTCTGTATATTATATTGTCAACATCTCCTACAGTGTCATGGCAACGCTGAATTTCCTGCGTTACCTGCTAATCCGGGACAAACCGGCAGATAACAAGGTACCTGGTAACTGTGTTAG
Organism: Dysidea avara; assembly: GCF_963678975.1. NCBI lineage: Eukaryota > Metazoa > Porifera > Demospongiae > Dictyoceratida > Dysideidae > Dysidea > Dysidea avara. The sequence continues at coordinate 947,027 of NC_089277.1, forward strand.
TTTTCATATTATTAACCACTTGTTAGACAGGTGTGTGGTCAAACCTCAAACAGGTTGAGCAGGATTTCCTTAAGCCGTTGAGAGTATGCCTTAGAGACAGTCAACACTGGTGTTCTCAAAGACTAACAGAACTGAAAGAAGAACATGTCACTAATACAAGTAAAGTGTTGAGTAATAATAGTCTAGATGGGTGTTGGGCTAACTCTTCATCACATTACACAAACACTTCACTGACCTCATCAGATTTATTTAAATTATTCAAACTACCCAACAATTAAAGTGAGCCAAGAAACAAAACACTACATTATGTATACGTACTTCTTATAAATGTGACAATACAAAGGCAGTGGAACCGGGTAGACAAGAAAGACATTTGCCTACCCAACTTTTAGTGGTAGCTATTGAGCCATGTTCCAAGTCCATAGAAACCAGTCTGGTTGGTCTGGTTTCCAGGATCACTTTTGGATATTGTTACTGGAGATACCCTAATAGAACAGTCAGCGATACCCTAATAGAGCAGTCAGTGATGCTCTAATAGAGCAGTCAGCGATACCCTAATAGAGCAGTCAGTGATGCCCTAATAGAGCAGTCAGCGATACCCTAATAGAGCAGTCAGTGATGCCCTAATAGAGCAGTCAGCGATACCCTAATAGAGCAGTCAGTGATGCCCTAATAGAGCAGTCAGCGATACCCTAATAGAGCAGTCAGTGATGCCCTAATAGAGCAGTCAGTGATGCCCTAATAGAGCAGTCAGTGACTATTCATTCCATTATTAGCAGTTGTATAGATGTGAAATTGTCTCCAGATTCAGCTCAGAAATCTTTTTTTTTTTGCAAATGTTGATTGTGCTTACACAACTATGATGTTGGTGGTGAATAAGTGTGATCTTACAGTTGCTATATACCCAACTTGTAGATACATGTTACATTTGGTCCAGTTACACCTAGCAATATGTCATGAGGCTCTTCTGGTAGTGATGTAATTAACTCCTTTTTGGTGGCTAGTTTGCCTCATACTGTAAAACACCATTTTCATGTTCTACTCTGCCCTTCTTCCTTCTCTCCTGGTTTTGTTGGTTTACAGTACTGATGGTGGTTGTCACTTTGTCCAGTGTGGGCAGAACTCTAAAGGGGAAATACCATCTCACTTCACTTCCTGTTCCTACATCCCTTCAGGCCATAACATACAAGATGGAGTAGCTGACCTTAAAGTAGAGGTGATTGGTGATGGTGTATTGCCAGAGATGACCACATCAGAGGAGATTAAGGTGAGCTGTAAGTTGATGACATCACTATTACCATGGTAACTGATTACAGATGACAACACTAGCACAACATCAACTGGACATGATCACTTGTGTACTGACTAGAGTGGACGAGTTGTTGACATGTGTTAACACCTGATTATGTAATGATCCAATGTTGTGAATATAATAATACCTGGAAGGAGGTGTGTGTGTGTTGCTGAAGCTAAAAACCACCAACGTCAGTCCAGGAACCAACCTATGTTGAAAAAATGCAACATATTGTAACCGACACCATGCGGAGGTCTCACAGACAGGTGGGATGAAATCTCATCCATTCTTGTTCATAACATCAGTGGCCAACAACATTGGTCGGTATTATAATGTCAAGTCATTAGTAGGGTTGTGGTAATTTAGTAATTTATAGTCGTTTCTTTCCCAATTTGTTACAACTGTCACTATAGAGATCATCCTGTCTAACCAATTTATCAGATCCTGTCCAGGCACTTAGACTGAACAGTTTCCACAGAAGTTGGCATGGTGCAATTTCAACCATATGGGACACTCTACCTGCGAATTTACTACTACAGGGCCATGCCACAGGATGGCACAGTTTGTAAAAAAATAGTATTTCCGTAACAGAATTAGGGATTAAATATCAGTGCAGGTGTAGATGACCTCTTTTTGTTTTATTTCTATTTTAATCTGTGATCCTTACTAAAATGTAACTTTCCACTTGTTACTTTTTCAAAGTAAAAGGAAAGAACAGTCAATACCAGACACGTTAATCACATGAGTGAACATACACACCCAATTACTACTGACAAGAGCTCAAATTGAGGGTATATGGGGGTATACAAATTAAAGTATATCTTGTTAGCTGTTTGGCAGGTTTTTATTAAGGCTTTCCAGCACAAGTGCTGAAGGTCTGTAGGACACCTGGTCCTACAGCCTGTTTAAAGTTGTTACAGAAAGTATGTTTGAAGGTAGAGAAAGGAGAAAAAAAACCCATGACTGGATCTGGGTGGCCTCAAGCCTGTGGCCATCCAATTAATGCTCGAATGCTTGCAAGAGTCTACCAAGTAGTCAGGATGTTTTCTCCTGGTTGAATTCATGTATATATGTATCCATAGGAACTCTAGAGAGTGACTTATTATCTTAAAGATGTATACCCATGAACCAAAGAGAAATTATTTATAAAGGCATGTTATAAAGCTTTGATAAATAAAATAAGCAGTTAAAATAATTCAAAGCGGTTTTAATAATGCATAAGTGGTTTTACAGTGGTTAAAATATAATGCGAAACTCATGAAACGTATTTTTCTGCAGTTAATGTCATAGGTGAAAATGTGAGCTATTCTACACAATCACAACAGTGTATGTTAGAGTACAGGATCTGGTGATTTACTCTAATAGAACAGTCCAATAAAGTACAGGTAGACTCTACATATTTACTTACTTAATATTACAAACTGATAACTTAAAACTTCTGATGGTTAAAATTACAACCCTTGAAGTGTTACTTCCCCTGGGCTTCAAATTAGTATAATCTTCATCATAGACTTCATGTTATTTTACAATTTGAGCAGGTTACAGACTAAAATGTGAAGTACCATGTTGCTTCTTTTTCAACTATATTCCACCCACTGCTATACTTGCAGTGTTACAAGTGAAGGAGTATGAGAAACACTTCAGCAATCAATCCAGTCACACTACAGAAAATAAGTCACTGAAACCACGACATGTTACACCAATCAACAGTGACGGAGAAAGAAGAATACAACAGTAGGTCCATGATGCATGCATTGTAGCAATAAGGTACATCATGGGCCGAAGCAATGTCAAACAGTGAAGAAATCAAACCCATAGCCTTATCCATAGTCCAGTTGTGTATGCTTGACTGGAGGCATCAGTAAATTAGCTACGCACAGAAAATACAGATTTTTAAAAGTTTTATTGGAAGGGTTTGAGGTCAATCTGAAGATCTTTATGGGCTTGGTTATGTTTAACTGATACAGCCAAGCTGTTATGAAGGGAAAGTGAGGCTGGTATTTGGGTAATAATGTTAAACCCTGATCTCTACTATAGTACACTGTATGATAGTATCCCATGATCCTGTGTCTTCCTAGGTTAAAGTTAGTACTAAGGAATGTATCCACATTAGAGTATATGAGAATCTTGAAGATGTTCTATCAGTTCATGGCATACTGGAGGAAAAAACATCAATGAACTGATAGTATACTTTGAGTCCAAGATGATTCCATTTGTATATTGAATTGTATACATGTGTGAATATAAATTACCTGCACTTCCCCAAGTGCAGAAGCACATCCATGATATAACCAGTGTTGCCTGAAACTGGTGAAACAGATCTTACAAAATGTGTCCAAACTCCATCAAGTTCTTATTACACAATAAGTTACACTCATACCTTCTGTAGTTATTGTATGATAAAGTCACTGGTCTACAACTGGGACAAGGGAACATTAAAAGCTTCAGCAAGCTGAGCAATCCCCTATATGTCTCAATAGAAGGTATATAAAACATGAAGGAGATGAGAGCCAGTACAATATGTTCAGTGAAATGAAACAAGGAGGCTAGGGACAGGGGTTTGTCCACAGCTAGCAGAAATTAAAGACTGATATCATTTTATATTCTGGAAAAACAACAACTTGAGGTTGTGTTTGAAAACAGCGATTGTGGTTAATACTCCTACACACTGATAATGTATGCAGTGTGTTTGACCAATCAGATTGCAGCAGGAATTATAGCCAGGAGCTATTTTAATACATTTGGTAGTGCATCACACTGTGGGGGTACATGCAGTTACTGAAATGATTTAAAATTGCTATAGATTTATGCATGATTCCTTGAATGATATAAACTGTCTTCTGTGAGTACAGCTCCCTTGAACCTTTGAGGTATTACATATACTAGACGGATGCTAAATGGCATTAGTTAGGCCTGCATCAGATTTGTTCAGCATATTATATAATAAAAGCATAATAGGCTGGAGTGGTATGCCAACATAATGCTAGGATATTAGGTGGATATTTAAGTATCCACATAATATACTAGTACTATGCTACCGCTCCAGCCTATATTATGCTGGCCTGAATCTAATATGCTCAAAATGTTGCCCAAAATGCTTTCAACAATTTTTTTACCCATTATGTTCCTCAGTGTAGCTACATTTTCTTAAACATTTTAATCAGTAAATGCTAGTATTTCAGTATATCAGAGTATTTCAGTACAAATTGACTGTTTATTAGAGAGATCAGAGAGAGTATCGAATTCAAACTATGGAGTTTAATTCCATGAAAATAGATATAGTCAGTGGAAACTCCAATAGAAACACTCAAATGCTAGTTTACTCTAATAGAACAGTCACTTTGTAGTGAAACACTCTAACCTAGGAGCATAATGCAAGCACCATGGGAACACATGAAGAGCATAATATAGGTGGGAAATCCCTTAAAGCATTTGGAGCAAAATTTTGAGCATATTTGACTCAAGCCTAACATAGATTGAATTATTCAAGAGCTACTGAGCTAGCTACTAACTAACTATAAATTTACAAAGTGCTGAAAATGAGCTTTAAAATGTCCTTACCGGTATATTCTACATTTTATAGTCTTCCCAGGAATAGGTTATTATGGCTGTCTGTGACTGTTCTGATAGTTTGACTGCTCTACTAGAATTATCTCGACTGTTCAGTATCAGATTGTATTGCTGTATATCTTGATCTACACTTTCTGATGAGCCAGTTTAAGTATCCTGTTAGACTACACTACACTTCTTGTACCATCCACTTATTGTCTTCTCTGTGTTTCGCTTGAGGAAAATGGAATGGATAATAATGATACGCATACCTCATCACCATAGCCAGACTTGCATGGTTCCTTTAGAAGAAAAGTAGTCCCAGCTTTTGTGTGTGTACGGCAGGATTGCATCAAGGTACCCAGCATGCAAAGTATAGCCTTAACTATGGGGTCTGGAGGCAGGGAATAAAATAATACATTTTTAGGCAGTAAATTCAAGCTCAGTCAAGATATGGGTGACGTCTGGCCGCAAAAGTAACTATATACTGCTATTGTACCATCTGTGTCTAACTGTACTGTACTGGAATGTCACAGTGAATATGGTTAAATCCCACCACAAGTAGGATATCGTAGTTATCAACCCAAGGCTGAGGTGTTAATAAGCTAGATATCATAATTCAGTATTGTACAGTTTTTATACTTTGATGTAGGGCTTCAGTGGGATAGCAGGATGGTAAGGTGACCTTAGCTATAGATAATATATATCTTAAGGTAGGGTAAATTATTCCTTAGCTATGTTGGGACTATTTGTTCTGGAACCATCAAATGAGATGGAGTGTTAATTAATATGTACAACTCTTCTCACATGCGACCACAAATAAAAACAAAGTCAAAGAAGGCATGGAAAGGATGGATAGCTAGTAGCTACGTACAAATTTTTTATTTATTTTTTTTATAAATTAAGTTGGGGTACTTCAAGCAAAGAATATTCTCTGGGACACAGTGATAACAACAGTAACAATATCAAGTGGAGAGGGAGAAACTTTGTTGTGAACTGTTTTTCGTTGCCTAATTACATAGGTTACTCCTTCACCCTGCAGCTGCTTGTTGGCAGTTTACATGACTGGGGACTTAACTATGTGTGGTTTGTCATGTTGCAGCACATGACATTGCGGTGAACCGCGCCACGTTACTTGGACTGTGCACCTTCGCTTTCCTCCGTGTTACTAACAGTATTCTCGGACTCTTCCTGACGTCTTTCGTAAGGTGATACATTTCGAGATAAGGTATGGACAGTAGTTTATCAGCCACGTGAACGTTACAGCGATGATAACGACGTTCCTATTATTCTCACTGATAGGATACGTGATGAGTGTAGGCGGTAGAACACCGGAACAACCCGCCACAGCGGAGATTCAAGAACTCGCTGACAAAGTTAGTATGCATCACATGGGCGTTAGTCATACCACACTCCCTAGGTAAGGCCACAAGTGGAGGGACAGTTAGGAAGATCCCCCTCTCTGTATAAGGCCATCAGTTACAGCACTCAAGTGGTAGCTGGAATGAACTATTTCATCAAGGTGAGGATTATGTGATCGGGGGGGGGGGGGGGGGGGGGGATTTTGTACAAAAATCACACAGGCACATGCCCACAATCAACCGCATACCAGCTCTAGTCGTATGCTTGGTTTTCCTTTCCCAAAACTGCATTGTGTATCACACTTGCACTTTATGTTAAAGGCCACCAGTGTCATTTTATACCAGTTAGTTCAGTGCTGAATACAGTGTAAACCAGCTGTATCAATGTTGTATTGACAACAGCGCCAGTCATGTAGGCTACCAGAAATTAGTTATCCCTGTGCATCAAAGTGGCTTCTCGTGCGTATGCAAAAATGAAGCTCAGACTCAAGGCTTTGTCAAAAGAAGTGTTCTTGTAAGGAATCGTGATCGCTACTATCTGATTGTACAGTGATAAGTTTTGTTGATGGTTGTAGTGATTTGTTTTAGTTATACTTCTTAGAAACGAAAAGTGGTAATTAATGAATTACAACAAAGAATTACCATTACATGCTACAGGTATGTTGTGTTGGGGTAGCTGAAAGAAGGTTTGTGAGGGTTCTGGGACACACATAGATACACTACCAATTCACACATTAGAATACTTGGAATTGACAATGAGTTGTTGAACTATGAGATCATGTGATGTTTGATGATCTTATAGACCATATTCCAAATGATGTCACACGAATTTTCTATTTGGGGGACTCAAGTGTTATCACCAATGGTGATTGAGATTTCGAAGATTGACATAGAGGCTAACTAATAAGATATCAAGGCGAAACTATCAGGTTTGGTTATTACAACAAAGAAACAATAGTACTTCTTCTAAACTTTGAAAACCAGCTGAAAACTCTAACCCGGTGTTAGAGAATAGATTTTATATCCCTATAACTGTACCTGTTAGTTTTAGGTCAATATATCTTCTTCCAGGATTGAATAGTGATTTGAATCTTATTAAGCCCCATTGGAGCTCTCACTCGAAATTGTTAGAATACATCAAATAGCCACAGCCATTTTATTTCATAACTTCATTTGGAATACGGTCTATTAATTACTCAAAGTGTTGTATTTTGCAAGCACTGCAAGGGTCACGAACTTTGCAAATTGAAGCTTTCTGCTGGCAGACTACATCCAAGAATTTAAGAATTTCTCATATATATATATATATTTGCTTTTGCCTGCACTTATTAATATTATCCCCCACCACCCCTCCCAGGCAACAGTAGGGGATTCAAAAATCAAATTCCCCACCCGTGGGGCATGACGAGTCGTCAAATCCCTCACCCAGTGTACACTGTGAGAAACAGGTAATTCTTGTGGGAGGTGTATAGCTGGTATAACAAATAAGTGCTACAAATTTTTACAGTCAAATGCCTCACTAGATTCTAAGGTCAAATCAAATTAAATCCCCAACCATTCCCTCATGTGCACCCTAGAGGGGGTAATTCCCTCATGTACACCCTGGAGGGGGGTAGTGGGGCATAATATTAATAAGTGCATAAGTGTTCATTACACCATACTCTATATTAGGGATCATGAAGATTTGGGCTTTTCTGGCCAAAAGTGTCACCCTAAAACTAGCCTTACAATACCTTCATGCCACCTTGGCAGTATTGGTTAGGTATAACCAAAAAAGTGCCTTCATTATGAAACGCTTCCAATACGTTTGCTACAAAAAAACTTTTTTTAGTGGAATTTTCTACTGACTGACTGCTTGATGCCTTCAGACAAGTGTAACTCAATAACAGCTAAGGCTACAGACTCACTGTTCAGCCCGACAGGTGCCTTTTGGCATACCACACTATGTATTATGCACTCAACATGGACTTACCAGTGTCCTCCCATGTGTCCCATTCATCTATGCTGACAACGGAAGGTGTTAATTGGCAGTACCCACGTGATCAAAACTTGTAAGCTAATAGCAGCCCTTACTTGAGAAATGAAAGAAATATCACACCTGCATTAAGCTTCCAGGCAAGTAAGCTTTAGTTTAAGGCGTGCTGGTTTGAAATACAGTTGAAGTGAGTTCCTGAAGGCATTATGAAAGCATTTTGGCTGTATGCACAGTGGGCCTTCAGCCGGCTGTGGGCTTAAAAGTTGTGAAATAAGTGAGGTTGCCCTACCTCAGTCTAGGCTTATTGTTTTCATCTGAATGCTTGCCCCAACTATTAATAGCAAAGTCACAATTACGCTTCATTTCAGATATGTTCAGCCCATTACCCAGCATTATACACAAAGAACGCTACCAGGAGGACCTGTGTAAGGAAAACTGTGGATGATTCCCATTACACAGGTACTGTAGGGAACTGCACAGCTTAAAATAACAGCCTGTCACCTGTCATTTCCGCCACAACAATCAACCAAATTAAAAATGGTCTGACGTTATTATGGCCTACCAAAATAAGTTTTTAAAAGTTGTTGTGTATGTGAACTGGTTACTGTTATGTACCAATGGACAATCATGTTGTGTGTTGGTCTGTCATTTGACAGATCATGTAAGAAACCTTATATTGAGCACTGGAGAAGCCATTGCATGGCGCTAACTGCGACAAATATGTGAACAAACATACAAATACGCTCATGTAGTAAACCAGGCATGCACCCACAGCCAGCTATATATGGGCATGCACTTGGTTTAAAATCATTCAGGTCTCAGACATGTACACTGGAGACTACCTCACTCAATATAGCTAGCTGTGTGATATCTAGTTACCATAGTAACATGGATATGCACTAATTAGATACAAATTGGAGATGATGAACACATCAATATCAAGGTGTATAAGGACTTGGAGGATCACTTGACAGTTAGCAGTGTAACAGAGGAAGGTGTGTTTGTTTGTTGCTGGTGGCTATATGTAGAAACTGATTGTGAAGTAGCAGCCATAACTAGCAGTACCTTGTAGTCCATAAAAGGAAGTTTACACATGTATATTGTCCTCTCTACCAAAGTGAATGCTTAGAATGTAATAAAGCCGATTGATGTACACATCTGAGTGCTCAATAATTTTGTCTTATCACATTCCCCTTTTACGTTTCATTGTTCCTGCCGTATGCCAAACCCATATTTGGTGTGTTTTAAAATCCTCGTGTTCACTCAGTGAATGGCTGACTAAAATGGCCACTTAGTTTCCATTGATAAACTGTATAGAGATATATGAAAAGGATTGTATATCATAAATATTGCTTGTGATTTATTCTAGTGAGACAGCAGCTAAGAGGAGGCGTGACAAACCAGCGACCAGCTGATGATGAAGTACAGAAGATTGCTGATGAGGTGATCTGTAGATTAATAATATTATATCCATTATGACCTATAACTATGGTGACAGGTGAGATCATGTTCCTCATTATTGCATACAGTAATGGTTGAGTATTACCATACACTGCAGCAGTGTGACATGTGTTCGGGACCAGGTGTATATTCCGTGTTGTGTGTGATCTTTAGCCAAATGATATCTTACTGTTATGAGGAGAGTACATGTGTAATTGAAGGACATAAGATCAAACACTGACAATCACACAAACAGCCCATTACATATACTGTAATCGAACAGCCAGTCCATTTCCTCCTGAAGTTATAAAATGTTCAGATAAGATTACCTCAAAAATTTCCATCTGTTGGTGCTCACTACAGACCAAATGTCAAGTCAGCTACCATCTTCAATTTGATGTTATGAGTTGTCAAATTGGATGTGTGTGGAAAACCCAGTGAGAAATAAAGATGATGTGCATGGATGGTATAATCCCCAGGTACTTTCCCTCATTTAATAATCACAGTAGGAAAGTGACTTGACAGTGTGTTCTATCCTGTTACTATGGCTACAAGTTGCTGTACTGATCACATGTTTTATATCACAATCCGTATTATACCATACAACAGTAGTTGATGAATCATCAACTTTCTATTTATCTAATGCCAATAAGTACCTTTAAAAGTGTTTAGGTTTATGAGTTTTGTCCGTATTAATACATCAAAGAAACTTACTCTTTGTCAAAGATCCCCGAACATTGTACAGTACCCTAAATTACATTGTTAATCTGGTATGTCCTACACAGGTACGAGGTAATGTGGAAGAGCGTGCTGGACGAAAGTTCTCTCAGTACAAGGCTCTCTCCTATGCTACTCAAGTCGTGGCTGGTACAAACTATTTCATCAAGGTTGGTATGGTAACGTGTAGTGGAACCTGGACACCTACATAATCCAGACACTTAGTTAAGGTCCCAAAGTATCCCTTAGTACATAAACTGACCTGGAAAATCAGGACACCTTGATAATCAGGACACTACCACTTGTTCACAGTACTACTCCCTAATTACTGGCAATTTGTCATAATTTGTGACTGTCTCTAGATCTAGGAAAGTTGGTCTCTTTTCCAAGTGTCAAGATATCCCAGTATACACCATTCAATGTGTTGTACCATGTACCTGGAAGTTTTTGCAGTGTGTAAATATTTGGAGTTAGTAAGCTACTGTGAAATTTTATCACGTGAAAATTTGTGTGTCCCACTTACTTTACTGATAAATTAGTGTGTCTCCTGGTGTGTGATGATGTTGTAGGAACATGTGATAGTGTTGTAGGAACATGTGATTCCACATATGTTACAAACAGTATCATACATTCCTGATAGTAAAGTGGGCGTGGCTCACAAACAAAGCTGGCCTACTGCAAGACTAGACCATATGACTAGACTATGCCTTGCACAGAGACTACTTGGTTCAGACAAGCTTTACCAATCTGTATGCTTGAAATAAATATCAATGCAGACCCTTAGTAGCTGTGTGGTTGAGAACAAAAATCTTCAAATCGAGCAACAGTGATGTGTGAAAATTATATCATGAAAATCCTAGGCTAAGAGGCATCCGTGAAATTTAAAACGTGAAAATCCTGACTAAGGACATAACCATGAAATGTACATACTGCGACAATTTCCAGGTATACAGTAAATGATTGACATCACATGTACCAAACTTTTACCCAGTTAATTCCTCACCTTCCTACATCAGTAACAGTCTGGTTTGCACCATTGTAGATATGTAGGTGGGTGGTATAGAAACTCAAAAGCAGATAAAATTTTATGTCAATGTTTCAATCCAGACTGCTTGCCGTAGGGCCTGGCAATAGCAGCCAACAAAAGCTAGAGGATTTGACAGTGGTTTATTTGAACAGTGAAATACAGTGTGATTATTAAAATATAAGTGGTAATGTATTTCACTGGTCTAATACAAAGTCCCCTGTCAAGGATTTCTGTACCACCTTGTACTGTTCCTGTTCCCTTCACAGGTGCAGGTCAGTGCTGATGAGTGTGTCCACCTCAGAGTGTTCCAGAGCCTCCAGCAAACACTATCACTGAGTAACTTTCAACAAGGAAAGACGATTGATGAACCAATCACCTATTTCTGAGAAGTTACAGTACTACACTGACCAGACTCACACCATATTTTTTGATTGATTAATTCTACTCAATATGTACACTGAAGGGTGTAGAGATGATATGTCTTGACCGCCATTACCGTTTTCTTACCAAGAGTAAGCTCTAAAGTTGTGGTCTTCATATCACTCAAGATCTTTGCATTCCCACAATGCTATTAACTGGTCAGTTACATTAAAACCTCTGTAATAAGGCCACCTGTTTAATAAGGCCATCTCTAATAAGGCCACCTCTGTAATAAGGCCACCTGTTTAATAAGGCCACCTCTGTAATAAGGCCACCTGTTTAATAAAGTCACTTTACAACAAGGTCACCAGCTAATCCCCAAATATGTCATTGTTCATGTATGGAGTAATTTACCTATCAAGGAATACAATTCTGCCTGACTAAACCTCAACATCCTGTGTTGCTTGACAACACTTATTAAAACTGGTACTTGTGCAAAGAAATAAGTGAGATTATACCATTTAGTAAAGTAACATATAGATTTGTACATACCTAAGATATGAAACCCCACAACCGTAAAAACACTAAACTATAAGAATACACTTGTGAAACACTAGGTGGACATCTACATTACTATAGTAACAACCAGGCACAGAATTAATTTCAAATAACATTTAAAGAACCGACACCTTGAGATTGCTCATAAGTTTGTTGAATCCTTCGTTTGGGTGAGGGGCATTAATAAGAATTTAATTACAATTAAATTATCACCTACAACACAACATTATCACACTGTCATTCACAAATCAGGTGGTTTATAAGCCTGCCAGCATCTCTCCTTGAACACCTGACGATGAATCAGAGTAAACATGGTAAGGTACACACAATAATGCTGTCCACCCTGAGCAGGTTGATCACATGATCTCATAGTTCAACACCTTGGTACAGAGCCTGAAATTGGTCAGACATCATCTGCCATTTTCTGACCATTTCTGGCTAAAGTCTGAACACTTTTAGAAGAAATTTGTACGGTACTGTTGAGTATGTCTGACCAAATAGCAGGATTTATCAGATCATTTCCAAAATACTGGGCTGTAGTACTGTATGCAAAGTGCTAGCTAGTTAGCCACCTGACAAGTGTCACTCCGATGATAACACTGGAGACTGACCTCCATAATACATTAAACCATTTGAGTTAAGAGATAAACAGTAAGGAATGTTGCTACAAAGAGAAAACCAAAGCTACAGTATAGTATGTATAACGTAAACTGTTTCTAGGGGCGCTTAACACAGTTGGAAGTCCACACAAACTGTTCTGAGGTTAGATAAGTGTTGTTTATGTCAACTATTGCCATTAAATAAATGCCAAGTATTGCATGTTAACGAACTTCATCAAGTTTATTTTATTTTAATTTCAGCCAAAAAGTGGTGCCTCACTGGTCACACCTACTCTGACGTCCTTGGAATGTGATAAAACGTGTTACCACTATCAACACCAGGTAGTGTATACCATATTTGGTTACACAACAAAAAGCCAACATCACTAATCACATGATCAACCACCTCAGTACACTATACTAGTATACACACACCTTTAGACTTCTCTCCTTGATCACATCTTCAACTGTTAGTTCACTCTGCATCAATCTCAACTGTAGAGACAACAATAACAACAACAACAAGCTTTTAGCCACTATTGACATGGTCACACCATAGATACTGTACTAGTAACACTGGATTGGAAACTCCATTCAGACTCAAATATAATGTACACATTATGGGTACGCACACCTTGTAGTTTCACGGATTGTCTTTTGGTTGATGAAGGCTACAAAAGGCTTTTAAAAGTCTGGTTATTTAAACACCTACTTCACCAAGGGTTTGCGCAGAACCATGGTAAGTGCCTAGGATGAAATTTAAGCGATTCAACCCCAGTTACCTCACAGTACAACATTACTCAAGGAAACTGTAGTGTACACTTTGTTGTGTCTTGAAAGACATAACAATAATACTAGTGACATTGTATTAAAATTTCAAATGATTTGTGCCACACGTTGTATCTTCTCCAGAGCTAACCAGGTAGTATAATGAGGACAAACAGTTCCTGGAATATGTGCCAATAACCATCTTGTGATAACAGAGCATAGCAACCAAGATTTGCTCAGCAGTGCAACTGACGTATATGATTCAACAGCAAAATTAATTCTGGAATTATCGCATGTTATAGGCTTTGCAATATTATTACATAGGCATTAATTGCTACACTTATCATCTAATCTTCTTGAGAAATAGTTTACTAACACAACTGCTTTGCTAACAAGTTAACCAATTGACATAATTAGCACTTACTTACATTGACATTACAGACTTTTCAAACTATAGGATTGTAGTTCAATTGTCATATGCAATAATCAAATCATTAAATAGCTGATCATGTAATAATTGCATGTCACAAATTAAACATCACCCAACCCTACATTACAACCACACCCATTAATACACTATAGTAGATCACAACAGTGATGGACGCCACTCCCATATTTACATGTTGAGTTTATTGTATAACCTTACACAAGGCCGGAGGAGACGGTCCGGTTGGTCAGGCCTGAGCCGGACCAATAATCTGGAGTTGAACCAACTAGCTGACCAGCTCGAACTACATTACTCTCATGCAATCTTTGGACGATCATATCTACATGTAGCTACGTACATTTTACAGATGTTATTGAAAATACATGACACGAGTAGTTACCTAGTTTCTCAGCCTAACTAAAGCACAGAACTACACGTATAGTACCTCCAATTACCTTACAGTACAGCATTGCATTTGTATCGTTTTGTACAGAAATGATTGTGGGTTCTACGTACAGTATCACGTGTGCTGACAGTTGGCATTTATCACGTGTAAGGTAGGTGCCTTCTTTGATTCTAAACCAGCACACTTATATCGCAATTCAAACTTCATAAAATAATCATTAGCATTCTTTGGCTTGTCTCTCTTGGCTTCCTTTACTGGGCGAAGGGCTGGCAGTGACAAACCAGATACCTCATTCCTCGGAAAGAAGCTGCACACTCATACATTACATGGTGGCCATCTGGATGAGATGTTGAGTAGAAATCACTCCTCTTCAACTACCCACTCGTCCTATCGAGATACCAAGCAAACTCTCAGTCTCACCCACATCGTGCCATTTTCGAATGCTGATTGGTCTCGTGACTGTCCACCAGTATATTTATGTGATGATCCGTTCACTTCATACAAACCAGTATAGTAGTATACAGCTGTGTAGCATTTTATTGTAGCTGTGTGAATTCAATGTATAGTAATTACCGTGTATCAATTAAATTTGGCGGTGAACTAAATTTGGCGAATTGGCGATTCGTCACTCAACCGCCAAATTTAAATTTCGTCAATATTATTTTCAAACATTGGGTCAAGCAGTTGTTGAAGTAGGTTTTCGACAAACCTTCGTGGATGCTGCTGAAACTGGTAGTTCCACGCATGCCGAAATGGGTGTGGCTTACTGACTAGACTAGAACTCGCACTCGATTAGTGGGTGTGGCTCCACGTAAGCTTGCAGGCATGAATTCGTGCGCAGCCATTGATAAATGGACGAGTATGCCTACAGATAGTAAATAATCCTGAAAGTAAGTGTGACCATGAAAGAAATCGGAGCACAGGTATTCGAGTACAGTAGGTGTCTATGGAAACAGGACCAGAATATTCTTTAAAGCGAGTCAGTACAGCATCGTACTTATGCCATTCGCCTATTTTTCAGTGAGAGCATTTCGTCAAATTAAAATTTCGTCAACTGCAATTTTATAGCAAATCGCCAAATATTAGTTTTGCCAATATTTGTTGTCATACGGTATATCCTAGCTAAAGGGGGCCATGCTGCATGGGTTCCTGTGAAATGTGGGGGGAAAGTTGAAATTTGCTAGCTAGTTTTACTTTAAAATTTAGCATCAATTTTAAATTTTAAGGCATTTTCCAACCTTTAAATTGCAAAAATTCTGCAGCTCCTGGGGGTTGCACCCCCAGACCCCCCTTGAACTTCTAATTGCTAGCTATAACTAAATGAACCATACAGCAAGTTTCATGCTGTGTCCCCTGTATGTCAGGTCTACAATTATACATAGTATAGAAAGTCTGAAGAACAACAGATAGACCTGAGCATATTTATATAGCTAGCTAGCAGTGAAATATCACTAAAATTGCATATCTGAGTGTCTAATTTTCAAAAATTTCCTGTGGGGGCATGCCCCCAGACCCCCCTAGAATGCTCGTGCTTTGCACTTCGCAGAGTGTGCTTTGCACACTGTGCAACAGCTCCTCTCTCATTGGCATGTATACAGTAGTAATTTCAACATTATAGTCAATGGCCTGACCAACTCAATTTTCCCTCCTCCGGCCCTGTTACAGCACTAGGACACATTTAATACCTACACCATGGCTCCAACAATGAGGTACAGCACACATGCTACTCTAAATAAAGGACATTTCACCTTTGTTTGTTGTGATCTCAATTTCTTATGAGCTTCAAGACTAATATCATCTCCTGCTGTATCATTTTCTTGTTTTAGTCGCTGCACCTCCTGTTTGTCAATGTCGACACACCTTTGTATGGCTTTCTTCCTGCTCTCATAACCTGACTGGAGCTGTGGTCAACATGTTACCATGGTGATGATCATGTGAGGTGCCTAGAAATCTCACCAGCCAAAGTGAACCTTTTCTTTTGTTAAATAACCTTTTCTTTTGTTAAATAACATGATAAAATATGACAAAAGAAAATATTCATCTTGGCTGGCTAGACTAGGTTGCCAGGTTACCTGTTCATAGAGGCTCTTACATTCATCGTGAGCATTGACTTCTCCGGCAAACGATATGGTGGGTACAGAGGTGTTTAGTCTGTAGATAATTTTGTCATCTGTGGTCCTCAGTAATTGTAGCGCCTCCTGTAATAATAATGACGGTTTAAATGTACGCCACTATCCCAGTGGGGTCGGTTTGCAACAGGGAACAAATAGCACGTGGTACATCAGTGACGTCACGAAGAACCTAGTTCACGCCATCATTAAATTACATACGCACTAGACGCTACTATCACACTGTACATATTGGCTTACTTTGAACTCGCGAAACTCGCCACACGGTATTTCTGTTGGTGTCACTGCTGCCATCACGTGGCACGCATCGTAAAAATCCGGAGAATATCCGTAGAATTTGCTCGAGTTCGAATGAAATCCTCAGACACATACGATCAAACAGGACCACAAAAGGAACTTGCATGGGCATGGCAAGGAAGGTGTACTTACAAAAATAAACTATCTATAAAATACAGTTTATTAAGTAAGGTACATTGGCTGAGTCCACCCACTATTTGCATGTTCATGCCGGCTAAGAAAATTCTCTGAGAGGAAGAAATATACTTTTACAGGCAGCAGCATCCAGCATCTTCCTGAAAAGTGACTTGGAGGTAGTTGTGCCAGGACAAGAAAAATTAATTAAATTCAACAGATTGTTTACAGAGGCTGGCTGGCTGGTAGTGACTAAGAACTGCAATTTCAACCATCTCATAGTAACTTGGTATGTTTAAACAATCAAACTCTGCAAGCAATTGTAAGTATTCCACTTTGGACTGCAGCTGTTTCCGGGAACGAGCTGATTGTATATGGTGTACAGAGTCCAGAGGGCATGTTACCATCATTGATCTCTTGTTTCACTGCATAGATATCCCTACTGCTTCATTTTTAAAATTAAAATATGATCATTATAAATTGGCAGTTCTTTCATTTGAGTGGTTGGACAACAATAAACTACTAGAACTAGTTGGTCAGTTTGCAATCCGCAGTTTTTGATAGTAGCTACGTAGCTACTGAAAGTTCACCGACAATGTCAGTTCCACTATTACTAGATGCTTAGACCTCATACATAGCTTAATTACAGCAATGTGGGTGGGTGGAAATAGTTCACATGATGACCTGCACATGGTC
The DNA here is from genome assembly GCF_963678975.1 of Dysidea avara. Classification (NCBI taxonomy): domain Eukaryota; kingdom Metazoa; phylum Porifera; class Demospongiae; order Dictyoceratida; family Dysideidae; genus Dysidea; species Dysidea avara. The sequence goes on from NC_089277.1 coordinate 964,744, forward strand.
GTTTCATGGTTGGTTCAAGCAATCATTGATGCGATAAAGGCCAATGAGAGCCAGCAACAGGTAGTTTGTTAGAATGATCTAACTGGACAACTGGTTGAGGTTGTCAACTTTAAGTGATCTGAATATATTACAACTAACTACAAACTCTCTAGTGAAAGCATGCGTTCCTCTGTCAAGTTGGCTCAGGAGAAAGGTGCATCCAATTGGCCCTCTTGTCTTCCTTTGAAGTCGCATAACTTTGTGCTTCATAAAACTGCTTTTCGTGATGCAATTGCACTTTGCTATCATTGGCTACCATCTGCCTGCTCTACTGCATTTGCAGAACAGAATATAGCCATGAATGGCAGTGAATTGTCATCAGTGTTGGGAGTAATGCGTTACATAAGTAATGCGTTACGTAATATTATTACTTTTGTGGTAACTAAGTAACTTAACGAAATAAGCTATAAAAACAGGTAATATAACTCAAGTTACTTTACTTGCAAATGTAACGTGTTACCTAAGTAATATAGTTACTGTAACGAGTCTAATATTACGTAATATTATTACTACAAGTAATGAAGTTACTAATCTTGTTAGTAATCCACTGAGTAACGCCTAGCCACAACAAAGTAATGAAGCCTACTGAATGAAGATTAGTGATATGGAGTTTGTAATCCATTGATTGTTGAAACAGCTATAGATAATTCCCATACTATGCAAGCTACCACTACCATTTAATGATGCCACATTGTGGTCAACATTATCTGCAACCCACTGGCACTCTGCAAGCAAGTTATCAAGGCTTTCACTCTGAGTAACAGATTGTGTGTATCTGTTTACCTCATCATAACTGATGGAGTAACCTAGCTGTGACAGTTCATTTACAAGCCACCTTTACCCAAACACATGGTCCATCTCAACACCAATGCCATAACAGATTTTGGTCTTGCAGACTGTATAATTTAATGACCAATGCTGTTCTGCTCAGATTGTATAAGTAAGAATCACCAGGAATGTTTGCAGATGGATGGTATCCATTCCAATAACATTAGCATTAGCAATATCTTCATTAGTGGGGTATGATTTTGTATAATGTATTCTTTCCCTAATTTCAGCCCTTACAATTTTAGCTGCAGCACTTACTAAACACTCTGCTTCCTCTACTATGTTTTCTTTCTTTTCCAAATACCATTTGTCATTAATAGTATAACCTGCCATGTTTTTAAAGCACAAAACAGAACCACACCCCTCAACCTCTGCAAAGAATATGCAGCCTTCATAATGTTTGTGCATTTTTTGTTTTAGCCATAAAATAATGTCAAATCCTCCAGAAATTCTCTCATCTTGTCATGCAATTCTGATAGTGTATAGAGCTCAGCATCAGCCTCTGATTCAAGCCACTGCATGATCCAACATGTGGAACCAATGTAACATCCCTCTGTCCTCGGGCCTACCTGGAACACTTTCTATTGATAAAGTGTTTCTTTTATCTAGCAAAAATCGTGAATAACAATTTGCATAGTAATTTGTTTCTGCTGCAACTAAGTCAAAACAGCCATACAGATGTTTTTAGCCTCAGATGCCCATGTATCACCCCTTTTGTCACAACACTCTAGTAGATTATCACACATAGCAAGTGTTGTAACATTGTGTATTTTGTTTCTCTCTGGGTGGCGAGCATCAACTTTAGCTTTTTCCCCACATAGATCTTAACCTTTTGCTTGTGGAAGTTGATCTTCCTCAACACTCCTGCAACAAGTGACCCTTCTTTGGTTGGTGTAATCTCGCAGCTTTTATGTACTAAGACTTTTCCAATAGGACTCTGACTAATACATTCAGCAAGGTGGGAATGAAGCATTCAATGTCCACGTTCTTTACTGAAACTAATAAGGCTCATCAGTAATACCCTTTTCTGTCACTGTGATAGCTTTATCATTTTAAAATCCTTGTTTGCATATGACACAACTTTCAATTGTGCTAATTACTCGTGAAGATCTTCTACTGCAATAAAACTTGATCTACAGTCAAAATATACACAATTTCAAACCAGCTACTAAATTGTAATGCAGTTTACTCGTTGATGATAATGCAAAAATTAAAGATAAATTAATACAAAATTATAGCTAGGTAGAATAATCTAGCAACATGCACTAAGAACTAAAAAAGTGCACAATATTGCCAATTTTGGGAGCTACGCTGCTATACTATTTGGATGATATACCAGAGAACACGCAGTTTTACTAATTCTATAAGCCTGAAATTATTGGTGAAGCTACACGATAAGAGAAATTTTCAGATGGACTGCCCTTCCCACCACCCCAAGCACCTGTGCTGGACAACTATTAGAAGAGACTTAATTACTTTTTCCAGGTTAAACTGTGACATGTCAGCAACACTTATAGTAAAGCTGCTGCCAACCTCCAATGCAAGCTTTAAATGTTAAGATATCTCAGTAGACTCCGAGACCATACTGCATTTTTATGTACTTCAATAATACACTGACTGATGAACAGTATATGACTACATGACAAAATTAGCTACTTTATTACAAGCTCCCTGAGCAGCCCAGATTGGTGGCTTCATTAATAATGGGAGAACAATAGGTGGAACGTGATCCATGTAGACACATTATGACCGTACACATGATGATCAAGTAGGTACCAACACAGTGTGTGAAGTACACATTCAACTAACAACCATCAAAACTGGAGGCGTACTCCCCATAGGAAAATTATCTTCTAAAATTTAAGCAAAAATGTATCTATGCATATAAGGTAGGTTAGAACTTCAGAGCACTTGGTACTCACTATATGGTGCGATATACAATAGCAATTTTATAACAAGTCTATAGTATACACTGGTCTCGTTTAGCTTTAATAAGGATATCATTAATAGCTTAAATTTTAATTATAAGTCTTTCCTCCTATAAAATTACTTTCCCTATATACTCGCTCTATAATAATTATCTTTCCTCTAAAACATGGCAGAGGTGTCTCAACTTTCCAAGCACTGTCGCCCCCTTCTTCCTCTGCAGTGAAGTGAATTACAAAGTAAAAGAATTGAAGATTTCATTTATTTGATGATTTCATTTATTTTACAGAGGCTGCAGAACTCTATGTACAGCTGCTGTCTCCAAGAATGACTTCCTATTTTTAGCTACTTGTATATACAGCATGTGTTTGTTTTTGTGTACTACTCACAAAGGAGCCATGCCATTCACAGGCTTTAGAGGTCTCTATATAGTGGGATAGCATTCACAGAATACACACATAGTTAAGTATATGGATGAGGTACAATTGGTTGAGATCACTTTTATGATGGTATGTATGGCACGGCATAATATTTATTATCTATTTTATGATACATGGGTGATGCTTAATGCATGGTCAGGTGACAATAACTGGTATCCACATGTGCGTAACTATACTAAATGTTATTACAGCAGCTTGAGAACATGGGCTAGTGGCTATATAGGAGGCAGAGACATAAAAGTCCATAGTGTTAATGTATTGGGATATATATAGTATATTATGTTGCTGTTGTATCTGAGTGGCTGTATATAGGACAGAGACTTTAAAGACTTTTTGTCAGCAGCAACTGACTCAATTGAAATACCCATATATGGTATTGTAATTACTGTACACCATTACAGCTCTATGAGCAATTGGTTAGAGCCACTCCCTTGGATATGTGTCTCTCCCAAGGCCTTTCAGTTTGGCAAATTTTAATGCAATTGCAAGAGTGTTACTGGGGGTACAAGATATAGGGATTGCAGGATCATATAATCCTCTGCAGTCAGTTAACAAGTATGCATGTTCATGTCCATCAGTTATGCTATAATTATTATAATGTGGGAAAAAGTTTGTGGCTGTCACAAGTGTAATACAGAGTTTTATACCTTAAAATATAACTTCAGATTTTGGGTTCAATAAACCATCATGACCTTGTTGTATGACCTTGAGAGAGGAGGGCACAAACCCTATGCTCTATTCTTACATGTATTTCTATCCTGTATTTTGTTGTATATGTTCTCTACAATGCCTAAATATGGTCAGCTTATTACAAACCAAAGAATGTATGAGGAAACTAATTAGCTACATAATTGTGTGGGTTGTCAATTTTTAGCTTGGAATGGAATAAGCTGTGGACTTGCAGCAAGTAGCTATCAACAATGAGCTTCACTTTAACATCCTATTTGAACAAATTGAGTATTGCATGAGTAATAGACAAGGTCACTATTTTTGGACCTTAAATGAGCTGCAAAAGACACCATGCAAAGGTCAAATTTGCAATGGTTCCACCTTTCAAATTATATGTCATCAGATGACAGTACTATGTGGAAAGTTTCATGCTATCACAAAGTGCACCGTAGGCTAGCTGCTGTGCTAGTCTACTATGATTGTGATGTGCACTATAGCATTCCAATGCTTATAAGACAAACTAGCCATCATTTTCAGCTAAGAAAATATTCCTTCCTGCTCCAGAAAGATGTTAGCATAAGCTTTAAGAAGGCTTTTGTAGTGACAGATAGCCTGTTGTTGCTGTGAATGGAAAATGACTGCTTGTCCAGAGAAAGTGGCTGATGAGAGACTACCAATTTACTTTGCCTGGTCTTAAACACAGTTGACAACCCTAGCCTAGTAGGTGCAACAATTGCAAGACTCAGCTGAACTAGTTTTAAAATACAAGGATCAAAATGGCTAGAAACTATGCTGTACATGTAGGTAGCCACCATGATTGTGATTGTCACCCAATCCACCGGCATCTTAGATTGATATGATAGAACTTCACATGTTGCAGCAGTAGCAGCAGGATAGCTTATAAGCTATAAGGTTACATTAGGTAGGTCATTGTGTACACAAATAACAGAAACAGGTCAGTGTCCTACATATACCCCCTGTGCATGTACTGTGATTTTTGACCTTTTTTGCTGTCCCTGTAGTGGCCAGGTTTCACTATCATTAATGTTTCACTGTGTGCAGTACATTTCTACTAAAATGTAGAATAGTGCATGATGGTAGTTATGAGACACTTAAATTGTTATTACCTAAAATGGTAATCCTGGTATTTACACTATTAATAGGGAAAGGTGAACCCATGAACTACACTACCCTAAAATTTCAAAACTATCCCTACCATGTGGTGGTGGTCTGTATGAATATTTTTCTGGAACACTGTAGGTGTGTGTATTATGGGACATGTGGAGGTATTATGAGACACTGTGTAAGTTTTCCATTTCATATCTATATATGGAAAGGGTAGCAGGGTCTCTATAGACAGACAGTTAAAACAGATTAGTTGACCATACCATTTACTGCATAGTGAATGGCACAAACTACAAAGACAATCATTGACAGTCTTCCAATATGGTATAACAAATTTAAGGAGCTATATTATCCCCTTGTTGGATTTGTGGTTGACACGTTGCTATATCTATATGATGATCTGAATAGTGTTATCCCAAATCTGCAGGATTTAATGCTCTAAACTTGCTTTAACCTATGCGACCCATATTACCCCCTTGTCCTGTAATACCAGCATCTACTCTATTGGCAATTGAGAGTGTCAATGTAGCTACAACTAATAACCAAAATCAGGGGCGGATCCAGAGTTTGAAGACCAAAAAAAAAAAAAAAAAAAAAAAAAGGTCACAACAATAATAGCTAGTTATCCTTTACCAAATATATCACGTCTGTTATGTAAAATAAAATCCTATTTATAGCTTCATAGGTAAGCTACACTGCCTCATGAACATTGTGACTGCTTTATTAGAGTAATCGACTGCTCTATTAGAGTATCTCAATTTTGTATGCAATTTCTTGAAGGGGGGGGGGGGGGGGGGGGGGGCATTTGCCCCAAATGCCCCATCCTGGATCCGCCATTGAAAATAACTTATAAGCTTTCACTCTTACTATTGGAGTGTATTGAACAATAGTACAGGAGATTTGACAAATTCTAATGTCAAATTTTGTTGGTGTCAAATCCCCACTATGTCTCTGCCCCCTATTGAGGGTTGCCATACAAGATTTGATTATTGTGAGAATAAGAATCTAATGGTATAGACTAGGACCAGCAGGAGTGGGGGTGGGGCTTGACATCGGCAAATGGCAAGAGCTGCGAAGTAGCTTATATGCTAATTTCACATTGTGGACATGGCACAATGTAGCTACACATAATGTATTTTGTGCATGATACAGCAAGAAAGGAATTGAAACTGAAATGAATTTACTTGCATAAAAGTGTGGCTGTTTATGCACAACCTATTATAGTGGCGGGGGACAGGGGCACCCCCTACACTCACACAGAAGATCGAGATACTCTAATAGAGCAGTCAGCCAAATACTCTAATAGAACAGTCAGTCAAATACTGTAATAGAACAGTCACCACATGAACAGTTATTTTTGAGTATGAAAATTTGCATCTGCTGTACCAACCCATGGGCAGACTTAGCTACAGGAATTTGGTCCTTTGTATGACATCATTCTACATGACAATAATTTTATTAGGTTCATAACTACACTCATGTCTGTCACTGTATGGTCTTAGATATTTGCACACTATATACATTAAATATTTCAGTCCTGAAGATACCTTTAGCTGCTGGGGCATATAGCTCCCCAGACCCCTAGCTGCTTTATATAGCTACCTGCTAGCATCCCCCTTGCCAAAACCTGGTGCATGACTTATGTTGTATAAATCAATAGCTATACCAGGCTCAGAGCTTAAAGGTCCATAATCATGCCAAGGGTTTGGTGTGATGTTTAATAAAAAAATTTTTTGCCTCTGAAAAAAGGGGGTTCATCCAAACCATCCAAACCCCCCCTGCTTACGCCCTTGAATCATGTTGGTTATATATTACTATATAGTACTATATAGTCCCAGATGCTTTCTGCACAGTGCTATAATACATAATTATTATTACCATTTAGTACTTAGTTGTATAATGATATTATAAATGACATTGTAAGCGTCTAGCTATGAGAACTAGGTACTTATAATTTGTTTATTGAAAGCATTAATGGTAGAGAACCATTAAGTATGCTGCAGCTGATAATTTGTACCAGCAGCCTGGCAAGACATACATACATACATGCATACATACATGCATACATACATACATACATACATACATACATACATGCATACATACATACATACATACATACATACATACATACATACATACATACATACATACATGCATACATACATACATACATACATACATACATACATACATACATACATACATACATACATACATACATACATACATACATACATGCATACATACATACATGCATACATACATGCATACATACATACATACATACATACATACATACATACATACATACATACATACATCCATGCATACATACATACATGCATACATACATACATACATACATACATGCATACATACATACATACACACATACATACATACATGCATACATACATACATACATACATACATACATGCATACATACATACATCCATACATACATAATAGTTATACGGGCACAATGTGGAGTCTATGAAATTTATAAACCCGAAGGCCCGGGCTGTAGCGCACGAGCGAAGCAAGGGCGCTACTAAGGGCCTGAGGGTTTATAAATTTCATAGACTCCACATTGTGCCCGTATAACTGCTTTAGACTCTATTTCACATTACATTCAGATCACTTACCTCATCCATGGCTGTTTCTGCTGTATGCTCGGCAAAAGCGGCTGGTTTTCTTACGATAATACTAGCGCCATGGCAACTATGCGTCCTCACGTGACTAAATAATCGCGCTCGTTAAATCACTGCACGTGAACAACGCATAGCGATTGGACAAATCCGATTTTGAGCATATGTCATATTGTGCTTAAAGGTGTGGAGTATATTAGAAAACAAGGTGGAGTATATGAGATTTATTACCCACCCAAAACAGCCTAAATAGAGTCTAAATACATACATACATACATACATACATACATACATACATACATACATACATACATACATACATACATACATACATACATACATACATACATACATACATACATACATACATACATACATACATACATACATACATAGGTATGTACGTATATATGTACATACAGCAGTGCAAGCAACAGTGTATATATGAAAAATCTTGTGTGATAGACTGATAGCTAGCCAGTTACTGGGAGAATCCATTAAGGTGCTGAGACAGGGTTGAATTTATAACCTGCAGCTGGCCATGAAGTTTCTTTTCCACAAATATTTGTTGCTTTGAATCGGAGATTAGGGTCAGACTAATATGGCCTGTTTAAGGCCCCAGTAAAAATCTATTGGTATACTTTTCATAATTGCACAGGGTCCCTCTTATTTTCTACCATTTTCCCCTGCCAGTGTGCTCTGTCAGTGTGGTTTGTGGGATAAGGTGGTAGTCAACTAGACATATTTATTTCATCAGATCATTTCATCTATTTAAGAGCATACTGGTAGGGCCAACAGGGACAAGGTGCAGTAAATAAAAGTAGGCCCCTTGCAGTAATTAGCAAATGTGTTTCACTGGGTTCCAAACAGGCCAGGGCATTGATCCAGTTGCCCCCTCCCCTTCTAACCGCTAGGTGGCTGGTAGCATTTTCATAAATTATGGTGAGTAGCTATAGCTGTTCAGTGCATAGCAGATGTACTTTTTGCACAGATTATGATACTAGAGTGTGTAGTCACTTGCCTAAGGGCCCAAGGACACATTGCACATAGTAAATTAATGGCTGAAGACCTTCTATAGAGAATTTATGATTAATTACATTAGTCAGCAAAGGAACACACTACCATATATTCCATTCCACTTCATTCCATTCCACTTCATTCCATTCCACATTCCATGTTGTGTTTACAACATCCCTGTACATGTGTGACACTTAGCTGTTGACACAGCTCCCACGTATACTGAGACTTTATGAGCCCCGCCCATCATTGGCATCCCATCAATTAGTGGCCCCACGTCAAGATGTCTGATAAAGGAGGAAGTTATAGCGGTACTGGAGATAAGGCTGATCTAGACAATCACTCCAACCAGTGTAATCCTAACAACTCCAACCATCAGGGACATACCCCAGGATACTCCGGTACCGGAGACCAGCCGGACCTGGACAATCACTCCAACCAACTCAATCCCAACAATGATCGTCATCAACCAAAGTAGCTCGTGATATGTACTGAACTTTAGATTGATAGTCACGATGACAGAGTAACTTTTGTGCGGTGTTTGAAATTTTAATTTTGTACGAGGTGTAGCTGTTTTCTGTTTTAATACGAGTTGTCATAATTGTATATATTATGAATTGCTGCTGCTGCTGCTGGTGCTGCTGCTGGTGCTGCTGCTGCTGCTGCTGCTGCTGCTGCTGCTGCTGCTGCTGCTGCTGCTGCTGCTGGTGCTGCTGCTGCTGCTGCTGGTGCTGCTGCTGCTGCTGCTGCTGCTGCTGCTGCTGCTGCTGCTGCTGCTGCTGCTGCTGCTGCTGGTGTATAGGTATGCGTGTGCATGTTTAAGTTAGCTAGATTGTAATGATATGATCACACATGAAAATGAAATACTAGCTAGGAACCCAATGCTTCAGTAGGTATTGCATTTGGTGAGAAGTGCTGCACTCAAATATTATTAGAGTTGACAGTAAATTGTATACATGGACAACTATCTCAGTAGAGAATTTATAGCTGGGAACAATTTGTTGAGTTGTGATCTCAGCAGCTATTAAACACTTGAAAAACATTAAATTAGCTAAATCAATTAGCTACAAGACATCTGCTATTCTAACAGATGCATCAATGCAGCATTGTTAAACCAGGCTGGTTTAGAGTGTAGATATAGGTGCCATGAATGCAAAAATCCAGTACAAACTTGTACATGCACAAAGACAGTTAATAAGGTGGTGATCATGATCTTTCAACGTTTACTTGCTCACCAAAAGTTCTCATGAGTTCAATCCAGTTGTCATAGTTAATCATGACGATTATGTATAACAGTGGTATGCATTCAAAGCTTTTTGTATTGTACATAGTATACTAGTGCTAGTTGTGCAATAATGATGGCTTAGAAGTAAGCTGATCCATTCATTCAATTAATAATTGTATATTACTAGTGAAAAGTTTGCTATGGCAGAGTACCAGCTACAGAAAGACTATTCATATACATTAGCTTGCAAGCAAACATGTGCGTGCACACACTTGCACATAACTGAAGGAACCACAACAATTTTGGGGACTTATTGGTCTTAACCATTGTATATACATGGTCACCATGGTAATAACCACAACGTATAATCCCCATGCATGATGCCAGTCATCCTGTTTATACTACTTTACCAAATAAGGGTATATCATGTGACATGATTATAATGCAGACCACGTGTATGTCACATGTACCACTCATGAACTTTTTACCCTAAAAGTAACACTTGTATGACATGATTCATAAAACAGAAACTGTAATACAAAATTGACAGCATTTGTCACATTGTCACTTATCTGTTAGACTGAACCTGGATCAGTGTTCAGTCAAACCTCACAATAAGGAGAGTATCATGTACTGAGCCAGCCAATTGCAACTTGTGGTTATATACCATCATCTAATGATATTAATATATCAGTTGTCATATGCATATTCCCCTGCAAGGATGCAGCAACAACATAATACACTCAAGACAGACCAGCAAACATAGCATCCATATCATATACAAGGAATATAAACAGCGTATCTAACTATGCAAATGGTAAAGTAGAGATAATATATTATAACATTTATAATCGGCAAGTAGCTACAATGAAATGTGATGATTAATACTATGTAATAGAGAGTATACTACAAATTACAGAGTTTTACAGATGTAAACTTTTGACTCACACAGAATTCCTCCTCTATAAATTAGATGTGTATTATTAGTTTAATACAGAGTTTATACATTTCAGTTGTATAAAGAGCAGAGTGATGTGCAATGTCTAAGTTAAGTGGTGGTAGCATACTTCTGCCATTAAATTGCAAAATTAACAGGATCAGTAAAAGAATGGAATGTACAGTGTATTATTGTTCTTTACTGTATAGTGACATGGACTTGATGTCTTGTCAAGTGATGGAAATCAGAGAATATGATCTTAAACTTCACTAGTTCATCAACTGCTATATGCCGACCATACTACAGACATTGTTGGTGTACACAACACCACTTACATTATTGTATGTAGTTGTTACGAGTAACTAGTGTGTATAAACTATATTGCCTATTGTTGCATGCACAACACAAAATAATGTTGTTATGCTGAAGATACTGCATGAATATAGCCACAACATTATTATGTTTTACTTTCTTCTGATTTACCTTGCCAAGTTATTATTTGACAAAAGTCGGGATAACAGCTGTATCATTACTCAGATACTTTATGATTGAGTAGAAGCAAAAAGAAACTAAATCAGTTTAGTTACCAGACTGTAGTGGAATAATCATACCTTTAGCTGTGATATCTTTTTCAGTCAACCTTAATAGCTGTATGGTGAAGTTGTGTACATGTGTATCAACTACAATAGTGAAGTATATTAGAGTTTACTCCTAATATAACTTTAATTCCGTCATTGTTGTTAAAAGAGCTTAGCTCTCACTTGTAATGTATAGCCACCTATGCATGGTAGGGCAAATGTTTTTCTTTCATTCCTGAGTCTGCCCCTATGTACGTATTGTGGGGCTAGTTTATGGTTAATATCTTTTGCCTCTACAGGCCAATTTGTTCCTTTCAATTAGATGAACATGAAGTGGGACAGAACTAACAAACATTATGTCGTAGCTGTGTTTTGGAATAATATATAGTAGCTAGTGTCATTTGATATACCATGCACAGCATGAAACTATTGTGCAGCAATTTTATGTTTTGTCAAACATTAGGTACATGGAGTTTACAAACTGATCAGTGTTATTTGCTGCTAACTGTGTTGACCTGTCCTGACTAGGAAATGCATGCGCATACGCACACGTGTATGCATGATTGCATGCATAATATTTAGAGTTGCTAGTACACTCGCTGAGTATATCAGTAATTAATTTATTATAGACAATGAGTGCTTTCCAGTAATCTGTTCTTAGATGTCCATGCAAAACAGCAGCTCAGGCTGATAGTAACTACAGTTCAATCTTGTCAATTGATAGATAATAACAGACTATGAATTATTATCACACATGCAGGTACAGCTGTGAACCATGAAAACTACTTGTATTGCTATATATATCATTGACAAGTCTGGACTGTAGTTACTATCAGCCTGATATAGATTACCATATATAGCCAGAAAGTTTAGCTGGAGGAAAGTTGGGGAATTTGGTGAGCAAGTGATGTTTAGCCAAACCAAATTGTTTGTCCAAGACAAATCTGTATTAGCTATTAACAAATTTGCCAAACTTTTCAGGGGTGGATCTAGAAATTTTCAGAGGGGGTTTCTGGTTCCAACTTCAGCCTAGCTGCAAGTTGAAGACTAAAAAAAAAAAAAAAAGTCACTACGTGGTTTTGAACGCTGTGAAGGTGATTTCAAAGGCAAAAGTATAAAGTTTAGCCAATAGAAAATGCTATAATATAATACAGTATGTATAATAACTCTTTGTAATTTTTATCACCCAGACGAATCGCAGGGGCGCGCACTATTTCAGAGGGGGTTTCTGGAAACCCCAGAAACTCCCCTAAAACCGCCCCTGCTTTTTTCTCACCATGAGAAATTCTAATGCGGCAAATTTGCCACCAAACTTTCTTCCCACCAAACTTTCCACCTGTATGGTGGTAAGTCATGCAAAAAGGGAAGGTCACCAGCTGTCTTCTAAGTCATGAAAATGCCTTTTATAGTGGCAGAAGATGTGTGGTAATAATGAAATGAACTGTTTGTATGCACGGGTGAGAGAGAGAGAGAGAGAGAGAGAGGAGAGAGAGAGAGAGAGAGAGAGAGAGAGAGAGAGAGAGAGAGAGAGAGAGAGAGAGAGAGAGAGAGAGAACAGTAAAATATACTGCATGTGATGAATTGTGCAGAAGGCAGAAAGACTCTGGCAATGAATAAGCAACAATAGACTATTTAAAACTCCACACACATTTGTAAAAAGGAAGCATACACATGCATGCACCTACCAGCACATAACTACAGTATTAGGAACCACAACAATTAGATGACTTCACTTTCCCAACCACAGTGTTATAACCATGGTGATAGGCACAAATATTCATTTTTTGTCATGTTCATTCTGTTTATGCTACTTTGCCAAATATGGGTATAATGATTAGGCACCAGCCTATTATGCCAGCATAATTTTGAGCATAATAGGTGCCTGAAAGCATCAAGCATAATGTAGCACAATAAGCAAAATAATTATGTCATACTGTAAGCAAAAATGCACGCCACTGAAAAAGGTGGACAGAACAGTTGATGCCACAGTGGAGTATACTTATTTGACATGATTATTATTATAGTTTACAATGCAGCTAAATCCTTAATGCACAACGAGCGTTAACTTTTACATTTAACCAATTGTTCATAAGCAAAAGTTCATCATTATCCATTGGAAAGTAACAAAACATGGGAACTGCAGAAAATTTTGAGCTTAATTATGAGCATAATAGGCAAAAATTTTGAGAACTGCAGCATAGCATAATAAGCAAAATTAAAAGCATAATAGGCTGGTGCCTAATAATGATCATGTGATTGTTACATAAGCATTATCAAGTCAGTATACAGTTGTGTATATGCAAGTATTTACATGTGCACCTTGTGTGGTTGTGCATCTTGAGCCTATGTACAAAGCATCTGTATAAAAAGTCACTGTTACTGTATATGTCAAAATTTTCTAGGGACGTAATTTTCACGGATTTTGTGGTTGTTTGGCTTTCCGCAAAATTTCTTCTTCAAAAATTAACAATTACTAGGGTTGACTATATGCTTTCTAATAGATAACTTCAGTGAAAGATGACTGATCCTCGGAAATAAATCCACTAAAACCCTGAAATTTGTTGATCCGCAGACATTACATATAGCTACCTCAAAAATACAATATATGGTTGTCAGTCAGGATAATACTGGATGTCCATCAGTTAAATGGTATAACAGTCAGATCATTATCATATTGTGAAGCACATGTCCTAAGACAGTCAACTTGTACACACCATCTATAGCAATAAAAATTACAATCAATGTCATATCAATCCCCCTCCCCCCCCCCCCCCCCCCCCTCGATACAACATAAACACCATGGCACATGTCGTGCACTGTATGTTTTCTATCAATAATTATCAAGCATAATAACTACCAATTCCATGCATTGTTACATGCGTCACATAAACAGTAATAAATACTAGCAAGAGTCCATAATAAAGAAGAGAGTGTCTAACTTCAATATGACCTATCAAAAATGACCCCGTTTAGTAGCTCCGTATGTTATAGTTTATTCACGCATATCGCAGACGTGTTAAATAAGCCTTATCGACACCTCACCTTCTAGCTCTTCAATACAGCCGCCTGAAGCCGCATTGAATCACGTGCGCTTTGCTGAATAGCATGGTTTTGATTGTGGGTTTCTCAAATTGAAAGCGTGGCGTATGGAACATGGGGACACTCCTACTCGCTTGCAGTCTCGAAAGCGAATTTGTCGCCCGTCAAGGGAAGAGTCACTCCCAAAACGATCTTGCCACTCTTCGACTGAATCATCAACTGGTTGGTTATTTGACGAATGTGACCTGGCTTCAGACGATAGTTACTGTGAAGAATGGGACACAGCATTGATGGAAGGAAATCACAGTGAGCCGTTGGTGATGCCAATCGAGCCAGAGGCAATGTCATCATCAAGTTTTGTTGCTGCTTATAATGATCAGCTTCTGTTATCTAGAGCACTTGATGAATCATCTGTACCTAGGTCAACATCCCTACCTCCAGTGATTCCACCTGTAACTACTACGTGCATAGAGCAGAAAGAGTTTTTGCAAAGTATCATTGACAGCATAGCTGGTAAATTCCCAGAACTAGTGTTTACATTAAGATACAATGGCCTGGACAGCACCAACCCCGTGTTAGAAATATCACAGAGGGCGGTGTTTAATCACCCCCCACTTGGATTGACCCCTCGAGTGTGTGTTACCATTCAGAATAAGCACTACAAAGTTCATGTTATGATGAGACCATGGAGTGAAGGAGAGATAAAATCAATTAATGACGTAGAAGAACTTTGTGATTTATTTTGCAGGAGATCTCTGTACAAATTCTGTCCTGGAATTGATCCTGTGCATTATGAGAATCAGTACCACAAAACAATTCGATTTCATATCAAAAGTGTTCGGCAGTCAGAATTTCCATTTTCACGAGTAGATTCTGTGAATTGCAAACTCTGGTTTTTACCTGCATCAAACTGTAAGGTAGCAGAGAAAGATGCTAGTGAAATGAAATGTCCTCCTTGCAAACGTTTGGTCCATGACCTAAACCTCCAAAGAAAACGTACCCTGGAAGAAAGCCCAAGCAGAAGGATAAAAAGGCAATGTCCCTCTTCAAGAGCACGCCTGCAGTATATGTCACCTGCCAGCAAGCAAACACGTAAACGGTATGCTCAATATCAACGATCCAGTAACATTCGGAACTTACGAAGGCTAGAGGATAGTGAGGTTGTGCTCAGTGATGAACAGAATGTGGAGATGTGTGCAGTAATGGAAGCAACACAAGCTGAAGATTTGGATAAGCTGTACCAGGAAGGAGACCAGCATGGAGTAGGAAGTCTAATGAAGACATTGTGGTTGACAGATAAAGATCGCCAGCAAAAGCAGTTTTTCTCAGATCAGGAAAAGAATAGTAAGTGATATTTTTTTGTTTTGCATTACTTTTGTCTACTCTTTTCTTTCAGCTAACGGAGGTCGTGGGAACAGGTGGAACATGATTACTATCCGTATGGGTAAGTGAATTATTATACCGTATTATTGCTTTCACACTGTTTGTTCCTGTAGCCCTAGCTATTTATACTCGTAGCCCTGCAGCCTACAAAGCTCTGCAAAGTTTTGATATTTTAAAATTACCATCAAAATCCACCATGCAAGCATTCACTGGAGCTTTCATGCATGCTCCAGGAGCAAGTAACGTTTGCATCATTAAGCAAGTGGCCCAGTATGTTTTATTTAAAGAAGACTGTCGAAAGAATGGACGACAAGAGCCACAATCAGATGGAGCCTTGATATTTGATGAGGTCAAGGTGGCCTGTCAGTTAATGTGGAACTCCCGCAACCACCAACTAATGGGGTTGGCAATGACATCGAAGGACATGGCATCTTTGAGCGATGTTTACCGCATTCTAAAAGATCCTGAAGCCAGCCAAACATCTTATATTCTACAATTTATTTGGAGAGACCTTACCAGCAGCTATGACATAGTGGGTCCTTACTATACATCTGCTGCCTCAGTGGAAGCCACTTTTGTAGTGGCTTGTTTGTTTGAAACCATCAAGCTTTTTCAACATCATGGTCTGAAGACAAGTTTGTTGGTCTGTGATGGAGGATCTGCAAATATTGCTACAATTAAAGCAAGTCATTACTGCCATGGGGCGTATTCGATCAAAGAGGATGGGAATGACAGATATGAGGTAGAGCCATGGATGATTAACCCTTTTAATCCTCCAAACAAGATTTTCTGGTTGATTTGTCCATCACACCAGGTAACTGTAATATGATGGTTGTGTTAAGTAATTGCTCTATTTCATAGTTGAAGAATATGGTCAATGCACTGTTTTCATCCAAGGAAGGAGGGACGAAACAGTTTAGACGGGGAGACTCTACAGAGTTTGGATGGAAAGCAGTCACTGCTACGGGTACACAATGGTCAGGCAAGAATGGTACCAAGATTGAGGGAGGCTCATTGTTTACGTGACTCATGGACAAAACTGAATGTATTGCCAGCTAAAATTATGCAGGTAAATTTGAGGTTGTATTTAAAAATAGAAATGTTATGTGACTTATACAACCTTGTATTGTGTTTATGTACCA
Source organism: Dysidea avara (assembly GCF_963678975.1). Lineage (NCBI taxonomy): Eukaryota > Metazoa > Porifera > Demospongiae > Dictyoceratida > Dysideidae > Dysidea > Dysidea avara. The sequence continues at coordinate 981,744 of NC_089277.1, forward strand.
CTTGTTTATACAGCAGGAGCAAGTCCTTGGTGAACTATTTTGGTACGTGAATCAGAATCCTCCACCAAACGATGCAGCAAAAGCGCAGGAGACTTTTGCCTACCTAGAAGCTTGCAGTTTCATTTTTGAACAGGGATTATTGTCACACGATCAGATCAAAAGCTTAGATAGCAAGGTCCTTCAGAACATTACAAAGGGGTATGATTATTTTTCTGGATGGTTAACTTCTATCCTAAAGAAAGGTACTGCCATACTATGGTATTATATAGGTACTGAACCACATTGTACTTGTTATTAGATCCTCAATATCCTCATACATCATCTACCCAGCGGTCATTCCTCTCTTGGCAAAGTAAGTTTGTTTACCATAAACAATAACTGTACAAGTGTCAAGCTGTTTAGATTTAGCCGTATAATTATTTATATGACTGACAATCATTTGTATAATCTTGTTTAACAGCATGGGACCTACTACGAATCGATGTATATGGATTTCAAGCATTCTCCAAGTGGTTTCTATCAACGTATCCTACATATTTTATCTCTCCAATTCGCCTGTCAGGATCAGCTGTGGAAAGCTTGTTTAGCCAATACAAGTTTACTGCTGGTGGAAAATTGGACTCGGTGAATTATACTACTGCTCGAGCTGCTCACCTAATCAAGCAATGTGCTGCTACACATCACAGCGGTGTCAACTACAGGGATGAACAGCTAAGTCTAGTACAAATTCCTCTGGAGAAGAAGTCGTACAATAAAAAATCTGTGTAATTTTTTAATCACATTGTTTGTATTATAATGAATGAAAATTACTTCTTACAACAAAAAATCAGTGTAATTTTAAATCACATTGTTTGTTAAAAATCACTTCTTACTTCCTAGCTTAGTTTCTAATTTGGCATGATGAGCTAAAAGCGTAGGTCTTAAATTTATGTCAACTGTTGATGCCAAGCCTTTCTTTGTTGCCAGCTGTTGCTTTGTTGCTGACAAGAATTCTTGAATTCTTGTATTACAGATTTTCCTTGTAAATGTTTCAAATACATTCCTAATGGCATCTTCTGAATAGATCGTTATGTTTGGTGACTTTGAAGCCAGTATCTCTTTGAATGTATCGAAGAATTTTGTCTCTTCCTGAATTCTTTCATGTGTTATCTAGAAGGAAGACAGTTATTTAAATTGATCACAACAAAGAGTAAGCTAACCTTAATTAAATTGTCCCCTTCTTGGTGTAGCCAATCAGGATTCACAGTTTCTTTGACTGCAGTATCCACTTGTCTCAAAAATGGTATAAATGTAGGATCAGGGGAGTACATGTATCCTTGGTCACGGTACTTGAGGTAACTTGGCATACTGACTTTATCCTTGGAATTCATACAGTGCAAAATCGATATCTCCTGGGATAAAATATTCCTTTGATCATCTTTGCAATGCTTCATTTCTTTGTAATGAAGATGGAGCAAGTCTGATATAGCTGCACCACCAAAACGAAAATACACATCATCTCCATCAGCTACCTGTGTTGTACTTTTATTACTGGAACTTGTGGTACTGGAATTATTACTCTGAAAATGGTTAACATGACCCAGTAAGCAGTGGTACAATGCTGATGATATGGTCATCATCACAGGATTACTCACTGGGACAGGCACATCATTTTCTTCACAGAATCTTAGCCACATTGTTCGAGATTCGTCAATCTGATAACCAACTGGATCAGGTAGTCCAATTTCTAACATGGTGTGCTGGCTGGCTAATAAGAAGGCACTGCAGTACTTCTGCCACTGAAACTGGAAACGCAAAAAGGATTCAGGCCCCTTTTTACACTCTTTATACAGACCAACAAAACACAGTCGATGGCTCACGATTATATCCTTAAGGGGCTGCTCTGTATCATGGAGCTTGACAGTGATTTTCTTCAACTTTTCAGAAAATAGCTGTTCATCAAATTTGACATAAACCTCACTTAGAAGTACAGAAAGATCAACTGACTCTAAAGATGCCAGCATCTCATTTCTCTCTCTCTGGTTCATTACTTTCGACTTTTTTTTCTTTGGTGGTGGTAAGCAGCTTTCTGGTGTCTGTGACGGCTCTTTATTGGCTGGAACTGCTCGTTTTCCTCGGCCCTTTCCTTTCTTCTCTGCAGTTGGTTTGGAGCCATCTCGCGTTCTAGAAAAGCTATAGTATAATTACGCGTCAATGTTCAGACTTTAGTTACTACCTGTTCTCCTTAGTCATCCCTCGTTTCTGCCTTACAGTAGCTGCTTCTAGCTCAAGTTCCAGCGGACATTCACTCTCGGAATTTCGGCTTGCCACGCTACAAGAACGGGGCTTACGTTGAGAATTAAGCCTTATAACGCTTTAAAAACTTACCCCTTGTGAATCTTATCTTTACCTGCTGCTTTACTCCTGGTAGTTCTTTTCACACTTTCAGCAGTCGCCATGCCGCCTTGCTAGCTGTTAAAAGTATCGCACGTGACGGCGCAGATCGCTCAATTCATTAGGGCTCGCGCGTGGCAAATTAACGCTAATCAACAATTCTTTAAGGGAAGCCAATTCACCTTACTTTACTTAACGGGGTCATTTTTGATGGGTTATATTGAAGTTAGACACTCTCTTCTTTATTATGGACTCTTGGTACCAACTATAAAGACTATTCACAAATTCCATCCATGCAAGTAAACGTGTATGCACACAACTGAAGGAGCCACAACAATTTGGGGACTTATTGGTTCTAACCATTGTATATACATGGTCACCATGGTAATAGCCACAAGTATTCAATCCCTGTGATGTTAACCATCCTGTTTATACTACTTACCAAATAAGGGTATTACATGATCATGTGATAATCTATAGACCACAGGCCATGCATGTCACATGTACCCCACTCGTGAACTTTTTACCCTAAAAGTAACACTTGTATGGCATGATTCATCACACACACATTATAGTATAGTATAACATCAACAGCTTCTGTCACACATCAGTGTTGTACTATAGCAGTCAGTGTAAGGAATATCTGCCAGACTGGATGTTCATCAGCTTTCTATATCAACAGTCAAATCTCACAACATGTCCTGAGCCAGCCAACTTGTGTTATTACTGTATACTATCATCTAATAAAAAATATCAGTTATTATAATTATTATTGTCTCCCCCCTCAAGCATGCAACAACAACATGTATACTCAGGACAGAGTATGTTAGACAAGGAATACACTATAGCCACTGTCTGATAACAAGTTATTAACTACACACATATTGCACACCACATCTAGCTATGCATATACAGATGTACAGAGAGATGATACACGCGTATGTGTACTATTGTATTGTGCACTTTTCTACTACAATACCTATATACTATATAGCATTTAATTTAGTAGCTATATTAGTGTAGAAAGGAGTTTATATACTATGAGATCTCTGCAGTATGGAGCTACTAGACTCTAGTAGGTTGACCTTCAGGCTACAAAATCTCCCTCGGTCAACCTCTCCTACAACGGGATGGTGACCACGTGTACAGCTATAAACTTGCAAATAAACTGTAGCATGCAGAACAAATGGATCACATGTGCAAATTAAACTTGTTACATTACTATAGTTAACCATTTCTAACTTTATATTCATCATTAATTTTAATGACTGCATATTCTATTTGACACCACTTACTCTTTTCATGACAATAATAATTATAGTCTGATATTTGGCTATCTCAATCATTTTCAAGCAAATTTATGCCATAAATTTTACCTGCAAAATTTACGCATCCTTAAAGCCACATAAATTTAGCTAATTACAGTGGAACCTCTCTTATCCAGGTGGCCTGGTACATACAACTCTCTGTATCTCAGTAATGTCCGTAACTAAGAATTGCATACTACTATTATGTAATAGAAACTGACTTAAATACAAGTAATAGTTGTTATTGGTATCAGTTAGTGCTATGCAGTTCAGTGGGTAGAGGGGGAAGTCACTACAGAGCATTCATGGTCACTCCCCTGGGCTGTAAAAGTGCATTATCACCTAGCAACCAAGTGGTAGTTATTATTAGAATAAACAAGCCACCAAAACTAAACAGCAATCTTTAGGCTCCCTCTCTAATTGATACTCCAAACAGCAATGTGGGTGGGTGGAAACTTTATTAACTAGATAGCTGAATTAAATAGTTTACATGACCCATGATACAAGTTTCTTGGTATGGTTCAGCTAGTTGCTAACTTTATAAAAGTAGCTTAATAGTTGCATTAAGCTCCAAAAAGTCATTGATCCAGTAAGGAAAATAGTGGAAAGCACAGACTATCCAAAAATGGCGATATGGGATGAGAAACTAAATAAAGTTTATGGGACCTACAGAAGGAAAATAATATTAGTGCATGCAGCCTAAAAAAGTGTGAATTAAACCATAGATATTAGTACTCTAATATCTATGATTAAACAAGGTCACCGGTAAGTGATATAAGCATGTTCTTGTACGCCGGCCTATCAGTCACACATGATGCATCTGTGATCCAGAGACCAGTCAATCTTACGTACATATTGCATTCAAAGCAATGTGCACACACCGAGCCATGTCGCCACCTCTTGCAATTTAATACCATTAATGGAAGTGGTTTGCACACCACAATTTCCTGGATATGCGAATTTTTACGTGAAAATCGACGACCGGTTAGAAACTAACAGCATCAATTCAATAACAACCAACTGGTGTCTGCGGTTGATATAAAGCAAGGCGTAAAGATGAGTAAGCCCAAGCCCAAGACAATCATATCGACGCCCAGTAAACCGAAGCCGAAGCCCGTGGCGGGAGGCGGCGACGATAAGGACAAAAAATCGAAGGACACAAAATCGAAGGACAAAAAATCGAAGGACACAAAATCGAAGGACACAAAATCGAAAGACACAAAACCGAAGGATAAATAAGCACACTACACCTTGTGTCAGATATTGTAGAATAGGCCTATGGACTGTCTAGTATTGTTGTATTATTAAAGAAAGACATAATACGGTAGATAATCTTACTCTCTTTAAATCACAATGATCCAGAGTGGATATTTGTTAACAGGCCACAGATTTAAGAAACCCTCTATAAACGAAATATCTACTTGCCAACTATTAGAATAGAGTGAGCGATATTTGGAAACGCTACAATTTCTGGGATGGGCTGCTGCTAGCAACTTGATGCCGACACAATAACCATAGCTACATGCAACAATTAAGGTAATGTGGCTAGCATGCATCATTAATGCTGTGCATGTAGCTTGAGAAGAATATAGAGTTGGAGTGGCTTGGCTTGGCTCACCGGCTCACCAGGCAACGACCACTCTGCCCATTGTATGCAGCTAGCTACACATTGTGGCAGAAATTGTGTGAGTAAGTTGTTAGTCCAAGCAGTGTAAACAACCAATTATCATAAAGAAGTTTGCGGACATTTGCTATATTTTGTGCCAGTTGGAAGTCAACAAATAATAATAATAATGCTTCACTTACAGAATAGTAGTTCTGAGGACCTACACTGATAGCCTAACATACTGTACACTAACATCTACATAAAATTTAGTTACAAGTGGTTAAAATTGTTAGATGCAGGATTTTTGGAATGTACAACGGGAACAGGGACAAAGGTAACAGATTCAACAAGGCCAGAGAATTGTCAAAGTTGCTAAGAAATGATTCCATAAAAAATTCTTCAATTTCTGTTTATGATCAATTATTGGCAGAGAGTTCCATAGTCTAGGTACGTAGGTGAAAAAAATAGGAGTTCATAGCTGCATTACTATGGGCTGTCTTGCGGTATAGTTTGGTGCCGAAGATCTAGTAGAACCAGTAGTGAGGTTGACATAGTTCAAGATATTAAACTTACAGATTATATTCAACACATTGCCATTGAAATGCCTACCTTGTATCCATTTAGCAACTTTCCAGGTGTGACATGTGTTGAGCAACTCTGCAGGCACAATGATGCTAGAAGAAGCCCAATTCATGGAAATTTTGGTCACCTAAACAAATGCGGTATAGCAAATTCCCCCATGCATTCTTTATATTGGGCATTTCAGGGTCATGCAATAAATGGTGTAATAATCGATGACATAGGTAGTCTGGCAGCACCCACCCCTTTGCATAAAGAGGAAGGGTCTGGTCACTTTAGCATTACGAATTTGTAGCAAAGGAATGTAATTAAACAATGTTATCACAACAATGGCAGTAAAAATGGCATGACTACTAACACCATATAAAGTAGGTACTTCTAGAATCTGGTTAATACATGGCAGCTGACGCAACCAAAGGTACTTTTCATGTTCTTTAGGCAGCATCATGAGTACACCAGTTCCAATCACAAGACTCTTTACTACCTCCATCTTTTGCTTTTATATAGAACACCCTACTGTAGAGTCGGGTTGTTAAGCGCATGTATCTATTAAGTGCATATTACTTGTTACGCGCATACACATTTCTTGTGATTAACCTGGCTAATAAGCGTACATGGTCAAATGCGAGGCTCAACAAGCGACAGCTACACACAAGAAAAAAAATTGGAAGTGCTGGAAAATTAATGTCTCCTCGATTTCTCCTTGCATCATTTTGAGGTTGAAAATCACTTTCTTGTTCTATGGTGAATTTCAATGGCAAATATTTGGAAGGAAACACTCCAATGGTGTTCCGACCTCTTGACATCCATTAACAATCAAAGCATTAGTTTAATAACTTCTGTAGATATTACAGCTGGGTTATATCAGGAGCGCATTGAATCCAATATGGACAAGGGAGCATGTAACTCTGTAAACAGCGAGATTCAAACATGGCTGCCATGTAACTTTTAAAACTTCCTAATTAGGATATTATGCGGGGGCACATGCTCAAGTATGTGACGTTTCCGCTGCGACGAAGCGAAGCTATGGAAATGAGGTTCAATGGCACAATGGAGGAATAGTAGTACAGGCTTGTCTTTCTACAGTAGCTAATCACGCAAAATTGCACCGCTTGCCTATTCCAATTAAGCTTTACCTTCAAATTGATGATCTTCCTATTGAAGCAGCTTCTTCCCACAAGATGATGGAGTAGCAGCCCATTCAGTGTATCCCTGTTGCGTGTAAGAATGACATAACCAATTATATACATAGTAACACTGGACACCATGTTTGAATTTTGCTCGTAGTATTGGTAGAGTATGGAGTTACATGCTCCCTTGTCCATAGGATTCGATGAGCTCCGGTGTTACACTGAAACAAAAGCGAACTAGTTCTGCAGGTTAGTTTGTGAAATTTATAAAAATTATATCAATGTTTTGTTTTATACTGTAGACTAACACTGGTACCTGCCCTACGGTGCAGGACTGCTTACAATGAGTCATGCACTTTACACTAAGTTTAATCTTGTAGCTCAAGTGACAAAAACTCCTACACAGCATTGTATAAAACATAAAACATCACTTGTCTGTACTTTATTAAGTATATAGATAATGTAAATGCTTCAAGGCACACATTCAGAAAATGTTACACCAATAATCAAACTGTAGTATATTGTGTTTACCCATAGTGTTTACCATACAGGTACAAATGGTGCTAGTAGTAGTACCTGTCCTATTATGTACGTTATATATGTAACATCATTTGATGACGTTGGAAATGCTGACAACAAAAGACATGAATTTGTACATACTGTTGTAGCATTGATACCTGCTTCACAGTGCAGCACTTGCCGTACTGTGTATGTTATGTGCTAAATGTGTAGAGCCATCTCCACAATAACTAAGCAATGGGAACCAAGCGTTAAACATCAGTGCCATTCATGTAACTATGTAACAGGCATGGTGATGTCACTTTTAAGGAATGTGAGCTGTGTGTAGCTAGGTTAAGCATTGACATGTTTACCACAAAGGTGCGAACTATAAATGCAGTGTTAGTAGTAACTGTCATACAGGTCATACAGGTAATGGTACTGACCATTTCAGATTCTACATGACATTTGACTAAAAGATATGAATTTGTACATAATGTAGCATCAGTATACACTGCCCTACAGCACTGATACCTGTCCTATGGTGCAGGCAGGGCCGCCCAGAGAAATTAAGGGGCCCAGGGCAAAGAGTTAAAGTGGGGCCCTTCACCCAAGCTGTAAGTTGAAGACCAAAAAAAAAACAAAAACAAAGGTCACAACCTGCTGACAATGACAATAACTACCCATCACCAACCATATCTCCTTATCTATAAGCCTGCTACACTGCTCCTCTGAAGAATACTGTGACTGCTCTATTAGAGTATTTAGATCTGACTGTTCTATTAGAGTATAACGATCTTTTAAACAGGTATTCAGGGGGCCCTTCATGGTGCCTCCTGGGGCCCCTTTCAGGCTGGGGCCCGGGGCAAAATGCCCCAGTTCCCCCCCCGTGGGCGGCCCTGGGTGCAGGAGTTTCACATTCAAGTAAAGTGATAGATTGTTGTGACTGATACCTGTGCATTTCTTACATGCCATTAGTTACACTATTAATTTCTGTATACTTAATGATATCTTATTCTTATTAAAGCTTTCAGTGGCCAGCACTGAAGATATGTGCTGCAGCCTTTGGATTATCTAACCTAACAAACTGGCAAGCAAACTGGATCTTAAGACTTTACAATTACTTAACTTAGCTAACAATAAAGTGATACAAAAAGTGGGCCAAAGCACTGAAGCAATTGCAATTAATGTTAGCCGATATAATGTACTAAACACCTCAAAACCTTCCTCAGTAAAGTATAAGCTGTATTGATTGCAAGCACAAAAACACTTGGAAAAAAACAATGTTGAAACAGGTAAGCAGGCTGCCCAGTAGAATAATGGTATAGTATGGCATATATGTGCAGTACATGTGACAGAAAAAAGGTGTAACCAAAAAGGTTGTCAAAAGCTGTAACAAAAAAGATTGTTGAAGCAAAAAAAAGTTGTAACTAAAATGGTCAGGCAAAAAGAAAAAAAAACAATATTATCACTGGGATTCAATCTGGGGACTGAACACTCGCGAGTTCACCGCTCTACCATTTTTACCAAATGAGTTTACCCTAGCTTATAAGTTGTTTATAAAGGCCAAGCTTAAGCTGAATGGAAAGCCGTTTACTTGCGGTTTGCATGCATTGTCTACACCCTTGCACTAATTGTGCTGTAAATGACAAACAACAGCAGTTAGAAGCTTCATTTTAAAACGATGTAATTCTTAGATGATGACCGCTTTGTTTGACACAGAAACTGCTTCGATACATGCATCGGTTAGCGAGATAATCAAAGGAATGTAGAAAGACAGACAGACGGCTTTTCAGCTTTTCATTATATTTCTTTTCCCAACCTCAGCTTGGCTAAATAGGCTGACCAAAAACCTCATCACTTCTTGCATTGCTAGTGTAAATACATGTATTTTACACTACATACAAAACACTAAAACCCTTCAGGGATGGATACAAGGGGGTCAAGGGGGGCTCTTGACTCCCTCCAAAGTTTTTTCCAAGATCAAGATACTCTAATAGAGCAGTCACTCTAATAAAGCAGTCGCAGTATTAGAGTAGTGTGTAGTGAGTTATTTAAGGATTTTTATGTAGTTTATTAGTGATATAAATGCATAGTTGGTGAGGTGGGCTGTCGAGACTGAGGAGTGATTGTCTAAATTATATTGCAAGCAGGACTTGAACATTTGTAATGTGTGTTATTATTATGATGTCATCATTATGTGCACGTGATATAATGTATAAAAGTGTACACTCTGTTTAAATTATTACCAGTCTTATGTGAGCCAAAACGAAGCGAGTTATCCCTCCGAAACGATTGAGCCTTGGCGTCCTTCTGTCTTCGTTACAGTTGGTGCTGTGACCAGGATTCTGGGCGATGTCCGGACCAATAAGGAAGATAATAGGACCCGCTAAGGCCCGTCTACAGCAGTACATTGAGTCAGCGAACGGTTTGTTGGAGAATAAACCCAAGGAACAGGAACTGGACGAATACGAGAGTGAAGTAGAAGATTTTCTGAACAGGCTCACGACTAACGTTTCGTTGCTAGAAAAATGCAACAAAGACTGGTCGAACGTTCTTAAGGAAGCAAAAGGTGACGCCAAGGCTACTGAAGAGAAAGAGTATTCTCGAGCGACAGATGGCGAAACTGGATTTATTGAACTTATGTTTGCCGCCAATGAAGTGATATCCAGATTGAAAGCAAGAGTAACATTAATCTCAAGGAAGAGAGAACAAGCCAACTACCAGAAAATGCTAACCTCAACACAAACTAACCTTCAACCTATAATTGACCATGCAACTGTACAAGCTACACGGGAAGTACAAGCTGCGACCTTGACCTCTTCTTCATCAGGTGATACCTTTACAGTAAACAATCCACAGTTGTCAGTACATCTTCCGAAGTTGCATTTACCGATATTTGATGGAAATTTGTTAAAGTGGCCAGAATTTTGGGATATTTTTCATTCGTCCGTTCATAAGCAGAAGATACCAAATGTGTCAAAGTTCAGTTATCTCAAGGGAACTCTCCGAGGTGTTGCCTCTGTTGCAATTTCAGGCATCTCTGTAACTGAGGAGAACTATGACGTAGCACTCAAACTTTTAAAGGAGAGATTTGGAAGAAAGGAATCAATAGTTGAAGTGCTTTATGCCAAATTACAGAATCTTCCAACCTCTTCGTGCAAGTTCAGTGACATTCAGTACACTCACAATAATATTGAGAGAATATTGAGACAGTTGGAGTCACAAGGTGAGACAGTTGACAATCAGAGGATGCTGGTTTACCAGATTTTGAGCAAGTTCCCTTTGGAAGTCATTTTAAAGTTGGAAAGCACAAAACAATGTGATGAAGAATGGACAATGGAATTATTGAGACAGTTATTGAGTCGATATGTGATTGTTCAAGAGAATGCTTATCGAAGAGTGGCTAATGCCAAAGGAAGGAATTATGACTATCGACCTGTAAGACATGAAGGAGGACAAAAGGAGAGTCAATCCTTGTCCGGAGGTGGTAAGCAGTTATTGAATCAGGCATCTGTTGACACTTTTACTACTAATGTACAGAGAAGAGGTAGAAGTCCTAGTTGTGTGTTCTGCAGAGGTGACCACTTTAATGATGAATGTGACAGAGTTAAAACACTTGCTGAACGTAAGCGGAAACTGATAACTCAGGGTCGTTGTTTTCTTTGTTTTAAGGTTGGACACACATTTACTGATTGTTCATCACCTCAGAGATATGGTTGTTATTATTGTGGGAAAAAACAACACCATAATCGAGCTATATGCCCACAAAGATTTGGTGATGGTGAAGTGAGAAAGAATGTTGTTCCTGACCATGATGTTGGTAATGTAGTAACAGAGGGGAGTCAAGATAAACCTACTGAAACTCTTAATGCAAGTGTAGGCACTGATCATGCTTTAATTGCTTCTGGAGAAAAGGTCTTGTTACAGACAGCAGTTGTTCCTATTCAGACAGCAGATGGATCAGCAACCATTATGGCAAAAGTTTTGTTGGATAGTGCAAGTCATCGTACCTTCATAACTGACCAGCTGGCTAAGAAGTTGAAGTTAACTTGTGATCGTGAGGAGTTACTGTCTATATCGACCTTTGCTGCAAGGACACCTCAGCAGGTAAACACCTTTGTTGTCCACTTTAATGTGATAACTAAAAACAATTCTTGTTTACCACTTCATGCTAATGTGATAAATAAAATTACAGGCCCAATACAAAGGGGCCCAATACAACCATCAGATCTAGAGTTTTTGCTATCAATTTCTCCAGAGAAAATGGCTGACACTGTTCCCAAGGATGTAGAGCCGGTGAATGTTGACCTCTTAATAGGATCTGATTATTTTTGGACCATCTTGGGTACTGAGAAGTTGACACTTCCATCAGGATTGTTTTTGATATCCTCAAAGATAGGATACATTCTTACAGGAAAGTACAGTATCAGAAGTTGTCAACAACATGTTTCAAGTTGTCTTGTGATGACAGAGGTTAATAAGATGTTACCTGAAATGAGTATGGTTTCATGTTCTGATGATTCAGTTACTTGTATTGAAGACTTTTGGAGATTGGAAACAATTGGAATCAGCGATCCATTGGACATAACTGATGATGATAAAGCTCTTGAAAGATTTAATTCCTCGATTTGTTTTGAGGATGGTAGGTATCAGATACAGTGGCCATGGAAATATGAGAACTTGGATATTCCTGAAAACTTGGATATTGCAGTTGGTAGACTTAGATCTTTGGCAAGACGTTTTCAGAAGGATAGAAATCTACTTGAGAAATATGATGAAGTTATTTCTAGTCCAGTTAAGCAAGGAATAGTGGAGAAGGTCACTACTGATACAAGGACAAGTCAACAATGCCATTATCTTCCTCATCATCCAGTGATCACACCAGCTAAGAGTACAACCAAACTGCGTATTGTGTATGATGCTTCAACCAAAGCAAAGAGGGGAGAGAAGAGTTTAAATGAGTGTCTTCACAGAGGCCCTGTGTTATTACCAGACTTGTGTGGTATCCTACTTCGTTTTAGGATCCAGCCAATTGTCATGCTTGCTGACATCGAGAAAGCCTTTTTGCAGGTTGGTATCCAGGAGATGGACAGAGATGTAACAAGGTTCCTCTGGTTTAAGAACTTACAAAGCTTAGAAGTGGTTGAAGAAAATCTGGATGTTTACCGATTTTGTCGAGTTCCATTTGGAATTATTTGTAGTCCCTTTTTGTTGGGAGGAACAATCAAGTATCATTTGAAGAAGATTGGCACACCTGTTGCTTCACAGATTAGTGAGAACATCTATGTTGATAATGTCCTACTTGGAGCTGGTACTGTGAAAGAAGCTCACAAGATTTATTTTGAGTCAAAGAACATTTTTGGAAAGGCATCTATGAATCTAAGGGAGTGGATCTCCAATTCATCTGAATTCCTTGGTTTGTTACCGGAGACTGAAGTTGTCAAAGGAAGTGTTGTTAAGACCTTTGGCATGCCATGGAATTACAAAGAAGATAACCTACAAGTTGGAGGAGTTAATTTTAGTAACTCGGATGTTATCCCTACAAAAAGGGAGGTATTGAAAGTAGTGGCTAAGGTTTTTGATCCACTGGGTCTTGTTACTCCGGTGACATTTTATGGGAAGGTGTTTCTTCAAGTACTGTGGATGGAGAGTGTGTCATGGGATGAGCCTTTGTCAGAAGAGTTATGTAAGAGATGGAATGAAATATTGACTGAATTGAGACTGTTGTCTACTCTTAAGATAAATAGACGTGTTGCCAATGTGGACACTACTGAACAGTATAAGCTGCTTGTGTTTTGTGATGCATCAATGAAATCTTATGCAGCTGCAGTGTATCTTCGTGTAGAGAGACATAGTTCTGTCAAGGTAAACCTTATCTTTTCAAAGATGAGATTGGTTTCAAAGGGTACCCATAAGATGAAAGGAAATATTACACTTCCTAGACTGGAGTTACTTGCTGTTAACATTGGAATACGAGCAGCAAATTTTGTTGCTAGGGAGTTGAAATTACCATCATTGAGACGGATTTTGTGGACAGATTCAACATGTGTTTTACATTGGTTAAAAACCAACAAGCCGTTGCCCACCTTTGTTGAGAATAGAGTGAAAGAAGTGTTAAAGGAATCTGATGTTATTTTTCGATATGTACCATCTGACCAGAACCCTGCTGATTTTCCTACTAGAGGATTGCTAGTGTCTGAAGTTAAGGAAGCCAAATTATGGTGGAATGGGCCTACGTGGCTTAAAGATGCAGAGAACATCTGGCCAGAATGGTGTATACCTCAATTGACACCCGAGATTTTACAAGGATTGGAATGTGGGGTTCCAAGGGCTTTGTATGAAACGACTTCAGTCATTAGTCATGATGTTGACAATGTTAACTCAATTTGTGGAATTGATGAAAAGAAGTTTTCCTCCTTGAGAAGACTTTTGAGAGTTACTGTTTATTGTTTAAAGTTTATTAGGAGAAGAATCTGGCTTACTTTGACACAGTCGATTAGGGAATCAATTGAAAGGAGGTGTAAGTTATTGTACTTTGTGTTGAGTTCATTGTCTGATGGACAGTCAGTTTGTGCAAGTGATTTACAGGTAGCAACATTGTTGTGGGTGTCTGTTGTTCAGAAACGAAGGTTTGCTGATGTACTGACTGCTATTGAGAAAGATAGAAAACACTGTTTGATACACCAGCTTGGTTTGAAGTTAGATGTCTATGGAGTGTTACGATGTTATGGACGATTTCTAAATGCTGAAACTACTGACAGTTCCAAATGTCCAAAGTTGCTACCACGGCATGAAATACTTACACGGTTACTGATTAAAGAAGTGCATGAACGCTTGATTCATGCTGGAGTTGCACATACGCTTTCACAAATCCGTGAGGAGTATTGGATACCTCAGGGTCGAGTAGCAGTAAGAAGTGTTTTATCATGTTGTATGATCTGTCGTAGACACGAAGGTGCCCCTTTCCCATTGCCACTGATGCCCCCTTGGCCCCGTGAGAGAGTGGCTAGATCTGATCCTTTTCAATTTACTGGACTTGATTACTTGGGGCCAGTGTATGTTAAGGAGGGAAGTCAGTTACATAAGGTTTGGGTGTGTTTATTCACATGCCTAACTGTTAGAGCTGTACATTTGGAGTGGGTATTGGGTTTGACGGCTGAGCAGTTTCTAAATTGTTTGAGAAGATTCATTTCACGACGAGGAAAGCCTGATTCCATAATTTCAGATAATGCTCCTCAATTCAAACTTACAAATACGGTGATAAATCAACAGTGGAGGAGAGTTTTTACAGACAAGGATTTGTTAAGTTATGTTTCTAGTGAGGGTATCAGATGGAGCTTTACTACAGCTTTGGCCCCTTGGCAGGGTGGCCTTTATGAACGGTTAGTTGGGATGGTTAAGCGATGTTTACGGAAAGCTTTGGGAAGAAAACATTTTACTTTGGATCAACTAGCTACCTTGCTGACAGAGATCGAGGCAGTACTTAATTCGAGGCCACTAACATACTGTACTGTATGTGTATGAAGACTTTCAGTCGGGCTTTACGTTGACACCGTCACATTTTTTGGTTACTAACAGGAAACTGGGTCTTCCATCCACAGAAGATAGTTATCATACAGATGAGGATTATCAACCTAAGAGAGATACTGCAACACAATTGTTTACGACTTGGAAGAAAGGCCAGAAGTATCTGGATTTGTTTTGGAAGGTTTGGAGGGAGGAGTATTTATTGAGTCTCCGAGAAAGTTTACCTATCTATCACAAAAATTCAAGACACTCAACATTAAGAGTTCCTAAAATAGATGACATAGTATTGGTGAAAGATGATAACATCCCTAGATGTAGTTGGAAACTAGGTAAAATTCAGAAGTTGATAACTGGACGTGATGGTCAAATTAGATCAGCAGAGGTTCTTTTACCAAGTGGTGGTGTGATTGCTAGAGCTATATGTCACCTTTATCCACTGGAATTGCCTAGTAAAACAGATGAACAGATAACTATGATGGACAATAGAAGATCTGAGGATGATGTTACTGAATATGATGATATCAATAACCAGGAACAATACTCTACTAAACATGATAAGAAAAGGAAGGCTCATTTGATCGCCCGACAACGAATACATAAATGTTTGAGGGATAACCCAACTTCTATTTTATTTGCTCTCCCGGGAGGATGTCGAGACTGAGGAGTGATTGTCTAAATTATATTGCAAGCAGGACTTGAACATTTGTAATGTGTGTTATTATTATGATGTCATCATTATGTGCACGTGATATAATGTATAAAAGTGTACACTCTGTTTAAATTATTACCAGTCTTATGTGAGCCAAAACGAAGCGAGTTATCCCTCCGAAACGATTGAGCCTTGGCGTCCTTCTGTCTTCGTTACATGGGCAGCTATTGTCAGCTGGCTGTGATCTTTTTTTGGTCTCATCTTACCAAACCAATCTCAAAATTTACAAGTTGTAACCACCAACCAAATCTGCTAAGCTTAATATCATTCTGTGCAGTGAAGGATGCTTAATCAAGATTCCAACCATACAAATTGCTCGAACAGGTTAGTTTACAGAGATATGTTGTTGAACATACCAAAAGCATGTGTATATATGGGCATTTTGAACATGTAGATACAAGGTCCTTTCTAGCTTTCCCACACAAAAAACTTACACACCAATTGAATCATATTTCATCGAGGAATCTAATAAACCAAACCTTGTGCCCATAAATCAAAGTATGTGGGCATTATGGTGCCTTGTTTAAAAGATGGTGCTATTGTTATATGAAACAGGCAAAATCTATGGAATATCTAGCTGGCAAAAGTAGCGAATAATGAATTCCTCAGTAAATGTGTGCTTATTAATTGGACTGTTCTAATAGTTTCTATATCTTCTTTATAGGCGAGTTGCTAAATTCAAGTGTCAGTAGAAGGCAATAATTTGTCCAAAAAGGTCAAAGCCAACAATCAATGGAAGCACACCATGTCATACAGAATTATGGCGTGCAAAAATCTACAGGAATTAATATTCTGATGAAAGTTATCAAATTGTTTTTTACCCAACTAAAAACTGTAGAGAGAATGCAGAATGACACAAGCATTTGCCCACCAAATTATATCTAGAGGTACATATTGTTGTAGGGTGTTTTACAGATCCTTATAATCATGATGAAGATTTTACTGATAAGCTGGACTAGTTGCACCATAAAGCTTGTAGTTCTATAAATAAAAATGATACTTAAACTGGCTAAGGTTTTATCTTGTGTCCTACCATATGATTGATCATAAGGTGGGCACACGTACATTCAGGATAATCCATATGTGGACATTGTACATGTTGTCAATAACAAGTGCCAGTGGTTGATTGTTAAAACTGATTGTTATAGCACTACAATTGTAGCATGCATGCTCTTTGTCTAATACATCACTATACTAATAGCGTGATCAGCAGTTTAGAAGTGCTATAGTATGTAGGAACTACATTTTGATGCAGTCAGGATATGTCTACATATGTGTAATTTTAATTGAAACAAATTTCTACCCATGCCACGTATCCACACAACCCAAGGGAACAAAGGAGTTTCACTACTAATAGAGCAGTTCTAGTAACACAGTCAAGAGTAGTTACAAACAACGAATTTTAAACAGTTGCAGACTTCATCCACACTCAACTACTTTGTCACGTGTGAAATAAATAGAATTCAGTACTTTACTGTGTTACTGTAGCAGTACATATGTAGCTATTTAAATATTTCAAAGGTTTTCTGATAATTTAAGGTACAGGCTAATAATTTACTCAATGTGAAGTTGATTGGGGTATAGAAATGTTCTATTTCAACCAGATGTGTCAAATGTGACAAAGTGGCTGATTTTCCAAAATCCGGTCACAAATATTGAGACAACAAATTATACACTTGCACACCACATGATGGCAGTATTAATACAATATACATACTCGTACTAAGACAGTGTAGTATATATAAACGACAAAAAGAAAGTTTGGCAAATTGAGGAAATTTTCTAAACTTTATTCGGCAAACTGCTATTCAGTATTATCGTTCTGCATGGTAAATTCACCAAATTTTTGTCTGCTAGCCTGCTTCGCATGCTGATTCACCAAACTTAAGTCATGCTAAACTTTGTTGTTGATGGTATCTAGATATCTAGTAAACTTTCTACTTCATATTCCATGTTATTAGCAATCAACTCATACATACAAGACAAACAATGCACCACCACTGACAATCCATAATTATGTAAGAAACTCAAACAGAGACTGTTATTAATTAATTTAATAGTTTGCCAGTATAGCTATAGCAAGGTGGTATGGGACCTACTTGACATGGTCACTATATTGAGGTGGTCTTATTAATGAGGTCATGAAGTACACATTAGCTATGTTTGGGACCTACTTGACATGGTCACTATATTGAGGTGGTCTTATTAATGAGGTCATGAAGTACACCTTAGCTATGTTTGGGACCTACTTGACATGGTCACTATAATGAGGTGGTCTTATTAATGAGGTCATGAAGTACACCTTAGCTATGTTTGGGACCTACTTGACATGGTCACTATAATGAGGTGGTCTTATTAATGAGGTCATGAAGTACACCTTAGCTATGTTTGGGACCTACTTGACATGGTCACTATAATGAGGTGGTCTTATTAATGAGGTCATGAAGTACACCTTAGCTATGTTTGGGACCTACTTGACATGGTCACTATAATGAGGTGGAGGTCATGAAGTACAGCTTAGCTATGTTTGTGACTTATATAACATGTAACAAAGACCCTCTTTTATGCAGGTATCTATATTATCATGCAATTTGAGTGTACATGAGTAGTTAAATCAGTGTGCATAGTTGCATGATTAACGTAACCTATCAAGCAGTATGGAAAGGTGGATGGGACACAACATGATATATAGCTAGAGCATGGCCATCAAAATTCCCTGATTACATGGCTTATGCTACTTATGTTATACCAATAGTCAATAGAGTCAAGTCAAGAGTTGTCCAAAGGCATTATGCACTGTATTGCAAACCAAGTATTGATAATTGATACAGAGTGAATGTCCATAAATTTCCATAGACTATATTAGCTATATGTACATTATCTGCTCTGCATGGTGACTTGACAATACATCATTACAAAGTCGAAATACGTTAACAAACAGCTGCTAACATAACAAAAATACTTTCCATATTAGCACAAGTACATCCAATTCAACTCCAAGGTCCTTTACTGCCTCCATCTTTTGTGCTTTTAAAGAACACTCTAATGTTGATTCAGTGTAAGCTGCATAAATCTTCACAAAACTTTGTGACACACAGTATTTTATGGTAACTCCAAAACAAACGTTACAAAATTTTGTAATTACCAATAACACCATCTGATTGGTGTTACCTGTATTCTATAACACACTACAAAGCTTGAGTGACCAGACCAACGTTGAAACCGGGTCACTACTGCTGACCAGGATGACCCACTGACCCGGATTTGACCCGGATTAATTAAAGCCGAGACGTGTTTCGGCTAGTCTCGAGCGAGCGAACGAGTCTACATTTTGAGCGTTCGATTCGTGTTGAGTAAATATTGCAACTTCAGCCTAGCTGTAGGTTGAAGACCAAAAAAAAAAAAAAAAAAAAAAAGGTCTTCACCTACTGACAATAGCTACCCTCGCGTATGTTGGTAATGCAATAAGTGGGCGTGGCTTACGAAAGAGCACGCGATAGTGTTTAGAAGTTTCCACGTCGTCAAACGAACAATTTCGTTTCTCACGTGATCCAATCCGGGTCAGACCCGGATAAATTGTAAACCGGGTCAGACCCGGATGACCCGACCCGGTTTCAACGCTGGACCAGACCCTTCCTCTTTATATAAATGGGTGGGCACTGTCAGACTAGTGGTTCACAAGAGCCTTGTAAATTATGCCCAGATTACTAGCCACCTGTACTCTTTCATCTCCTAAACATGCAATTAATAGCTAATTTTATTTAATAGCATTTTAAATGCATATAGCTAGTTACATGTGATCTAATCCCCACATCAGGTCATAGGTCATACCTATTGGATTTCGTTGCGTGGGCATGACCGACTGTCTTTTACATGACCTGAAATGGTAATGATAATCACGATATAGGATCATGTGTGCCAAGATGGTCAATCTTGTTTGTTTGTGTGTGTGTGTGTGTGCATGTGCGTGCGTGAAATAACTCCTCTGGGGATTAAAGTCTTAAAGGTCAAGCTTTAATGGTGAAGATATTCCACATAAAGTAGTTTCTTAGTACTCAAAAGGTTTGATTCATTGTACAGTAATCGCATTATGGTACTGCAGAACATTCCACATGATTACTTTTGTAGTTGCAGCTCTTTTTGTAAGGTAAATTTCACCAATACTACTTGTACTTTCTATGTAATAATTATTATTATCATTATCAATCAACCTACCTACCCAAATTTTCTGAGGTTTTGCCTGCGCAACATAAGATTCAATAGGCATGGCCTCATGAAGGGTGAAAATAATGGCTCGCTTCTACAGAGTAAAACTGATAGTGACCACAAGAGTGTTTAATGGGAATAGACAGTGACTGTGGGCAAACAGCCAAAACTAGCTACTTAGCTAATTTATTACAACAGTATAATATTTATAGCTAGACTAGGATAGCTAGCTATACCCATGCAACACCTGCAACAACCTAAGAAGTTATGTCTACTACGTTTTTACCTGTACTGCTGGCTACTGTAGTTAACTGAAAGGGCCACAGGAATCTGACCATAAGACAGCAGTCAACTTCTTCCGAATATTTAAGTAATTGTAGTAATTACGGTAAGCCCCATGACGTAACAGCAAACGAACGCCCCAATATCCGGTGATTGTGTTGAGAGAGAAATGTCGAGTGGAGGACGATACCAGTGTCCATGCAATCCTCCAAGTGATCACCCGCCACCTAATAAATCAAAGAGCAGCTCGTTATCTAAGCCGCCAACGGATCACCCGCCTCCTAACCAAGGCCGCCAATCCGGCAACCCGCGGACCGCCCCACCAACTGAATACCCGGGCTATAACCGCCGCTACTGACAAATGGATCAGTTCTGACTGGCTACTATGTTTTAGGAACTCGCTACTAAGCAGTTTGTTGCTAAACTAATAACTGCAAGCATTTTATCTTTTGTAGAATTGATATTACGAGTGTATTTAATTATAAGTGCTTACTTTGATGAGTACAAGTCATAACAATCCACACAGCAGCTCAGTTACATACATCAGATGGGCGATAATTAGAACCACAGCATCACGTGATCAACCTTTCAGGGTCTTAACCTAATTAGTTATTGTCAGTCTTAATCACACCTGCATCCATTCATTTGCAGATTTTGTGGTCAGTGTATGCAGGCAGCTATGCACCCCAATACACCAACCAAGAATAGAAATTTATAATAATTATTTATTGTGATTTTAGCTTTCCATGAAACAAAACAACAGCTTGATCAAAATGGAGCATTATGAGTACATCAAAGATCCTAAAGAAGTGAGAAATCCGCCTCAAAATTTTGGATGGTGCCAATCTATAAAAACAATTTCCCTAAAAAAATCCACTATACAGCAATTGACTATTATATCTTGCTTGCTAGTCCTTGCAGTCAACAATTGTGTAGTAATGCTATCTAGCTCAAGGGGCCCAAATGTGATCATCTGCTTAAGAGGGCCAATACTCCAAACTTATAACTATGACTCTGCTGCAGTTTGAGAACATTAATACTATCACCCAACCTATTTCACTGTTATATACTTGGTCGGGGGATTATTTCACACATGTTATGATGCATGTTCAATTTGACTTATTATCAGGAGATAGCATGGCATGTATGCAAGAAGAAAAATACAAGTTATACAATTGGAAAGACTATATCTGAACATTACAGAGCTGACCAAATAACTATCTACAAGAATCATAATAATAGCTATCATAGGTTTAGGGGTTAATGATTTTCATTGTATCAGCCCAAAATGTCATTGACATTTTATTCAACTGCTTGGTTACAGATGCTATCGACTTAAATGCATTAGTTGATAGAGTATATAGCAAATAGGATAACATGTGGAGTGACCTGTAATGCGGTTTGCATGATATTGGGTCAACCAAAGAACAAAAATGGTGTATATATATCATGTGCTTGCAACGTTATGTCACCTGTGCCTGTGTATAGGTTGCTCTGACACTTCTTCACCGTGCTCCTAATGACATTTTTAGTGCCATCACAGATTTGACCTTTATAGCCATTTTTGTCTAACTATCCGAAGCATCATTTTACACTGTTAAAACATGGTTTCAATTAAATTAAGTGATGATAGGTGATTTCATCTAAGTTTATTTGTTTGAGCTAGCACCAGACACTACTACACCATCCACTGATAGACTATGTCAGCACCTATTGCGTTACAAGTGAGCTGTGTTGACTGGTCAATGGGAATAGTAAAACTTCTGGGATTGATGGTGATGAGAGGAAGAACTGTTGAGCAAGAAACAATGAAATTCCAGTACACAATAACAGTGCTTCCTTAGATGTAGCACTATCTCTGTCAGCATTAGTATGTAACTCTACACTGATACTTGCCACTATCAGCTACTATAACTATTTTCAGTGTTAAACCACTACTCACTCCATTACTGTGTGTTGCAACTTGTGTAACACCTGAAGTGTATGAACTTCTGTTCTTATTCCATGCCATAATTATCCAATAGCAAAACAGTCTTTGTCATTGCTAGTACAAACTGATTTTGTGGATGTCTCCAGAACAGTGGTAAACCAGCTGTAGTACATATAATCATGGTAGTTATAGGTGGTGGAAGGAGGGCTGCAATTCTATAGGTGTATTGCACAATAGTAGTCACGTGAATTCCTGCAGAAAAGGTCGAGATACTCTAATAGAGTAGTCACCCTTAGCAACAGTCAAGCATGTATTAAAATAATTTAAATTTTCCTGTGGGGGAATTTCCCCAGACCCCCTAGAATTAGCTGGATGTATTTACACACCAATACACCTACATAAATTTTGGGTACCCCCAACTCTAACACCCTTCCACCGCTTACGGTAGTAAGAAAGAAAAATATGTGATTTTCACTCGTACGTGGCTTGTGTTCTTTTCCTCTCAAAATTTGGCTTGAAAACAGTTCAGTGTAAACTTACTTGATTATGATGATATAATAATTGTTTGGAGAATGATACATGGAAAAGAACCCCTTCAGTAAACAGCTTTGATTTGAACCTAAACAAATGTAGCTCTAAACTTGTACATCAGAGCATTGGCATTCCATTTATTACAGAGGCACTTAACATTAGTGGAGGTTTCAGATGACTTTACAATGAAGAAAAATGTACAATGAAGAGTTAAAACCCTCTCACCGCCACAATAAGATTTATTTAGTACAACACTATAAAAGACGCTCCAAGTCACAAAATTCTTTAAAGTTATCTGCACTTGGGACATAAACTAATGAGCAAGTAACTAGAAGTTCATGGCTAAATAAACAGTAATAAAATCACCTATTGGTTTTAAATAGTTGATACCATGTTTTGGTAAAATATGCCTCAAGCACAAAATTGTTATAATTCTCTGCTGCAAAAGGTATCCAAATATCAGCTCTGCGATGGCACTATATAGATATATATATATATATATAGACAGACACACACAATAATGTTACTAATGATAATCCAAGTTTGATGTTTTTCTCACAAAGTGCACGAAATCATCATATTTATACACTATGCTTCTACTGATATTTTAATT
Source organism: Dysidea avara (assembly GCF_963678975.1). NCBI lineage: Eukaryota > Metazoa > Porifera > Demospongiae > Dictyoceratida > Dysideidae > Dysidea > Dysidea avara. The sequence continues at coordinate 1,005,038 of NC_089277.1, forward strand.
CTTACAATACTTCTGGGCTTTTTGCACATTTCTTTGCATCTTGTGCAGCTACAGCTGGGGAGTAGACAAGATTTGCAAAGGAGGAAGTGTGCGGCTTCACTTCACTTTTGAATTTAATTAGCTTTCAGGTTTGAGCTCCGCATTCTTCCATTGACCACACCACATATATAGTTTGGTAGTGTGTTTGTCCAAAATGAGACAGAGCTATTGCACCAAGCTCTCACACAAGCTTGGTAGATACACTCTTCTTATGCAGCAGTGAATTCCAATTCCTTACTGCTAGTTTCTGTAATTATATCAAACTACATAGTTTCTTTGTCTTGTACTTACTGTACAGGTAAGTGATGATGGTGGGAGTATATACTTGTAGGTAGGGAAATGATAAGGCCAGACCACCTGGCCTGTTGAAAACTTTTACAGTCTTCTGAACAACCACTAGCATAAATCTAATTGGAGCTAGTAGATATTATATGTTCTACATAAGGTAAATCCTTAAATCATAAAATTGCCACACACTAAGTGACACAACCACACCAACACAACCACCACTGAGTCACAAACTGTGAATTCTTGTCGCCATTTCAATACCACATGTTTTTTGTGGGAATTTACATAAACAGCATGCAATAAATATCTTGCATTGTAATAATATTTTCAGACCACAACGTCTGTGAATTCATTGCTATCAGAAATAGATGTTAGAGCTCAACTTCACAGGATTCTATAGGTAAATAAAACTATACCGCACACATCACCTGACTAATGGTAAACCATAGAAAATGTATAGTTGTCACTATAGCATGTGGAAATCAACAAAATTTATGCACAAGGGTATAGCAATTGGCTTGCCATCACAAGTCTGAATAACATGATGCTCTCCTGAGTATTTGTAATCATCCAGCTATGGTGGTATATTTCTATCATGTAACCAAAAGAACATGGTCATATGCACGTTAGCGTCATCTGACACAACTTGATAAAATCCTGTGGAGCAACTACAAAGTGGCAGCAATGCCAGATGGCTGAATCCCCAGCTAGCTCACAGGGTGTAGTAAATGATACCAGCACCAACACACCGTGTTCATTAAGTAGTAGTAGTACAGCCTCTACAATTAGCTACCATTGCATGATGGGAGTTCTTTGGCTAGATATTTCATCAGATATTGCCTCATATACAGCCTAGATTGCACTACTCCAGCACTAATAACGATACATAGCACATAATATATTGTAATCTCAACTGGAGAAGACATGACGATTCTAATTAACGCACACCGAAGAATGCTAGACACAAGGATGATTTATATTTGCTAATAGCCTGCTAACATATTTTTATACAAGTATCATGTAGCTAGCTGGTATTTACCTTCTGCTTTATCACTATACTGCAATCATCAGGGCACCCAGGCAACAGAAATATTTTCTTTTAATAAAATGAAATAATACGGTCAATAACCGAAAGGGGGGTGGATTCCACTTCACGCGGCTGATCACTGATTTTACCGAAGGCGACGAATTTATCGTGAGGAGTTTGGAGTACGCACAAGAGAATTATGGATCCTGGTAAGTAGTTATAGCAATATAGCTAAGTACCTATTAGCCAACAGTAGCTTACGGGAAGTTTGATACTAGAATTTCCGCGTAGCTAGCTAGAAACCGTTAGCAGTTTAATTGAAATAATATTTCGCCTAGTTAAAAGCTTGCTGTGGCAGTGATTAAATTATTGTAACTTACTGATTTGTAGTACCGAAAAGCCAGCGTTGTGGTGGTGAAGGCGGACCAAGCTGTGGCAACAGCTGTGGAGGTGATGGGCCCAGCTCTCGCAACAAGATAGGCGGCAAAAACGCGTGAGTATTATACACAACAATATGTACCATGGTATCTGTCTCCTGTGTATAGACCTGGAACCATTGAATGTGTTATCCTGTGAGGAGCTGCCAGCTACTCAGAGCATTGAACTCATTATGTGATAGGCCATTGTCTCGTTGTACGGGTTTGTTAGTTTTGTAATGTCAAAGCAGATATTATTTTACTATTTTGTAACTTTGTTAGAACCACAATATATAAGCCAGATTGCCTTTTGTCATAGCTGTGTTTTAATACTGCTTACATAGCATTGAAGGGGGGTGCTAAGTGGGTCAAGTCTTTGCAGTTATCCTTACGTAATGCAAAGTGTGTGAATTTTCCCTGGATTTATCCCGTCAGGACTGTGGTATATAGAGTGACGTGATGCATTTGACAAACAATATACTTATATGGATTCAAACTCTGCCGCCCTCACACTTCCAGAGCCTATCTGTCTACATTGTTGGGTAATGGGCTTGACATGTTGCCATAATGGTAATATTGTTAATCAATTACAAAGTTCACAGAGCATACAGGAAAACAGCTACCTAGTTATGTATAATACAACAGGAAAAGATCTAACAGATGCATGATCAGTAGTGAGAGAAGTCAGTTGAATACAAAGTGAAAAGGTACACGTCCTAAAAGTTTTGTGGTATCAGTGTTATACTTTATTGTCACCAATATGGTGAACCTTCCACTACACGCCCCTTGGCATGACTAACGTAGGTACCACAACAGCATGTGACGAGCACGTTGAACTGCATAACAAAGAATTCAACCACAAAATTCCCCTCCCTGAACACTTTAAAAACTATTGTCTATGAAGCTGTTATATATATCAACCTAAGCGACTTGCTATTTTTAATTAGGAGGGATTCACTTCTACAAAGATGGACAGAGTAAGTTTACCAATTTAGCAACACTAGGCTGCACTGCTAGTAATAACTATTTCTATCACTCAGTTTATTAACTGCATCATTCATTGGCGGCAAGTCAAATTGTACTAATTATTCAGAACTGTTAACTTTGCAATTTGCCAGAAAATAAATATAAAGTTTGCTTTACTGCATGACTTAAGTCACTACTCATAAAGAGTAGCAGTAGCTAGCAGCAGAAATGCTACTAAAAACAAAGCTGGAGGAAGTAGTAAAAATACATAAGTTAGCCTGTAGAAGGTATCACTGCTGTTATAACCATTTAACAGGTGAAGGGAGACGTACACAGTACACTGGTCCAAACAATACTTAACACATTGCATATAATTTGTGTTGTAAACAATTTGTTAATACTCTAGTTAGATAGTTATTGTTGTAGAGCTGTAAATGTGCATGATAGCACGCACGTGTGTAGACATGCATGATCTTCTAAGCATGAAATTCTTCAGCCAGCACGTAGTTACAACATAATTATTAGCTAGCTATATAGTGCAGGCATGCTTGTATGATTGAGAGAAGCCAACTAATTACCAACAAATTACAAAGAGAAAGTACTCAACAAAGATCAGTACATAATATCTACTACATGTTCTTCTTGCCGACATATGATGATGGACCACGCCTCTTGCCGCTACTTCACATGAATACCAAACACCATGTGACAAGCATGAACATTTACGCACAACAAAGGATTCAACCACAAAACTCCCCTAACTCAAGACTGAGAAGCTTGATAACTGTCATAACACGTCAGAACACGACTTGTTATTTTGACATTCAGACATAATAAGGATTCACTTGTGTAAAGGATACCAGTCTACAAAGATGAAAACAGTTAGTTTATCATTAAAACAACACTTGATTGTACAGTTACATAATTATATTGTACAGTTCATTTATTATTATAGACCACTGACTGCACTAATTGTATTAGAGTTAGTACCTGGCTATAACAGGTTACGCTGAACGTATGCTTCATCAACTCCATTGTTATTCCTCTCAACTATTTAGCAACTAGATGGCTCTAGTGGTGGGGGAAACAGTAAAAATGGAAATGGAGGAAGTAGTGATAATGAAGGAAAAGGAAATGGAGGAAGCACTGGACAAGGGTATGTTGAATAAGTTCCACGGTCTGCTAACCAACATGCTGTTGTCACAGGTAAAGAAACACAGTGAGAACTGTTAACGGCATCATGATTGTGATTATGCTTGTAATACTTTGTGATGATGTAAATTAGCAACTACAGAAGAGCTGCAAACATGTGCATAGCAATAGTTACACTAATCAGGATAATGCATGATCAAGCAGTAGTGATATTTGAGGGATACAATTCTAGTACAATTGTATTCCTGGTATCCAGACAAGTGTGACCATCAAACATGGTATACCTCATGATTAGTGGAAACCAGTTATGCCTCTTACATATGCTTACACATACATGCTTATGCAATGGTCTGTGAGGGACAAATTATAATGCTGTCAAGGAGAATTTCCAGGAAAGCTGTGAAGCAATTTATACCAAAATTGAAATGAATCAGTACTGGATTCACTGATCCAGGTAACAATATGGAATGTAATATTAAGATGATTCTGACCTACTTGGATTATATACACATGCTATTGCTTTCCTGAAACACCTGTAATGGACAAAAATGGTTCCATCTCAGTTTTCATGATCGATTGCATACAAGCTTTTATTATTTGCAACTGAGAAGTGAATTATGGTCTGTATATTGAGTCACAAACTAAGAGAATCAAAACATACTGAACAGAACAGTTTGTTATACTGCAATTTCTTCCTGTGGTGAACCCCACCCTTATACGTCATCTTGACACAAGTGCCACAACAACAACACGTGAAAATCACGAACATTTGATGTACTACAAAGGATTCAACCACAAAACTCCCTACTTGAGACCGTTGTCTGCGAAGCTTGATAACTGTCATAACAGCCTACAAGAACGCGACTTGCTATTTTGAAGCCGTACATAATAAGGATTCACGTATAATATAAAGGGGATACAAGTCTACCAAGATGAAAACAGTAAGTTAAACAACACTTGATTGCATAATTCTGTTGGATTATATATTAGACTACTAGTGTAGCTGTACTAATTGTATTAGAGTTAGTACCTGGCTAAGACAGACCATTAAGATCACACAAAAGATTATTCATAAAGCTTGCCATATAAATGGTGTGGTCCTGAACACTGCATGTAAAGCAATATCTCCAGACTTATACTTCATTAGGAATTCAGCATTATTCCTAGGATAATTATATTGTAACTATTTAGCAACAACATGGCCATAACAGTTCAAGTAGAAGTGATGGCTGTGGAAGCAGTAAACATGGAAAGGGAAGTGGAGGAAGCAGTGATAATAAAGGACAGGGAGGTGGAGGAAGTACTGGACATGGGTACGTCAGCCTGTAGGAGGCACCACAAGTTGTTAACAACATGTTGATTGTTTACAGGAAAAGGAGAGATACACAGTAGACTGGTCTGAGAACTGATTAATTGTGTTAGAATAGCATTGTGATGCATACTGAGCTCTAAACATGACAAACACAATTGTATTATCTGCTGCACTAATATACAATTATGACAGCTATTAGAGAGATGATTTTTAAGCAGTTGAAAGAGTCAAAGTCTAGTGATGTGCGATAATGATTTTGCAATTATCATGATACTTGCATCATGTGATAGTTTATCATGGTAATAGATACAAATATTAAGTTGCAATTTTATTGATCCTATGCCGTATACTGAAATGTAACAAATGCTCATAAAGCAAATGTTGAGAGAGTTTAGAAATAGAGCAAATCTTGTGAGTTATTTAAAATAATTCAAATAAACAAACAAATACAAGAGTATTTTGAGATAAGAATACCATGATAATGGATTACTGTGATACGATTATCACACTATCGATATTATTAAGTCAAACCAATGAGTGAGTGCACTGCTTTGCTTTGTAGACTTCAACTTCAGTTTAGTCAACATTAATATTTTATCACTTTTTAAATAGTAATATGGCCCATTTATGACATAGTTATTTAATGTAAGCACAACCGAAATAGCAGATGTAAAGCAACTAGATCGACATAGCTAACAGAAAGTAAATCAAATTTATTACAAACTGCCCCCAAATCCAGTCATTAAAGGAGGTGGCCATGTCTTCTGTGATTGCACAATATGGCACCTGGAATATATACCATATCCTGTTTGTACATTATACAGAAAACGTGTCTATAGCTAAGAGTTATAAGATTGTGAGGGTTCTGGGACACACATGGATAAACTACCTATTCACACATTAGAATACTTGGCGTTATGAGGTGTTGCTATGAAATTTCAGTGGGATCTCCCACTGAAATTTTAACTTCACATTATGTAATGTTTTCACAGGCAATTCAACTCTGAAATACTAATGAAATTTGTTAAAATATTATCAATAAAATTTGTGAAAACAGTTTTCATTTTAGTAATTTTAATAGCTTTTCTGAAGATGAAAATAAAATAGCATTGCATGTGTCTCCCAATGAAGTTTCAGACTACGTAAAGTTTTTCATTAGGTTTTCAAATCTTTTAGTAGAGCATGTATTGGCTGCTTGATGATGCATGACCAACCATCTCCCTTCTGTACAATGAAGTTTGGTAAGAGATTATGGCAGCTCAAGAGAGAGCACGTTCTTATAAATCACTAGTGTATATACCATGCACCTCCACCATCACTGGGTTGTAGTGTAAATCGACTACTATAGCTACATACATAACTATAGTCATGTAGTGGCAGCTGACTTGTATAGGTAGATATAATAAAGCTACTAAGGGGGCTACAAGTTTGTTCACAATTCTACATCAAAACAAGTGGATGCTGGCTATTAACTTGGTTTGCTTGACCTACATAACTTTCAATGCATCAGAAATCACTCTATGTTGTTATAGGCACATGATTTAGCATAATATAAATTTCATTTTGATTTTCAATAGTTCAAAACAGAGTAGAAATTCTTGCTCATGGATTAAAGTACATACCATAGTAAAAACGATTTTGTCATAGTAACATAGTTCATGTTATTCGAGATGCAAAATCAAGCAAACACGGTTCAAAAATGGTATTTTGCATCTCAGTTAAATAAAAATTGTTATAATGACACAACCACTTTTACTGTGTAGTAACGCTGCAGACACTCATCATGTGTACCACATGTGAACCACATCACCAGTGATGTGATAAGCAGCACTGCACAACTTGCAGTCCCTTACACTAGCTCGACTACAAACCAACCAACACATACGTAGCTATACGTAAATCTTGATTTTTTTTTGCTAAACAACTGTAATAGCTGCTACACCAGTCAACATCAACCATAGTAAAGCCATACAGATTATTGCACATGGTTAGCCAATAAGTACCCGATTATGGCTATCCCATGCACCATTCTATACAACAGACATGTGGAAACCGCTAGCTACATGTACATAATAGCTAGTCAATACTAAAGAGCAGGCACCAGACTGAATTATGTAGAAGTCATTGGAACTGGTACTTTAATAGTGTGGAGGTAATATTGGATGTTAACCATAATTAGCTAATCATGCAATCATAGCAACAGACAAATGTAGTGATATCTGGACCAGCACTATCTGGACCAGCACTATACACTATTTCTTATGTACAGTGAAACTTCAACAACCTGACAGCCCACAGCATGCAGCTACTTAATTCGTGAGATTAGCATGGTCTGATTTGTATAATATTCTATCTGTTGCAGCAGTGTCAGAATACAGATCTAACTGTCTGGACAGATCTCAGTTATAGCTACATGCAGACTTGCTAACCTGTACAGTGACATAACATCACTGTGTTCAACAGCTAGAGAACACTTCCCATGGTACGAGTTTTCTGCAATATAGCTATTGAAACAGCAGCCAGCTAACCCAGGGCCTAACACTGGCCACTGCAAGCACTATATCTAATAAACTCTTATTAATTGGTGCAGTGCAACTTAGCTAAAGCTGAACAAGCCCAGCACACAATCACTTACTGATATATTACAAGATCATACTCTACTAAACTATAGCAGATATATCACACTTCTATAGTAAGATCAAACACAGAATACCTTGTCCTCCATTTTTTGCTGTGAAATAATTTCGTTCTTAATAATTGAAAAATGTTTCTGCGGTATTTAGCTAGGTGTAATCGTGTACTCCTACGTGTTTACGGTTTTGTCAAGAAGCGAGAAGAAGGGATAAATTCGTGTCGTTGGTATTTTCGGAAAGATGAAAGGAGGCATTTTCAGTAAGAACAAACCAAAGAGGGGATGTTGTTGCTCCAAGAACAAGCCGAAGGGCTGTTGTTACAAGCCGCAGAAGGGAAACTGCTGCTCGTGCTGCCGTAAAAACAAGCCTTAGTAAGGGCTGGCTGGACCGGATAGCTACCTAACTGACTTGTTGAAAGAAAGACTTTAAGCTTTTGTACGTTTTGATATTGCACATTTTATGCGGGGTTTGTAGAAAATGCTGGTCTAGTTTTGTAGAACATAAACTGTTGCTTACTTATTAGCCCAGTGGTGTCGGTATTAAGTAGTTTAGTGTAGCTAGTAATGTGGCAAGAAGGATGGTGGCATAACAGCCAACAAGCTTACTACTGCAAGCCAGCTATTTGGAAGCTACAGAGCTGAGGTACAAGCAGGTAGCTAAAGGATTGGGTAGACATTGTACTCTAGTGTCAGTTAGCTAACCACACCAGTGGTGAAAGCTACTGGTTGTGAAGGTACATGAAAAAATTGGGGATACAGTGACCCACAATAATTGGCATGCAAGAGCCAATTTCATTACAATTTGTGGTTCATGCAGTTATCAAGGGACTGTAGACAAAGTCAGTAGCTACTGGGTGTTACAAGCCAGATAGCTAGTTAAATCGGCATTCAGGTTTTACACTGAACACACTAACAAACAAACCGACAACATATTTATTGATAGTTATGCTGTTTATAAACTAGACACAGTCCCTCCCAATAATCGGATAGTAGTTCCTTCCAATGTGACCTCTCAGAAATCCACAGTCGTATTCTAATGTTTTTGCGCGATACATCCCGAATTATTGCACACCAGGGTAAGTGCGATATTGTACTATATAGCATTATAATGTAGCATGCATATCACGTGTTGTATAGTATATGATGTCCTACTAGGTGTTAGTAGTAGCATAGACTACCTTTCTTTACATTTCCATTCACCTTCGCCATAGACGTAGTTCCCTCTGTTGTCCGGCACTAATACCCCCCATCATAGCGCATAACAAGCCCCACCAAGGGTCCCTGGTGCTGACATACCTGGCTGGTTGGTGGTCATTCTCCAAAGGGATCCTCCTACGAGTGTTAATCGACCACTAAGGGTCCTCCCATGACCACCATAATATGAATATGATTGAAATAGTAGACACAGGCTAGTTAGTTGGCCTATACAACTATAATGCATAGAGGTGATGTGGATACAAACCTGGTCATTGTAACTGCACCAGTATAATTACCCAGTTGACATGTGGCATCTCTACACTAAACGTTTATGGTTATTTGTGGAAGATGGAGCCACAGTGAATCAGGACACAAGACCACACCTTTCCATAGTCCAAGCATTTAACAAGACATGCTACTTGGGTATCAAAATGTTGCCGTAAAAGTATTCGTTTGTGAGGAGCATACAGCCCATTGGTTAAATCCATCAGAACACCCTCAATGCTTTGCATGGTCAACAGACAAAGAGTAGTGATTCCTTTAATGTGTAATTGACAACTCTTAACAGTCATCATCATAACTCAAACACTGAACATCATCATGGCTACTAGTAGATACTGCTATACACTAGCTTGTTGTAATGTTATGGATCATGTGAGGGTGCAGTGGGGGGGCTAGTTGAATGGTACACCCTCCACCATGTAATCACTTCTCTCCATCATGTCATATGAGGTTCAGTAATACTGGCTTGTACGCTGGTGTGACTGGATGAGGACATATGCTGATTTGTATTCTGTACCATGACTCTGGGGGGTGGGGCTACACTACTACTACAGTGAGCAGGTCATGATCACCACCCCACTACACCATTGAAGGACTCATATGACGTGATCATTGTCATAAATATGTTTGCACAGTACTGACTAGTCATTGGCCATTACATGCGATACACCTCACGATCAACAAGTATTACGAGCGATCATACACATACAATCATTGATATATCAGTTAAACTAGCTACTTAAACTAGTTGTATATATTTACGAGTATACTACAGTACCTTGTCGTGTGGTACAGCCAGTCCCTCCCTCAACTTGACGTGTGCTCGAAGATCATCGTCCTCGCGTTCTGTGATCGTCTGTCATTGGCGATCATGCGTGCGTGCTGTGAGTAGAGCAAACGTGTTATGCTTTCATTAGCTGTATTAACGAGTACCGCCTTGCTATGGGTTCATTCGATGCCCACCATTAATACACGGAGTTTGCAAAGCATCAGTAAAACTTCGTGTTTTTTTTAATTTTAAAAATTATATACATATACAATTTTAAATACCAAATAATTCATCAATATCTACAGACCCAACAGTTGCTATACAATCAGGAGTGTTGTCTACCACACCATGGTGATCATGATGTGTAGCCATTGTCTCTTCTGTTTGATTAATAATGGAGGGAACGTAAGTATCACCATCTGGATCACATGATGCTACCTTGTCATCTCGAGGTGTCACTACTGGATCATGTGATGCCACTGTTATACCATGTGACATGACAGGGTGGTCTTGTTGAGGAGGTGCTGACTCATCAGAAGTGTCATTGTATACTAAGTGGTCAGGGACTTGAGGTAGTTTCTTTGTCACTTTCCTCTTCTTCACAGTAGTGGTGATGGCTGCCTTCCTCTTACTATAGAACTTCCTTAGTAATTTCTTCCTCTCCTTTTGATCTTTGGCGACTACTATTTCAGCAAATTCCCTACTAGAATTGTAGCCCAAGGTGGTAGCCATTTCACCAAAGTGACGATGTCTTATCTCCCTACTACCATCATCTTCAACTATTGATTTAGTAGTGACCACTTCATCATCATCAGCTATGCTGACCTCATCACACAAATCATCACTCTCTTCACTAACCTCTTCAACAACAAGTTTCTTACTGACATAGTTGGCTGGTTCCTGAGAGTATAGTTGTAGTCCGTGTACATCAGAGATGGCTTGTTCTGTAATGTGCTCCTCAACTTTACTGGTACCAACTAGACTTTTGTCTAGTAGCCAATTCCATTCTGAGGATGACGTTGACTCCTTGGCTCTATTAGTGAGATCGTTTTTAGCCATTTTAACACCTCCTTCCATCATCTCTGATCTCTTCATCAGGTCGTAACTTAAGCTACTTCCTTCATTTCTTAACTGGAATAAGTTCTGACAACCGAATAGTTCACCTTGTTGATGCTTGTCACCAGCGACTCCAGTGAAGTAGCGTCGTTCCTTGCTGCGTTCTACAACAGTGTTCCCAATTTGTTGCTTGTACACTTCTCGCAGGTACATCATTTCCTCAATGGTCCCCTCACTAATCAGTCTAAACACTTGTACATCACGACGTTGTCCAATACGGAACACTCGGTCCTCAGCCTGCTGGTCCACAGCAGGATTCCAGCTGGGGTCAAATAGTACAACCCGATTAGCTCCAGTAATGTTGAGACCAACTCCTCCACATTTCTTAGATATCAGAAATACAAATATATTTGGAGAAGAATTAAACCTGTGTACTAATTCCATTCTGTCTTCTACCTTAGTTTTGCCATCCAGCCGCAGGTAGCTATGGTTACAGCCAATCAAATGCTCTTCAATAATATTCAACAATTGTACAGATAATGAAAATATCAACACTTTACTTTTCTCATCAGAAAATCTCTCCAGTAAAATATCCAATGTCTTTATCTTACCGCAATACTTCGAATCGGAAAGTGTTATCAGAGAAGCCTTACAAGACATTTCTATTAGTTGGGGATACTTTTTAAACACAGCTCGACACACCTTCTGTGTTTTAGTCAACAAACTAGTTCGGACACTCTCAGAGCTGGGTTGATATAGCAACCCTACATGATTGGCACATTTTATTAATAACACTAAATGTTCATTAACAAGCCTCGACCATGGGGTACCCTCTGAGTTACAACTATAGCAACAATCACCACGCTTTACTCCACTACCACAATCACAAGTTACATCACTCTGAATTATTAGTTGGATATCATCTGTGTCCAAAACAGCTTGATAGACACTTCGCTGCAGTTCAGTTAGAGGACAGAACACTACAAATTCTTCTTTCTTAGGTAGTTGTGTTGACAACACCTCACTGGTACGTCTCAACACCCAGTTAGATAACAAGCTACTCAATTGTTCTTGTATTAGTCTGCCTGTGGCTAGCTCTCGTTTGGTGCAGTCAAATTTCTGTGCCTGTAATATCGGCTTTTCAAATTTATCCTGAAATGATTTCAAGCTACCCAGACAGTTGGGATTAACCCAATTTAACAAGACCCACAATTCCTTTAATTTGTTTTGCATTAGTGTGCCAGTCAGTGCAAATCGTGGCTTGACTTGTAACTTGGTTATGGCTAAACAAAGAAGTGATTTAGGGTCCTTTATATGATGTGCTTCGTCCATAAATACTGCCAGCCATTTCATGTTGTTCAGATCATCAACGTGTAGTTTAGCAGTCTCGTGTGTCGTAATCACAACATCATATCTCTTCCTCATTGCTCGGTCCAGCACTAAACCTTTCTTGTCCTTGTGGTACACTCCACACTTCAAGTGACTCCATGTTTCAATTTCTTCTACCCAATTGTATAACACTGAGCCGGGACATATTACTAAGAATGTGCCTAAGTCATGTGATTCATATGGACCTGTTAATAGGACATCACTTTTAGTACATTTCTTCTGTAACACGGCAACCATCATAGCAACCACTTGTACAGTCTTCCCTAGTCCCATGTCATCACATAGCAACGCACCACTACCCTCTCTGTAGTGACCATAAAGAAATATCACCCCCTCACATTGGTAATCTCTTAAGTGTACATTAAGATTAGCTGGCACCTTCACAATAGGGGTTTCCCCTTCTGGTGATAGAATCAATGGAATTTTCTTGCTAGTGGCAGCATCTTGGGAGGAGAGAGAGAAGCGAGGTCGATCAAAGTAGCTGTCATCATAACCAAGATCAGAGTTGAATGATGGCTCCTCTGCATCCATCAACCTACAGTGAACAATATTAGTGACGTCTGGAAAATGTGAAAACCACTACAAACACACACACACACACGCACACAAAAAAAATGGATACAAACATCGTGATGCTGTATACAGCTACAGTGGAACACGCATCATTGAGGTGTACTTAGCTTCCAGTACTGTTGATTTGGGATCTAGATGGACATATGTTCTTTAAGAGACGTTCCACTGTACAAAGAGCCACAATGGAACCTGCTGCCTGTTTAGAAATACCATCTCTTTACTGACACTAATTAATAATTCACCTGCAGATAGCCACCTGCTAGTAAGGCCAAGGAAGTAAGGACAACTTTTATGAGAAACCATTTACAAAGCTTACCACTTAAGACTGTTAACTGGGTGCAGTAAGCCTTTAACAGTGCCCCAATATTTACAATACACAAAAGGTTTAAAACACACTGAAGTGTACACACACAGATTGATCACATAAGCAAGACAATTAACGCCGCTGCATGGCCCCTGAACAGCCCCTTAGACATCTAGCCACTCACCATCACTCCAGACTCATCTAGCCCGTCCTGGTCCAGAGAATTGAAATGTCATTCTTGAGTGGTATGCAGTAATTAGAAACTAAATGTGGTGCGCGCTATTAAGAAGCTGACAATATGGACGAATTAGAGTACCAGTTACGCGCAGAGCAAGAGGAGCAAGAGAAGAAAGGCGTACAAGTAGAGGCTAATAATACAGCCACATACACGGACCCTACAGACGGTACAGTATACGAGTGGGATAGCGAGAAGAACGGTTGGTTTCCTAAGGTATACGGCGCATTGTAAATGTTCTTGCATCACGTGTATGTGTAATGCAGATAGATAGCAACTTCCTTGCTGCATATCAAGCAAGTTACGGATATAACACAGCTGAATCAACCAACACGACTGGTGCAACCAATGAAACATCATCAAGTAGTACCGACAAACCCAACATGGTATGTATGACTGTGTAGTGGTTATTGTCCCCTTAGTTTCACATGTGGCCAGACCAGTATCTCACCTCCGCTTTGCATTTGTGACATCATTGGTTGGTGATGAGTAGGGATCTGCGATACATATCGATACAGCAAATAAGTATCACGATACGATACTGTACTTAGAAAATATTAGTATATTATCAGTATATTATCAGTATATTGAAGTTTTCTAGCAAAACAGTCACTGATTGCTCTATTACTGTAATAGTGATCTAGATACTCATATTGAAAGCCTACCTGTGCTATGTTACGAGAAGCCATACACATACGTGTGTATAAGTGCTGCTGTTATATTCTTACCCGGGTCTTCTAAAAACAGTAGCTGTTACACTTTAAGTATAAAGAACTGCACCACTAAGCAGTAAACGAATCTGCTGTATATAGTAGTCATCTTGACAACTCATCAAAGTGCGGATAAATGTGGAGTAATCCGGACAAGCCTTTGTGGGAGCATGTGTTAGCTAATTGTCTGGGTGGTGCAATAGAGGCAGGTATCCAGGTAGAGATGTGCTTTTTAGCAGGAACTCTGTTTTCCATACTAAAAATCATATCAGAACACACTAGCTAGTTGTCATATCAGTATAATACTGTAGTTGATCAGCATTCGCTGAATAACTTGAAGACATTTGTATACACAGTGAATGTAGAATCAGTGTTGGCTCTGTAAGGTACAGATAAATTGGATATTGTTACTAATATGCCAATCATAACTAGCTTCATTATAGTATCGTGATACACAAAATGCACTGTATCGCAGAACACTAGTGATGAGCAGGTCTGGTGTGGTTCTGTAGCCAACGTTGTGTGTTTCTACCAAGCAGCAAGAAGCTATGATATCTGTTCACACTAATTTGTATGCATGACTTCACCAGTCTAACCTACAGTGCAGTCGAGTGGTGTAGCAGCTCTACTTTGCTCTAAATTATTGAGATTAATATAAAATTTACTTTACTGTTGTTAGCAAATTGACAGTGTTACCACACTATTTTGCTCTGTGGACACTATCTCACTGACCAAATAGGGAAGGTGAGATGATGGTCTGGGCACATGAGACTCAGTGATGGTAGTACATGTTACATGTCTGTTGCTTGTATAGTGAATCAATAATCTCAGTACAGTGAAACCTCACTTAGAGGCCACCTCATTATAGTGGTCAGGTCCGGCAAGTCCAAATGTATTTTCCGATATATTACATTTTCATTAATAGGGCCACCTCAGTATTAAGGCCAGTGGCAGGACCCAACTGGTAAAACTAATTAGCTTAGCTTACGTCACAGACATAAAATGGCCACTGTAGTGTGGGGATGTTTGTAAAATTTGTATGGGCGACTATGGGGAGAAACATTTTGAATGGCAATATCTCAGCCAAGAAGGAAGATATCGAGCTCTAACCAGCAGGTATGGTGATAAATTAGCTGAAAGAATCGTTGTTTTGAAAATAAACCAAAAACTCGCTTTTACATACTTATTGTAATGTCTTATAGCCATACCTGCTAGTGTTCGATATCTTCCTTCTTAGCTGAGATATTACCGTTCAAAATTTTCTTCCCATAGTCACCTATACAGTTTTTATGAACGTCCCCACACTATAGCGGCCATTTTTATGTCTGTGATGTAATTTTGGATAAGGCTCATACAATGTTCCCTCAGTAAAGAGGCCATATAAGGACAGTCAAGATATCAGTACAAAAAGTTGTGCATATTTTTACTACTGAAAGCTGTACCCATTATTCTGCAGTGTACTTTTCTGACCATTATGTCTCAAGGATATGATGCTGAAATAATTGGTACAGTGTGTATTCTGACCTTTCTCTGTAATAAACTCTACACAGTGATCAATTGTAAATACTGCAGGTTAAACAGGGTTAAGTAGCAGGACAGATCTGGAATGCTTGCACAGTCTCTGAACCAGCTGAACCAGCTGAACCAGCTGAACCAGCTGAACCAGGTTTCACTACCTAATTGGTAGAATTCCTAATATTTACACACTCACTTCTCAGAGGAGTGCAAGCTAATTGGAGTAAACATGTCTCAGGAGTTGTTGTTCAATTCGATGCTTCAGTAAACTTTGAGGATATAAACTTTGTGTTGTGAGGTCCCCTGGATTTGACACAATTCAGTTCACAATGGCTACATTTTCTTGAAGCTCACGTGAAGTGCTATCTATTGTATCTAAAGATTTACTCAACCCTATCTAGTGGTGTTTGCTGGTTTATTTATTTATTTATCTTATTGTACTGTAATACTGATGCGTCCAGGGGGACCAGTCCCAATCATTATACACGTACATTATGATTAGCTTTTAGTTCAGTTCAAAGGTGTCACTATCTACAAATTCACAATCATCCTTGGTATGCTCAGTCAGATTATTTTCAGGAACTCTTTGCTTCTCCATCAGAGGGGCAGCTAAGAAGTGGTCTAGCTTTTCTTCAGCAGGTTTGCCCAGTTGTAAAACTTTATACTAACTGTGCTTCACTGCGTAACTCATCATTTCGGGAGTTTTAAGTTATCAACTTTATTGGGTATTTCAGAAATTAATCAGTATAGATTTGCTTGCTCAGCTTGTAATGATCGTAAGGAAGGAAGGTCAGTTATCTGGTCGAGGCTCTCATAGTGAGAATGTACAAGTTTCTTTATGCGGTTGTTACAATGATTGACCTCACAATAATATGATACATTTTTGATATAGGCACACACAACATTGAATTTATCATACAATCCCTTGGACATGCCCTCACAGATAAACATATTCCACATAGGTCACATTGAACAGCTTTGTTTTCAGGGAGACAAACCTCATTGCAGTGTGGACATTGGTCGCCCAGTAGGGTTACAGAGTTACTAGGGTTACAGGGTTACGGCTATTGCTACTCACAACAAACACTAAGCAATACTAATTGTGCAATTAAAGTAAGTGACATGTACACATGTCCCACTGCACCAGACCACACCCCTACTATAGTATGTTCACGTTAAGCTGAACCCTGAAAAACAGCTAAAAATTAAAAGTGGAATTTTTTCTCAACAGAGTTAACATTTCAGCCAACCAGATGATTATTGGTAACAGCAAAGGTGTCAACACCAGACATGTACGGTTTGGCTCCATTACAAGTTCGGGAAAGGGCTGTAATGGACACTGTACTTATATGGCTTCTCCATAGGAAATGTATTGTGAAAATTTTGATTGGCCATAAATATTATGTCAAACATTTGAACAACAAGATTTTGAAATATTTTTAGCGGGTCAAGCAGTACTACAAATGAGCCAAATTTCAAGATCGTGTGTAATTGCATCATCCATGAGTTATTAAATGTTTTTGAGGATTCAGCTCAACGTGAACATACTATAGTGGTGATGCCACATAACTGCACTAATTTTGGTTGATACAGTAGTTGACAAATCTCTAGTTTTCTGTTAATTCTACTGTGCACATCCAGCGGTGTGTTTTGTGTTCCTCACAAAACTCAAAAGGTGCTTGCAGAAGAACAACAAGGATGTTATGCCTGAAACATGTAGCTGTAACTGTACCACCCTTACAGCTGTGATCTATTTTACATTAATTTTTTAAACTGCACAGCTGTATTATATAATAAATCTTTTTCTACATGATTTGTTGTAGATGCTATAAAAATACAAAGTAACAAGCTGTCACTGTGATAACAAGCTGTCACTGTGATTTCAATGCATGTTTTACTGTTGTGTTACTATAGACAACAGCAGTTGCTGCAGCCTCACAACTGGTTGAACAGGTTGCTAAGAAGGACAATGACAAGGTATGTGGTGATCATGTGATCCAGTGAGGTGTGACATCATAATCACATGAGCTCATTACAGTTGGATCACATGATCTCACTGTAGGAAACCGCACCCAATGGAGAGGATCGCAAGAGGAAGGCTCAACCTGAAGGTATTAATGGAGTGTAGTAGTGTATAGTGATGGAGTGAACCAGTTGGGCTGGGAGGTTGATCATCACACACATCACATGATCTCATAGTTCCGACACCTCAATATCAAGTACATAGCTTCTAATAGTTAATGTGCGACAACAAAAACAAGCGAAATCACATGCATAGGATTTCGACCTATCAAATCGATTTATTTTTGAACTTCACCACACGTGACTTCCGCTTTAAATTTGTCGACGCGCAAGAACTATTAGAACCTGTGTATTCTAATGTGTGAATTGGTAGTGTATCCATGTTGTGTCCCAGAACCCTCACAAACCTTCTTTCAGCCACCCCAACACAATACATCACTTTCCTAGCTAACAAGCAAGTACTACATTATCCATACTTGTTGTGAATGGGACAAAAAGTGTTACCAATAATATCACCAGGTAGTACCATATATGGTTACACAATCACAAGGTTAAGAGATGTGATCAACCTCTGAACCTGATATCTCTTACTAGGTACATGTTGGTATTTAGATTAACCCTTCAGCGCCCATGAAACTTTTGGGGAATGCGTGTTTACACATTTCACGCATTCATGGCAACATTAGGTGGGGTAGCTCAACTCCTTTAGCCTAAGACTACAGGAAGTTCAAAATTCTGTTACTTGGGGAAGGTTAAATAAACACTGTAACAGTGGAGACTTACTTGTTATGAAGCGAGGAACAACAGCGATCAGTGTTATCCATCAACCAAGCTTCTCACCGTATGTTTAACTTCGATTGTGGATTTAATCACATGAACTTTGTATGGCCTAATGCGAAATTTAATGCTGAAATGAACAAACCTTACTGGAAGTCGATTGGAGCAACTGCCATCAAGTTATGGATCATTTTATAAAGGTTTTGTGTGTTTATTTAATGTAAAGTTGATTACATGGCGAGTTCTGGCATCATGCTTTAGCACAAAGGGGAAAGCCCTAGGTGTCATTGTAACACTTATTACATTATGAGTAGAGTGAAGTAAATTGTGTAGCCATAGAAGGTATGCTTCGAAAGTTATAGCACTTTGTTTACAGCCATGCCTATATTTAGGCTTATGTGCGTTTAAGGATCATAAGTTAGCAACCCTTTTACTAACATACATTCAGTGTTTTGTAGACCATGAGGCTTATTCTTTAGCAGTTTAAAACTTATCTATTAAATTTGCTGTTTATTGTTGCTCACATGACATCTGGTGATCTGCCTCCCACAGCTGTAGAATGGTTTGAACTCAACGAGGCGAAGAATACTAACATCTATGTGTCCGGGTTGCCTCTGGATATTACCCTGGATGAGTTCAAGGAGTTGATGCAACAAAAGGGAGGGATTATTGCTATGGATGATGAAGGTGGGTGTGTCTCTGTGATCATGTGATCCATGTGTCAGATCATGTGACAGTAAAGTTCATGTAAAACATGTCCACAATATCACTTGTGTGTAGTTATTAGTTTAATTTGCCTGCAGAGAAGTGATTTGATTGGTTGAAACTGCACGCTGACTGGGTTCTTATTTATAATATTTTAGTCACTCAATAGTTATTGATCTTTGTGAAGTGTGCATTATCGTACTGTGGATTCCAAGGTCTCCAGATTTGTATACATGAGATAACAGAGCTGAAATTTGAACAAAATAGATTAGAGAAACATTAGATAGATTCCCTATTATGTAGAGGCTAGGACTAGTTGTTATCTGACCCACTAAAGATATTGTGTAAGTGTAGTATTGAACTAGTAAACACTTGTGTGGGTGAAGATCAAAGTGCTATTATTTCTATACAGTAAAACCCTGCTCATGTGTGTAACATTCTGAATTGCCATAAATAGCCAAAATGATGCTATTTGTTTGTTTTATGACCAAACTTGTACTATGTAGACAATTACTGATTGTCTGATGGCTGAAAACTGACATTGTTTGAGTCCACATAATGAACGCTCGGAACAAAGACGACCAGAAGGCACTTTAAACCAGTTAAAGCACCGCCATGCTTGTGTAATATGAAAACATATAACACTCTGATGTGTTCTCGAACTGAATACAGCACTTGGTTTTGCCTCGTGCTGTATTATATTAGACTCTTACCCATACCCTCGTGCTATTTTTTCCATATTGCACTTATCGCGGTGTTTTAACTAGTGTTTATTGTTGTAGGCTAGCCACTAATGTAATTATAATGTAATTCAAAGGACAGCTCCACATGGTTTGCTCATTTTCATGTGACAGGTCAACACCATTGACTTTGTGAAAATGGTTGTATAATCCATGATGTCTGTATGTGTCTGCACTCTATTCCTAATGCAATGATACATGTTATTGTGGTTAATGTGGTGATGTGAATGGTCCTGCACATAGGGGAGGTACCAATGCTAGTTGCTCATAATTTGACACATAATTTCTTTTAATGTCTGAAGGCTAACTGAGGTCACTAAATCCAATACAAATCTGTTGTGGGGTTTCTACTGTAGTTAGATGTGGTCTATTATAAGCTGTGGTCCAGCTTGTGGTTGTGTGCTACATTTATATTGAAACAAAAATCAACAAAATCAACTACAAAATAACCTTACCTAGTTACAGTTAGCTTTAAAAGACATTGTGGAGAGTAATGCTGGTCAAGGTGTAGTAATACTGGTCAAGGTGTAATAATACTGGTCAAGGTGTAGTAATACTGGTCAAGGTGTAGCAATACTGGTCAGGGTGTAGTAATACTGGTCAAGTTCTAGTAATACTGATCAAGGTCTAGTAATACTGATCAAGGTCTAGTAATACTGGTCAAGGTGTAGTAATACTGGTCAGGATGTAATAACACTGGTCAAGGTCTAGTAATACTGGTCAAGGTGTAGTAATACTGGTCAGGATGTAATAACACTGGTCAAGGTCTAGTAATACTGGTCAAGGTGTAGTAATACTGGGCTATTAGCTCGAACGGTAATCTAGATAGTTACAGTCAGAATTTTCCACTTTCTTTCTCCCTTTCTGTACCAGCTTTGCTCAGGGTATATTCTAAACTGTTCATAAACCAACGAAGTTTTCAAGGTCCTTATAGTTCAGACCTTGCCTAAAATTGTGAGTTGTGAAATTAGTCGCAACCGTTCACCATACTTTGTCAAGGTTTACTGATCTCTTATATATATATATATATATATAGTGAGACATGTTATAATTGATTGTGGGGTTTTGGTTCTAGATATCAAGTACAGTGGAACCTCCCTTAACGGTCACCTGAGTTGGGTGGTCACCTCAACATAACAGCCACGTGACTACGGTCCCGACCAATTCCCGATCAGTTTGTAAAGAAATAGTTTGCATTAAGTGGTCACCTCTATAACACGTATAACAGCCAGCTTTAGCAGTCGCTAACTGCACTTCAAAAGGCCTCTCACAAAGCAGCCAGCTATAGCCATTACAGTGAGTAAACTAGCTGCACTACTTCATAATTCTGTAATACGGAAAAGTTATAAAATCACAGTATAGAAAAGCTTGTGGCCACTCCATGGCTTTGCTTCTTCGTGTGATTCTAATTAAAGCTCACCTCACGATCTTGATTCCTGGATTTGTAATTGTGTATTTAACATTAACAGTTCACCGTCTTTAAGGAAGTCCCTGTTTTTACTTCACAGACTTTATAGCTAGGAATCATAATCAGCTCAATTGTTGTCTCCAAACTCAGAGTAGCTTCAGGCTCTTTTCTGCTAATTTGTCTGCTGTGTAAGTAGTCGGTGTACTGGAGTGTAGCTAAATGCATTTTATAGCTAAACCTGAGTATATAAGTCCCAGGAACTTTGTATAAAGGCCAAACCTCAGTTTATGGCCTATGGCTGCTTTATGGAGGATATTGAGTTAGATAGCCACCTCTCTATAAAGGCCAAATATTTCTGGCCCAAAGGTGACCGCTTTAGACAGGTTCCACTGTAAATAGATTATTGACTGGTGATCATTGCTGTGTAACAACTTCATGAAGTTTGCTACTGGTCAGAGTTTCACTCAGCGGGTCATTGTTATAGCTATACACGTTTGACTGTTCTATTAGGGTGACTGCTGTATTAGAGTATTTCCAGGCACATGGTTACCATTTCATATTTTCACTGTGCTAACATTAAATACAGCTAGACCAATAAAGTGGTGTGGTCATCATGTTTAGATTGTTAAGAGATTGGTCATCGCGTTTAGATTGCTAAGAGATATGGTCTCCACTTCGACTGTTATTAATCAACCAAGATCATTAGTGGGCGTGGTCTCAAACCTATCGTGACGTTACAGGCATCTACTGGGTGGTGTTATCTCTTGCAGTAGCATAAGTGTTTTAAATAATTTGGTGGCATCTAAATATGTGATCGGGCCTGCAATAATAGGCCATGTGGGCACAAACTACACCCCATCACTCTATAGGTCACAACTACTGGAACAGTATATTTGAATTCTGTAACTTGCATCATAAAGTCAATGAAATGCTGACTAAGGGCTGAAAATTGCAATTCCATACCATAATGGTACAAAAAGTTATGAGCAATGAAAGTTTGAAAAGGTAGGCAAAAATCATGTGCCGACATGTCCTATTTTTGCACGTCCAGTCACATATATGCTGCTCACGGAAATTGTTGATGCAGAAAATTACATGAAGAAGACGACCAGTTTGACTAAAAATAAAAGAAATGACAAGACACAGAGGGCACACACTCATCGGTACCCCAAAAGGCACATTTCACTGGTGTATTGTGGCATAAAATGGTGACTGTGCGCTGCTTCGTTTAGCCTCCAGCCTTGCGACTGTGGTCATTGTGATAGTTGATATTGTGAATGACGTGATCTGACATCAATTGTGCATTATGTGAAGTGCAAATATGTCATCAATCTGTCAAGTGGAAAACGATGATTGCAAGCAAGTTCAGAGCACTATCTACATTGTAACAATAGTAGCTCATATTAGTATAGCCTCAAAATTTAATCAAATGGATCACTGAACACAAACGGGTCTTACCATTATTTGCTCTTTAGCTTCTCTTGTTCTCTCATTCAGTACAAAAGCTAGAGAACACCCAATCAGATACAGTAGATAGTAAAATTTACTATTAATTTACTATTATCTTGATAAGCAAATTTGTTATCTTATTTACAGTAGGTGATTTAGGTATCTAGATAATCTTCTTATCTAAATGTCTACAGATTACATGTCGCACACTAAGGTGCTCCAACACATGGTGATATTTGCAACATTTCTGTGTCCATTCCTTACTAGTAATTTGTTGAAAACATCCGAATATGGAAACTTTAAACAACTACACATGCCGACACTTGTTTCTACTCAGAGGAGGATGATAAGAGCTACAAATAATTATTTTTTGTTAATAAATTTTTGAGATTGTATATTAGTATAGCATTGACAGAGGACAGTAACGTTGTCTGGTGGATGTGATAGTCCTTGGTTGTGGTGATTGATTGTTGTTATCGTTTGTCTGCTCTTATAAGAAAGCTCTCTAAGTGTTCTTACTCTAGTCTGGTGTGACTGTACAAAAACTTTCTAAAACTGTTCAGACATTTGCCAAATATGGTCGGAAAATGGCATATGTCTGACCATAATTTTGGGCTCTGCCCTCGTAAACACCTCTGCTGTCTAGGAGAGTTCAAGGTATCACTGTTGGAAAGAAATCATAAAGAAAGTCAAGGTGTCACTGTTCATAAAGAAAGTCAAATTTTAACTTCCATAACTTCTTGTAATAAAGTTACTAAAGCCTTGTTGGTGTAGTCCTGTTAGTGATCACACCTGACATGACTGTATACTGTGTCGCTTTAGTACAGGCCCTAATCAAATCACTTGGACTACACTTGCCTCAAGGAAGCACATAGTTTTGCTGTGGATGAGATAAACAGATTTTCCTCCATGTAGAGTGGTAACTTCGTGATGGAGGTGTGTCCATATTTGAAAACATGCGGAAACGATTGGTAATAAGCTACAGCACTAGTTCTCACCTTAGCCCAACGTTTTTCAACTCGTAGGATGGTGAGGATAACAAAACGCTCTCCGCCTGAGTGGTTTTCGTAGCGAAATCCAAGTTGTGCATCCTAATCACGTGAGTATTAATCGATCCCCACAATTGATTTTGGCCTCGACGTCTATATAATCACTGCCCAGTTGTAGCCTGGCTGGGCTACATACAAATTGTAGCCTGGGTGGCTGTTTTGATCTGAGGTGTGAAAGTGTTACATGTAATATAGTTGTAACACGGGCATGAGGGCTTTGCCTGATATGCATGCGGCCCTCGGGCATACATACAGTATCTGGTAAAGCCCGAATGCCCCTTGTTACAGCTAATATGTAACACTTATTAGGCTGATAGCCTGTACAGGGTGACCAATCACCCAAGCTAATACGAGTGCAGCCACTGGATGTATTATATATGCATACCTAAAATTTTTGATTATGGGTCAGCAGCTAGTAGCGTTCTGGTTACGTTCGGTTACGATGAAAGGACATATCCTAGAGATATCACGGAGAATTTCCATTACGCGAGTTTAATGTTTTAATCGGTGCTATTGAATCGTTTATGGGAAAACTACGCAGTTCACTAAAGGCCTAGACAGGTAAGCTTGCTTGTAGAGTGGTTACTCCGTGCAGAGTGGTAGCTTCGTGATGGAGGCGTGTCCGTATTTGAAAACATGCGGAAACAATCGAATGAATAAGCTATAGCACTAGTTCTCACCTTAGCCCATTGTTTTTCAACTCGTAGGATGGTGAGGATAACAAAACGCTTTCCGTCTGAGTGGTTTTCTTAGCAAAATCCAAGTCGTGCATCCTAATCACATGAGTATTAATTGATCCCCACAATCGATTTCAGCATCGACATCTATATAATCACTGCCCAGTTGCAGCCCGGTCTACATTTCGTATGTAGCCCAGCTAGCTGGACTACATATGAAATGTAGCCCAGGCGGCTCCTTTGATCTGAGGTGTGAAAGTGTTACATCGTTAGTTATTAACTTTCCCACCTTCCATATAATCAGTACATTTTTCTTTCAAGGTCCTTACCTTGCCAAAAATTGTGTGAGAAGCAACAAGTCCACTAAATTCTACTAATTTGTCAAGGTTTACTGATCTTATATATATATAGTGAGACATGTTATAATTGATTGTGGGTTTAGCTGTGGATCTCAAGTGAATACATTATTAACTAACAACAACTGGTAATCATTACTGTAACAACTACTTCATGAAATGAGCTAGTAGTACTAGGTGATGGCATTGTGTATGGTCCTCTCACAAACCTCAGGGGCGGTTTGACACTTTCAATCTGTTATGTTCAGCCTGTTATACAGTGTTACGAATGAAGAACACTAGGAGAAGTACCTCCCAGTCACAACGGAAGACTTGGGCAATTCCCATCAAACATAGGAAATCCTCACCCGTCGCTACCGCAAATTGAGACCTTGGGCTGTCATCAAAATAAATGGGACACAAAGGAGGTCACAGGTAAGTCTGTGAAGTGTGCATTGTACATACTGCGGTATTGCAAATGGTACCAGTAGAGCTGAAGCAGTGCAGAACAGTGAAAAAAATCAAGCCTGTAGCCTTAGCCATAATCAAGTTTCGATTGTCTAAAGGCATCAGTCAGTCAGTCAGTCAGTAGAAAATGATAGCAAGATCATCAAAATTCGAAGCGACAAAATCTTTGTGCAAAAGAAACTTCATGGCTGCCAGGTTATAAATCAACTTTGTCTTTCTCAGTCTCATCAACTCAATCCAATAGACTCTTCCAGTAGCTAACTGACTATCCCGCAAGATTCATGAATTTTGTAGTTAATTGATCAGTCTAAGTATAGTGTATGTACGTAAGTCTTTTGTTAGGCTGCTGGTACAAGTGGCCAGCAAACCCTCGATGATTCTCTACCATAAAGTTTAAATAAATGATAAGAGTAATCAATTCCACTAAATATAATATTTTTTAAAATTTTGTAGCTACTAGTTTCAGGTTGTACCAGGAGTTTGCAGTGCTGATGAGCTCCATGTTGTACTGAAGGCACTTTTGGACTTGGTTATACCTAACCAATACTGCCAAGGTGCCATGAAGGAATTGTGAGGTAGCTGGTTTTAAGGAAATATTTTGGCCAGGAAAGCCCAAACATTGATAATCCCCAATATGTGACTGTATGATTATTTAGTTCAATGGCAAGTAGGGATTTTCCCACCGAGCTATGCTGTGATACCATCATTCATCTCTTGTTTCACTACTTTTCATTGCTTGGATCCCTACTTCATTTTTAAATTATTAAGTATGATCCACTGAGCGAAAACCAGACTTGTTTGCATAATTCTGTTGTGTGTTTGGGCATGTGCTACATAAATAGTTTGTCACTTCAGTAAACATTAGACTCTATTTACGCTGTTTTGGGTGGGTAATAAATCTCATATACTCCACCTTGTTTTCTAATATACTCCACGCCTTCACGCACAATATAACATATGCTCAAAATCCGGTTTGTCCAATCGCTATGCGTTGTTCACGTGTAGTGATTTAACGAGCGCAATTATTTTGTCACGTGAGGACGTATAGTTGCCATGGCGCTAGTATTATCGTAAGAAAACCAGCCGCTTTTGCCAAGTCTACAGCAGAAACAGCCGTGGATGAGGTAAGTAATCTGAGTGTAATGTGAAATAGAGTCTAAAGCAGTTATACGGGCACAATGTGGAGTCTATGAAATTTATAAACCCTCAGGCCCTTAGTAGCGCCCTCGCTTCGCTCGAGCTCCCTCGCTTCGCTCGTGCGGGTTTATAAATTTCATAGACTCCACATTGTGCCCGTATAACTATTATGTAAAGGAAGACTCTAATTGAAATAACTAATATACCACTGGATTTGCCTCTTTGTGGACAATAAGAATATCTTTGTTTCGTTTTAATACCATGAAGTGAGTTACAGTACGTTTTTGGTTATGTTCTAGTAAAACTTAACTTTATTGCCACAATTTCAAAGCTTGAACAGCCTTGTTAATAGCATGAGTATATTTAGGCCAAAAACTCTACTTTGATGAATGCCTCAGTGCATGGTGAATAGTCCCAACTTTGTAGCCCTCGAGTGTTATGATCGGTTAAAGAAGCTCATGTAATTTTGTCGTATAAGCATTGTAGAAATTGATTGATTTGCTCTTCTTGTTGTCTATCACTATAACTCCAAAAGCACTTACCAGGTAAGGTTGAAACTGATTGGCTTTACCCTCTAGACAAGTAGAGCTAGATGGATGGTATGAAACTTGTCAAAGCCTGTACGGTATTGCATGATACAACTCAGTATGGATTGTATTTTTAATATTTCTAATGAATATCAAATGAACTTTCTTTTGGAAAAGATGATAGAAGGTTGATAGAGAGTTGATGGAACACTCTAAAATGACTTTAGTACAATTAAGAGGTTACCTTCACATTGGTGAAGTATCTTACACAGTTAAGGTAGGAAATAACAAGATGATGTATCAGCTGTCATCTATCTGTAGATGGTATGGCGGTATTTCTGGTACAGCAATACATCAAAATAAAATATATTCTCAATACACATGGCATAAACCAGCTGTAATATCTACAGACAATCACAGCTTAACAGATAAAGTGAAATAAGATGCCATATTTGACCGGTTAATAGCCACGGGTCATATATTCGGCTCATATATTACCTCCCACCTCAGCCCGTATCCCTGGTAGTCAAGGGATTACATTGATGGATAGGCAGGAAATAACATGATGATATTATGAATCAGCTGTCATCTAACTCTAGACGGTATGGCGGTATTTCTAAATTGTAACAATATCATTAACCCTTAAACCTGCATAATCCAGAAAACTGGATTTAAACTTAATAAATATGCATGCATTGCACAAAGCGCTGTAACTTTCGAAACATCCATCCTATGGCTACGCTATTTATGTCATTCTACTTGTGATGTAGCAAGGATTAAACTGATACCTAGGGTTTTACCCTAACGCTAAAAGGTAAGGCCAAAACTAGCCGTGAAAATAATTTTTCGGTAAGGAAACACACAAACCCTTTACATACCTTTATAAAATGGTCGATAACTCGATGGTAGTTGATCCTATCGCTTTGCAACAACTTCCATTCAATTTGTCGTGAAATTTTGTATCAGGCCATATATGACTCACATGAGTAAACCCACAATCGAAATTAAACACGTGGCAAGAATTTAGAAACACGGAGACACGACTCGTCGCTGTTCACCGCTTCATAACAAGTAAGCCATTGTAGTTACAGTGTTCATTTAACCTCCTCCAAGTAGCCCAGTGAACACACTTTTAATCTATGTGTATTTGTAGGCTGTAAGAATTAAGTTACCCCACCTAGTGTCACCATGCATGCCCATATTGTGTAAATACGCATTTCCAAAAAGTTCTCTGTGGGTTTAAGTGTTAAAATACCTTCTTCTACGATATGTACTGGTATATCACCCAGCTCTATAGACAGCAAAAAAAAGTTGTGAAATGAAGTTCGAGGAAATGCAAGGGTTTTTGGTCAGCAGGTCACAATTTTTTGTTATAGCAAACAGCTAGCTATACGTGACTGTTCTATTAGGGTGACTGTTGTATTAGTATTTTGAGATGGACCTCACCTACCAAGGCATCCGGTTACCATTTCATATTTTCACTGTGCTAGCATTATCAATACAGCTAGACCAATAAAGGGGTGTGGTCATCGTGTTCGAGTAAATAGATCGTTAAGAGGTATGGTCTCCATGCTTGATTGTTATAAATCAACAAATATCATCAATGGGCGTAGTCTCAAACCTGTTTGTTTTCGGCTGTCAGCAAAAAGAAATGGGACACAAAGGAGAGAAAGGTAAGTCCATGATGTGTGTACTGCATGTACTGCAGTATGCCAAAAGGCACCTGTCGGGACATTGAACAGTGAAAAAATCAAGCCTGTGTCCTTAGCCGTTATACCCTTGTCTGAAGGAATCATCAGTCAGGTAGTCAGTCAGTAGAAAATTCCACTGAATGAAAAAAATTAAAATTCCATATCAACTTATCAGAAGCGTTTCCAGCTATTCTGAAGATACTTTTGGGCTTGACTCTACCTAACCAATACTGCCAAGGCTCTACCTAACCAATACTGCCAAGGCTCTACCTAACCAATACTGCCAAGGCTCTACCTAACCAATACTGCCAAGGCTCTACCTAACCGATACTGCCAAGGCTCTACCTAAGCGATACTGCCAAGGCTCTACCTAACCCATACTGCCAAGGCTCTACCTAACCAATACTGCCAAGGCTCTACCTAACCAATACTGCCAAGGCTCTACCTAACCGATACTGCCAAGGCTCTACCTAACCGATACTGCCAAGGCTCTACCTAACCGATACTGCCAAGGCTCTACCTAACCAATACTGCCAAGGCTCTACCTAACCGATACTGCCAAGGCTCTACCTAACCGATACTGCCAAGGCTCTACCTAACCGATACTGCCAAGGCTCTACCTAACCAATACTGCCAAGGCTCCATGAAGATATTGTGAGGCTGATTATTTTCTGCGTAAAGGTGCTAACCTCCATGATCCCTAATATGCTGTACACCTTACTGTATAATGAGTGGTATGCTCCAAGAACATATTAACACCCAGCTTTAGTGTAATGTCTGGACAAGTTATAACAAAGTTGACTTTGTTATTCATCCCAGTAGTCAATCTGTGTCATGTTTTGGTCATGTCTAATCTGGACAACTGCACTAACCAATCATATCTCTCAGTTAACACTGTTCCCTGCCACACCCACAGGAGCTCCAAAGATCAAGTTATATACTGATGAAGAAGGTCACTTGAAGGGAGATGGGCTGTGCTGCTACCTTAAGGTGGGTGTGGCTCATATTTTTAGGAGTGTGGCTGATCACATGATCACACAGGTGGAGTCAGTAGGACTAGTCATACAATTGCTACATGAGAGTAAATATCGTGACAAAACACTACATGTGGAGAGGGTGAGTGTATCATTGAGTGTGTTGACACTGAACATGTGTGATGTCAATATTGTGTACGTGTGAGGTGAAAGAGTCACTGTTACTAAGCTGACTTATTATGTTATGCTTTAATGGTCAGTATATATGCTCTTACTATATCACTTGATAGCTGGAAGAAATAAGGTCATATTATTTCAGCTATTTATTGGTTTATATTAGAACACTACCCTTTATAGCTATGTTAATATTAGCTATTTTTCCACCACCATTGTTTCTTTAACTGTACAATTGTGTGTAAGATTTCTGCATTTAGTAATAGCTCATGTTTGAAGAATTTGACCATTAATTTGGTAACACACACATGCACACGCATGCATGCACGCACACACACGCACACACACACACACACACACAACACACACACACAATTACACTACACACACACACAATTACACTACACACACACACACACACACACACTGTACACTACACACACTGTACACTACACACACTCCACAAAACACACTGTAATCCTAATGTTGTTCTTTCTGCCACAGGCAAAGTTTTGGGTCAAAGGAGACTACAACCCAGAGTTGAAGAAGAAGAAGAAGAAAGGAAAGAAGAAAAAAGTGAATGTCCAGGAAAAGTTAGTTCATTTGTATGGCTTGAGACAAAGTTTCAACTGTGCTGTGGTTTTGGAAGTGTCTAGACCTTCAAACTTTGTTCCTCAATATTATATGGGCTGTCTGATTGGCTGCATTATTTGTTTTGTGTATTGTTAGGTTGTTGGATTGGCGGGAAAGACGGGAACATGTTGGACCAAAGAGGATGGCCTCTGACAAAGTTGTTGTGTTGAAACACGTTTTTGATCCTAAGGAATTTGAGGTGTGTGTACTGTGTCACTATGTGTGTACTGTGTCACTATGTGTGTACTGTGTGTGTACTGTGTCACTATGTGTGTACTGTGTGTGTACTGTGTCACTATGTGTGTACTGTGTCACTATGTGTGTACTGTGTGTGTACTGTGTCACTATGTGTGTACTGTGTGTGTACTGTGTCACTATGTGTGTACTGTGTCACTATGTGTGTACTGTGTCACTACATGTGTGCTGTGTGTGTACTGTGTCACTATGTGTGTACTGTGTGTGTACTGTGTCACTATGTGTGTACTGTGTCACTGTGTGTGTACTGTGTCACTATGTGTGTACTGTGTCACTATGTGTGTACTGTGTCACTATGTGTGTACTGTGTCACTATGTGTGTACTGTGTCACTACATGTGTACTGTGTGTGTACTGTGTCACTATGTGTGTACTGTGTCACTATGTGTGTACTGTGTCACTACATGTGTGCTGTGTGTGTACTGTGTCACTATGTGTGTACTGTGTGTGTACTGTGTCACTATGTGTGTACTGTGTCACTATGTGTGTACTGTGTCACTATGTGTGTACTGTGTCACTGTGTGTGTGCTGTGTCACTGTGTGTGTACTGTGTCACTCTGTGTGTACTGTGTCACTATGTGTGTGCTGTGTCACTATGTGTGTACTGTGTCACTATGTGTGTTCTGTGTCACTATGTGTGTACTGTGTCACTATGTGTGTACTGTGTCACTATGTGTGTACTGTGTCACTATGTGTGTACTGTGTCACTATGTGTGTACTGTGTCACTATGTGTGTACTGTGTCACTATGTGTGTACTGTGTCACTATGTGTGTACTGTGTCACTATGTGTTTACTGTGTCACTATGTGTGTACTGTGTCACTATGTGTGTACTGTGTCACTATGTGTGTACTGTGTCACTATGTGTGTGCTGTGTCACTATGTGTGTACTGTGTCACTATGTGTGTACTGTGTCACTATGTGTGTGCTGTGTCACTATGTGTGTACTGTGTCACTATGTGTGTACTGTGTCACTATGTGTGTGCTGTGTCACTATCTGTGTAACCTGTTAATGTGGACACTTGAGGACACCTACATAATTCAGACACTTAGTTAAGGTCCCAAAGTATCCCTTAGTATATAAACTGACCTGGAAAATTGGGACACCTTGATAATCAGGACACCTTGATAATCAGGACACTATTTGTTGATACAAATGTCCATATTAAAGGTTAAATAGTTGTCATGGTAACACACAGGAAGAACCTACTCTAATCAATGACATACGTGAGGACATGACCACGGAGTGTGGGAAATTTGGAACTGTAAAGAAGTGTGTAATCTATGATGTAAGTCCGTCTGTATGTGTGTAGTGTTTGTTTCCTTAGATTGACTGAAATTTGTTGGGGGTACATTATTTCATTACTGTAACAGTGAGCTGTAACCTCTACAGTTGCTCTACAAGTGTCAAATACCTGTTTTTAATTAAAAAAATTTTTGGATGACTAGTCTGTAAAGCTATGGGTTACAACAGAAAAGTTGGCTTTGATGTATATCTGCATCTGCTGGGTATCTGTTGATAACTGCTAGTACCATTTGTGATCCACTGAGTGACAACCCGACTTGTTTGCAAAATTCTGGCTTTGAGATAAATGCCACTGAAATGGACTTTATCCAAAATTACGTCACAGACGTAAAAATGGCCGCTGTAGTGTGGGGACGTTCGTAAAATTTGTATGGGCGACTATGGGGAGAAGTTTTTTGAACGGAAATATCTCAGCTAAGAAGGAAGATATCGAGCTCTAACCAGCAGGTATGTTCATAAATTAGCTGAAACAGTAGGAATCTAGCGTTGTTTTGAAAATCAACCGAAAATCGCTTTTACCAAGAGTTCGTAATATACATAAACAAGTATAAGAAAAAATTAGGAATTTTAAATTAGATTAGGGACAGTGTATAGTACTGCAATAAAAAGTACTGGAACAAGGATCGGAGTAATACGTAATGTCCGTAAAACAAGAAGTGAATATCCCTACTGTGCATTTAAAATTCCTAATTTTTTCTTATACTTGTTTGTGAAGTTGTTTTGCAAGCTCATGACCACTAAATATCTGCTGAGTTACTCACAGCACTATTATACTAGATTATGACTCATGCAATAACAACTGATCAGTGGGCGTGGCTCTATATAAGCCTGCAGACAATAATGGACGTGGATTCGTACATACCTATGGACTGGTGAATGGGCGTGGCTACCATATGTCTACAGACGTAATTTACGTAAGTGAGTGTGGCTCACGAAAGAAGCAGAGTTACGCTATGACACGTCCACATTTAATTTAGCATGTGGGGTCAGACCTGAATAATCTGTAATGCAGGACCTGGATGACCCGACTCGGTTTAACATTGTTACTAAATAAACTATATTTATTGACTTATACATTGCTATGTAGTTCGCCGTGAGTTGCTCTCTCTGATCGAAAGCAACAGCAAGTCACATACGCATGTGTTTTTAGTTCAACCAGCAACCACATGTATTCGAATAGTTTGATGCAGTGTACACTGTTATGGAAGCCGTACTGTAGTCTATTAATACTCAGTGGTAGAACCTTGACTGATGGCCGTGGTAAAGAAGGATAAAAGGCATTGTACGCTTATCAATATACCAAAGGTTTTTTCTTAAGTGAACTAGAGACGTTTCTGTGAAAGAATTAGGGCTGTAGGTGTAGCCACTTTTCCGCTACGCTTGACTGAAGGCGTCAGGCAGGCAGGCAGTAGAAAATTCTGTTGAATAAATTTTTTTCTAAATTCTGTAGCAACTTGACGCAAACGTTTCGGGTCGATCTGAAGACACTTTTGGACTTGGTTTTACCCAACCAATACTGTCATGTCGTTGTGAGGAAAAATCGTGGCAGATTTTTGGGTTGTATTATATCACGGATCGCCCCCACACCTTCGATGTCCCTACTATACAGTACTATCATACTGTATTATATATTATATATATTATATTATGAACTCTTGCTTTTACGTACTTATTGTAATGTCTTATTGTAATATCCACTAGTTATCTTCCTTCTTGGCTGCCATTCAAAAGTTTTCTTCCCATAGTCACCCATACAAATTTTACAAATGTCCCCACACTACAGCGGCCATTTTATTTCTGTGGCATAATTTCGGATAAGGCTCATACGTTGGTTAAAAACGTGTGCTACGTAATAAATAATTTTACGCATGTTTTAATTGCTTTAGTAAACAGTGAAGGAAGACTCAAATAAAATGTCTATCTAATACATAATGGGTTTGCCTCTCTATGGAGAGGAAGAAGATCTCTGTTTCTTTTCTCTACCATGTAGCAAATGTGGGTTACATGTGTTTGGTTAGGTTGCAGTAAAATGTTGCTGTTTATAAGCTTGAACAACTTCCTTGCATGTTAGCAATAGCATGGTATATTTAGGCCAAAAACTATACCTTGATGAACGCCCCAGTTTATGGTGAATAGAATAACACAACTCCGTAGCCCCTTGTACTTGAGACGTACAGGTTTTGACAATTGAATTCGTCACTTTTGCAATTGAATTTGTACTGTTGGCAAATGAATTCGTCACTTTGGCTATTGAATTCGCCACTTTGGCAATTGAATTCGCCACTTTGGCAATTGAATTTGAAATTGTTGCTTAACAAGATTGGCAGCTGGAGAAAACAAGATGTAGCAGCTGCTACAAGATCTTGTTCAGGTACAACTGTTGTAAACAACTCTTTATAAGGTGATAATTCTTCCACTCGTGGTCACTCACGATCAAGCTAATCAACTTGCCAGACAGCTATCAGCTAGGCATACAACCAGCTCCAATTACCTTCTAGTGTCTCAAGCGTAACTCCATGGTGAAAATGATTCACTTCGTGATGAGCAGTTACTTTCTTGAAGACAATTTAGTAGAGCTGGGCAATATTTCAATATATTGACAATATCACGATATTGAACTACACAATATATAGTATCAAGGTAAATTATAGAACCACAATAATATCGTCTAGACAATATAATTGCCAATATGGCCTAGTTAAATCTGGCTAGTGGCTGTGTTTCTTGCACTTGCTATATACCTACAAGGAAAGGCAATCCAGTTATGTAGTTATGGGCAAATTCCAGCTGTTGTCTGGCACCATTTCACATTCTATGGTATAATATGATGCAATAATGTAATGTTACTAGTTTCACTGCTTGACAAATTTAATATCGTGAATATAAGTTTGTCAATATTGATCCGCTGAGAGAAATCCTGACTTGTTTGCATTTTCCTCGAACTTGATTTTATGACTTTTTTATTGTCTAGAGTGAAAAACAATGGGCTGTTACGTTTCAACCTTATCCGGTATGTGCTTTCGGAGTTATAGTGATAGACAAGAAGAAGAGCAAAACAATCAATTTGTACAGTAGGGAAAATGTACAAGTGCTTGTTGATCAATCATAGGTTGTGGCAATTGAATTCGTCACATTGGACAAGAATTTGTCAACTAAATGGTAGTCCTGGGCGATACTTAAAATAATGCTATTAGACACATTTGTTAATTACAAGCATGCCATGTCCAGAGATGTACCAACATGTCAGGCAATCAACCAGTGGGTTATACCCAATGGTATGCTAACCTAAAACTGTTTGTGCAATCACAAAGTAATGCTCTGCATAGCTACACAGTAAAAGTGGTAGTGAACCAACTGGGGAAACCCCATGTTGTATCAGCATCAAACAATGTAGATCACATGATGGGGTAAAGAGTGGTCTTTTGATTTGCCAAAGTTTCTTCCACCAAACTGTATTTCCAGCCATTGTGTAGTTACACGTGCATGACAAAATGTAGAAATTTGTGTTGCCAATCACCAGTTTCACCAAAGGCTGATATCACCATAGTTGGTTGTGTTGTGTTGTTTGAAGGGTCAGACCTTGCCAAAATAAGATTACTGCTTATATTTGTCCACAAAATTAATATTAGTGTAGCTTTCCTGATTTCTTAAATGTACCCATGTGGTATAATCGATTGTGGGTTTCAGTTTTTAGTACCAGTAAGGTATTTTAGTGATTGAATAGTTAATAAGCTTTAGTTTAGCTATAACTACACTAGTATGAGAGAATATGAAACTGCTGTAGTCTCACATGGCCAGCCCCCCCTTTTTTCCTACAGACCATTTACCAAAGGCACGCTAAAACAAGGTTCTGGTATAATCACTGTCAAAATCCTGTGTTGGCTCCTACGGTTGGCAACAATTGGTCAGTGGCCAGATATAATAGGTGACAATAACTACCAGCCAAACATGTTAAAGAACCTCCTGCTGTTAACTAGCAAGCAAGGTCTTCAAGTGTGTTGTGGAAGAATCCACAAGAGAAACAAGCTGCGGTCGGGTTACTATATTTGGTGGATTGACGGATTACGGATTGACGGATCACGTGGTGAGCATATCCCACAACTCATTGGAGATGTTATAAGTATTGTAGTATACTTGATATATTTTAATAATAATAATAACAAAACACGGCACACTTTAGATACTCTCACTTCATCACTAAAATACCCACGTACCATTCCAGATTTACTACGGTCAGTTATCTACGTGATCACTATGACAATTGAAGGTAAAGTGTCGAGGCGCCGGCATCACACTTAAGACAAGTCTTCTTACTACCTTTGATCAAAGTGAGAGTCAGTGAAGTACTAAAGCCAGCCTATGCCACTCCTATGTACGATACTGTAGGTGTTCAATTGGTAACAGAGACCTTTTGATAATGCAACTCTTCAAATTTACTTCGTGACTAAACTCTGGCAGGTAGTGTTACTGCTGTAGCCAATTGAACACCTATCGTAGGATCACAACTAGCAGCAGTGGCATGGACTGGCTTTAATACTTCACCGACTCTCATGCTGGCTTTAATATGTCACTGACTTTCCCTTTGATCAATGGTAGTAAACTTGTCTTAATCTACAAAGCCTTGTAATAATGTGATGTCAACGCCTCGAGGTTTTACCTTCAATTGTCACAGTGATCACATACGTAGCTAAATCTGTAACAGTGCATGGGCATTTTAGCAATGAAGTGAGTGCACCTAAAGTGTGCAGTGTTGTGTCACTTTATTAGTAATCACAACAGACACAATACTTATAAACAACTCCAATGAGTAGTGGGATATGTTCATCACGTGATCCGTCAATCCGTGATCCGCCAAATACAGAGAGAACAAGAGAGTTGTATAAATATAGATCAAGGACAGACAGCACAATTGTTGTGTACATTTCTCCACTCACTGCCATCGTGATTATACAGAAGAGGAAGTATTTGGATAGGAGCATCAGAGCTGAATTTGACAGCTGGATATTGCTGTAGTTGAGGAGGGATATCAGTCCAGTAAACCATTTAAATATTGTTCAATGCTGCTTTCTCCACAATATATCAGGAATATGGTTGTGCTAGATAAGGTCCACTGTGTGAGCACTTGGTAAGGGTATATGCTCTTTCAATAACCAATTGTGTATGCTTTGATGGTACACATTTATTTGAATTGCATTTCCGCAACTTGGTGTTATAAGAACTATTATTCCAGAGAGGTCAATGTGCTTGCTTTAACAGGGCAGCTACACCAGAGGTTTATGACAGTGTTGTAGAGAAATTGTCCTCGAAGTAGTTGGACTTTCTCCAAGTCGTGACAACATCTAGTACTACAGTGAGCCTCTTCTTTCAGTAAAGAAATCACATGAATTGTTTGTGAAGTGTTCGCTGAAAGATCTGCTGCTTCCTCATGGATTGTCCAAGAACATTGGTGTTGTGCTCTGCCATACGTAGCTGAATGTTCTTTGATAAGATCACATGTTGTCACACAAACACTAAGTTACTATGTTAGTCACTACTGCTACTGCACTTGCCCGGTATTCCCCAATGTTGGCAACCTGTCTTTAAATGTCATGTGGTTCTAAAATAGATCTGTCTGGCATTGTGACATCATGAAAAGGAACTCCTACTCCCTTATATCATTGGCCAGTGTAATTCATCCAAGTGTTCTTAACAAATTCTGCAACATAAATATATGCCCGATTGTACTGCTGATCAACACTACTGTAACTTTTTAAATACAATGTGACAAAGTTAACAGTTCCAATATGGCTTGTAGGATCACCGTATAGTCTTTATCCTAACTCCAATGACGCTATAGCCCACTACAAAGTACATCCCTGTGCTCAGCATGCTTGCCACTGAAATAATCTAGTTTTCCATCCGATATTGTCATTTCCTTCATGTTGAAGGATGTCTCCTCGATTATAATGTTGGGGTGCTGTGCAGAGTATCACAATGAAGTTGCAATTATGTCACCAACATGATGCTCATGGTAAGGTGTAGAAAGTGTCACTCCCATTGTGTAGCTGAATCCAATAAAGCCAGTTAGGAAGAATTCCTTATTGTTCTAATTTTGATGGATTCTTTGTTCATGAAAATTGATTGTTTATGTTCAGGAAAATGGCCAAAACAGTGCTACTTGACTTACCACCTTACATCAAATAATTTTCCATTCTTTATGATGATGAAAACTTTAGGCATCTTGTAAAAAGGGCCTCTAACTCTGAGGAGCCCTTCTCCTACTTTAACACTTCTAGATGTTGTCTTGTCACTGTTCAAACACTCTGTCTACTTGGGAGGGTGTCATAGACATGGAGATTATTTTATGGCTCGGTAACTCCAAATTAATAAATACGTCATTGGCAAATTTTGCAACTTCGTTTTCTGAACTATCCAAATTCCTAGTTGCACCAAAGCAGATTGACTTCTTCCGTACAATTGCAGATCGACAATAGTGCTTCATTCATGACAGAAGGAGATAAACTATGACTGATGATAGCTACTAATGCTTTTAACATCACTGTCCTGGGATATGTAGCATCATCTTCTGTTATACAATATGTCCAATAATATTGAAGAGGTAGATGCAGTGGAAATTTGTTGGTCACAATATTGCTAGGCGGAAATCCTAGAAAGAATTCAAAGAGTTGTGAAAATGTACGGCACAAATACAACAGATTGCCGGCATAACATTTATATTTATTTATTCTTTCAAAGTAAATGAATTTTCAAAAGACAAGTGTATGTGTAGTGGTAAAAAGTTTGTACATGTGTGAAATGGTTCTGGATGTTATATTCTTGTAAAGCTCTTTCCAGCTGTATGCAAAGTACCCCAAGTCAAACGACCTTTAAACCTTTGATTAAATTTTGCCAACTGACTCCTTCCTTGGGGTTTCTTTTCCACAAGTTACAAAATGTATTTATATGCAATTACGTTTGTTCTGCTATTTATTCTTCATCCATGCAACTGATTTCTTATAATTACACTACTGCTTCAAAATATTTATACTAAATTTAAAAGACTAATGTTTCAAACCTGTTTGTTGTTCAAACAATCAAGGATGGCTCATAGTCCCTCTTAGACAATGGAGCACCGTGTTTCTGTGAAGTGTGGCATAGCTACTGGTGCATTCTTCAAACTTCAAACATATTACATCAGCAATTTACAGGTAGGCTGAATATGAGTGTTTATTCCTGTAAAATCCTCATGGTGTAGTGGTCATGTCTACTTTACTTGGCTGCACAACTCATCTTGATTCAGCTGAACACATAAGCAAATCACACCCACCCACTAGTTTCACCAACTAGTGTGAAATACCAGTCCATCTCGTACATTAATTTTGTAAAAAACTGCATGCACGTTTAAAAGTACACTAATAAACATGATGCAATGTCAGGTAATACAAGTGAGCGTTAAAATGTCTGAAGTTTAACTGGTAACTGACTGGATAAAGCCTTAGCAAAATTTTCGATTGTTGACATCTGCACCATCAGCTACAAACCCAAAAATGGTTGACTGATGTCCAAAATTGCCTAATTTGAGTTAGAGAACCATCACGATCACAATATAGCATTGTGGAGTCTGGCAAAACATCTGGTGGGGGTGAATACAACTTACAATACATCGTGCGTGCTAATGCATGCAAATGATCGCTTGGTTGTGCAGTTAGATCTCGTCCTTCCAATAAATTATCTAGAATATTCAAAGACCCTTCTACAACAGCACCATTAAACTTTGGAGATGAAAAACAGATATTGGTCCCTGATGTCTTGATGAACAATCATATGTTGATGGGCATGGAACAGGGTTTCAACCATATCACATCACTTAGGACAGACCTCAAAATCAAAAGATTATCAGCCTGATGTACAATCTCAGGAATATTCTTGCTGTCCTTCAACTTCTCTAAGATATCTGTCTCCTGTTTCGCACGTTGACAACTTGGCAATACTTTAACAACACATGTACTACAATCTGCACACACCTTTCAACGGTATACGTTACTGGATGTTCCAAATGCAATGAAATAATCCAGTTCCACTATTGAGGAATCAACTGCTGGTAGAGCATAACCATGATTTTCTAAAAATAAATCTGAAAGCCAAGTCAACACTCTTCTTGCTAAATTATCTTTTTAAACTTCTTGTTGATGAACCAGGTAAACTTGAAATCACCAAAAGCAGCCATTACTCCGTATTGTTGATCTACCATTCTTTCTGCTTTAACCATCAAAAACTCGATCCTCATTATTTGTTAAAAACCCTAGTAGTCTTCTAGTTGCCCTTTATCAGCACCAGCGATCTTTTCTCTCTTTAATTCACCAATTGACACTATGTTGAAATGTTTTAAACTACTTCCTCACTATAACAATGTCTGGGCTTCTGTGTGGTAGTGTTGTTAGTATGGACATCAACAAATCGTACATCTGGATGACACTCAATCTTTGAAACTGAACTGGTCCAAAAGGTTTGAACAAATGATTTCTCACTTCCATGTAGAAACTTGGACTTGAAACATGTCTTTCCTTTCTGGCTTCTTCACTCACTACAGATATTTGGATTAGACACAGACAAGTTCAGAGTAATGAGGTTAGAGTGCTACTCTGTTAGTGATGTATACAACCCGGTATAAATGGCATTGTTGACTGCTTTTACTTCTAATTGTGAGAGTCTTGTTTCCAAATCTGTTGTACCTATACAGTGAAAGAAAACATAACACTTATTTAATATCTTGACATACGTAATATCCCGTGGGGTGTCACTATTCAGCGGACTGGACTACTGGACTGGACTACTGGACTGGACTACTGGACTGACATTTGTTTGGTTTTATATATTTTTAAGGGTGGGGTTACTGTACATTTGGGTGACTTGTGACAACATTTCAGCACTGAGTGGTGAATATAATACAAAATGTAGCCAAATGGGTTCAGTTAAATGCACTGCTTGACAGTATCCTACTCTACTGTATAGCAGATGTACTGGTATACTCAAAAATGTTTCTCTCTAGTCACCAATTCACAATATACATATGTTATAGAAAGTTGTATCACAATAATCACATGTGCCTATAAGAGAGAAATATTTTTGGGCAGGGATTTTTCTAGAAAATAAATTTAGGGGGTGGGGGGGGGGGGGGGGGCAATCCGAGTTTTTCAGGAAATTGAGGGGGAGGGGGGGGGGGCAGAACTTAAATTAGGCTAAATTTGTTTTATTGTAGCTAGCTAGCCATCGACTAAATTTTATGATTTTATCATTGTTTCATCATTGGGATGGTTGAGACAGAGTTCAGGGGGGGCAAAATCATTTTCAGGGGGGGGGGAGGCAAAATGCCCCCTTCCCCTCCCCCCCCCCCCCTCCCCCCCTCCCCCCCCCCCCCCAGAAAAATCCCTGTTTGGGTATACCTACATGTCAGTATCTGCTATACAGTAGAGTAGATACTGTCCAGCAGCAAATAGAATACGTTTAATTTAATCCATTTGGCTTATCACAACTACTTTTTAGTCACTACTCAGTACTGAAATGTTGTCACAAGTCACCCAAATATACAGTAACCCCAAAGGAGGCTGGTCACGCGTCATAATTATTCCTATGATGCGAAATTATGCAACCAAGCATTGTTCTATGTGTTAGGGCTTGTTTAGCAGCTAGGAAAGCAGCGAATTGTACTGAGAAGGCTTGTAATATCACTGGGACGCTGTTACGGATATGCAATCTTTCCTTTAGAATATTAAGAAGTGTGAAGGTTGAATTAGTTCAACCCTTCCTGTGAGATCACGAGATGAATGATGACGAGTGACCAACCTCCTTTGCAGTAACCCCATCCTTAAAAATGTGTAATTTTAAAAAAATGTCAGTCCAGTATTCCAGTCTTGTAGTCCAGTCCAGTGATTAGACACTACCACACTTATTTAATATCTTGACATACGTAATATCCCGTGGGGTGTCACTATTCAGTGGACTGGAACACTGGACTGGACTACTGGACTGACATATTTTTTTGGTTTTTGCACATTCTATGGTTGGATTTACAGGATCTTGCTTGGATTAGCATGCTTAGGGCACTTCTAAACGCTGAAGTTAACAGTGGAATATGCGAAAACTGTCTCGTACTGAATAATTTTACTACTATTCATTATGCTGCACTATACACTGTAGCTAATCTATACAGCACTTATTCCTTACCCTGGTGTGTAGTAATGCTGCAGGCAGTGCAGGGAATGTGACAGAAATAGTTAATCAGCAATCAACTTGCCAGTGGACAATATATCCTTAGAGCAAGCTAGTCTAGCGTGGCTTGCCTATACGAACTGGACCAGACCCTTTTCTGCGCGGGCGCTTATAATCTCTAATCGATAAGCCCCTGCGCTGAAATAGCAGTCTGGCCACGCAAGACTAAGAGCAAGCTAGTCCTGCATGGCCAGACTCAATACAGGGGCTTATCAATTAGAGATTTTTCAGCACGGGCGCTTATGATCTTTAATTGATTAGCCCCTACACTGAAAGAGAAGTCTGGCAGCGAGACTAGCAACACTAGCTTGCTCTAAGGATATCTCGAAGGATATTGTCTACTGGCAAGTTGATCGCTGGTTAACTATTGCTGTCGCATTCCCTGCGTTGCCTGCAGTGTTACTACACACCAGGGTAAGGAATAAGTGCTGTATAGTGTCATAATGAATGGTAGTAATTTATAGTTTTGCATATTCCACTGTTTGTCTTCAGCATTTATAAGTGGGCTGCAGGTGCCCTAAGGGTGCTTACTAGCAAGATTCCATAAATCCAACCATAGAATGTGTGAAAACCAAAAATATGGCAGTCCAGTGTTCCAGTCCAGTAGTCCAGTCCAGTAGTCCAGTCCACTGAATAGTGACCCCCCAGTGACTTTGCATATGGACTTGCCTTGCAATCATTTAAAGGTTTGTGTGTCACCACAAAATTGTCACCGAACTTCTTTTGCAGTACTTGCTCTAGTAAATCATTCTTTCTCGATTCAGTTCTTTGGACTGCCACGGCAAGATCATTGATGGCACGAAGCATTACACTGGCATCCTTCCCACTTCTAATAATGTCTTGTATTGATCTTAGGGACATGATCTTGCCACATGAGACGCAATCCTGGGTCAAAATAGTTTGAATTGTTTCGAAGCTCTCTAATTTATTGTATAAACTCACCCAATCAATTCCACAGTTCGTGGTAGCTGAACTTACCGGCATGGGGTTTTTGTCCTAATACACGTATCTGTGTATAAACTGTTTCCACATTAAACTCTACTTAAAACATAATCTTCATCACAGAGGATCGACACAATCAGTATCATGTTTCTTAAGCCGAAGAGTGTGTGACATCCATCCTCATGTAGTGAAAACAAGCATGCATAGCATGATATGCTCTAGATAGCTGCTTCAGCAGCCTTAGTTTTGTCAAGGTGGTCATCGTCACCTTATTTGACCAATTGTCGCCTACCGCTACTCTGGTAGGAGCCAACACAAGATTTTGGCGGTGATTGTACCAGACCTTTGTGTAGCAGTCTGCAGGAAAAAGGGGCTGGCCACACGAGAGTAGTATGTAACTGGCTTGAGGTGTTCATTACATCTGGTCTGTATGCATAAAAAATGTTCCAATTCTCTTCCCTTTTCAGAGACATCCAGAGGGAGTGGTATCAGTATCATTTAAGGAGTTTGAGGGTGCTGATGCTTGTGTGCTAGTAAGTGGTGTGTGTAGTGTAGTGTAGTGTGTGTGTGTGTGTGTAGTGTAGTGTAGTGTAGTGGTGTGTAGTGTAGTGTAGTGTAGTGTAGTGTAGTGTAGTGTAGTGTAGTGTAGTGTGGGTGTGTGAGTGAGTGGTGTGTGTAGTGTGGGGTGTGTGTGTAGTGTAGTGTAGTGTGTGTGTGTAGTGTAGTGTGTGTAGTGTGTGTGTGTAGTATATTAGTAACACCATACATACAGTTATTATGGTGAATACTGATGATCCTGTTATTGTAATTATCCAGTTTATGTACTTGTCCACAATTCACTACTTTATTGTGTCCAGACCCAGCCCCTGGGCCTGGGCCTGGTGACAATGATCAAAAATTTTGCTATGCATTTTTGAACCAATCAGATATTCCAAATTTGCTCTACAAAATGACTAGCTGGATTGATAATGGCCAACCTAATCCATGGACTCATCTATGGTACGGTGGAGGACAGAGAAATGTAACTCAAGTCACCTCATTACACAATGGGTGTAATGGTAGACATAGCAGTCAACTTTCATCAGTTTGTGATCAGCTTCAGCACTTGGCCAGTTGAGCTTATAGTTGTTTTTCACTAATTATATTAACTGTATCTTTATAAATCATCAGGATTATTGACCAGTGTAAGCTTACAATGGTGTACATTATTCTGTCTGTTGTTAGGCACTAAATGGTCGATGGTTTGCTTCCCGGCAACTATTAGCTGCTCACTGGGATGGCTTCACACAATATGATGTGGAAGAGACAACGGAGGAACGTGAGAAGAGACTGAAACAATGGGAACAGTTTTTAACAACAGTATGTGTGTCTGTATAACTCTCTGTTCTGTAGTGTCTTTGTGTATCTACACTATATATCACCAGTGGTCACCTTGAATAGTGGCCACCCTTTGAATAGTGGCCACCCTTTGTAGTGGTTGCCCTTTGAATAGTGACTATCCC
Organism: Dysidea avara; assembly: GCF_963678975.1. NCBI lineage: Eukaryota > Metazoa > Porifera > Demospongiae > Dictyoceratida > Dysideidae > Dysidea > Dysidea avara. The sequence goes on from NC_089277.1 coordinate 1,049,917, forward strand.
TTGAATAGTAGCCACCCTTTGAATAGTGGTCACCTTGAATAGTAGCCACCCTTTGAATAGTGGTCACCTTGAATAGTAGCCACCCTTTGAATAGTGGTCACCTTGAATAGTAGCCACCCTTTGAATAGTGGTCACCTTGAATAGTAGCCACCCTTTGATTAGTGGTTACCTTGAATAGTAGCCACCCTTTGAATAGTGACTATCCCTTGAATAGTGGTCACCTTGAATAGTGGCTACCCTTTGATAGTGGCCATTCTTTAACAGTAACTAGCCTTTGAATAGTGGTCACCCTTTGAATAGTGACCACTCTGCCTTTAAGAATGACCAGCCTTTGAACAGTGGTCACCCTTTGAATAGTGGTCACCCTTTGAATAGTGGTCACCCTTTGAATAGTGACCACTCTGCCTTTAAGAATGACCAGCCTTTGAACAGTGGTCACCCTGTGAATAGTGGTCACCCTTTGAATAGTGGTCACCCTTTGAATAGTGACCACTCTGCCTTTAAGAATGACCAGCCTTTGAACAGTGGTCACCCTTTGAATAGTGGTCACTCTTTGAATAGTGGTCACCCTTTGAATAGTGGTCACCCTTTGAACAGTGGTCACCCTTTGAGTAGTGGTCACCCTTTGAATAGTGGTCACCCTTTGAGTAGTGGTCACCCTTTGAATAGTGGTCACCCTTTGAATAGTGGTTACCCTTTGAATAGTGGTCACCCTTTGAACAGTGGTCACTCTTTGAATAGTGGCCACTCTGCCTTTAAGAATGACCAGCCTTTGAACAGTGGTCACCCTTTGAATAGTGGTCACCCTTTGAACAGTGGTCACCCTTTGAATAGTGGCCACTCTGCCTTTAAGAATGACCAGCCTTTGAACAGTGGTCACCCTTTGAATAGTAGTCACCCTTTGACTATCCCTTGAATAGTGGCTACCCTTTGATAGTGGCCATTCTTTGCCTTTTAACAGTAACTAGCCTTTGAATAGTGGTCACCCTTTGAATAGTGACCACTCTGCCTTTAAGAATGACCAGCCTTTGAACAGTGGTCACCCTTTGAATAGTGGTCACCCTTTGAATACTGGTCACCCTTTGAATAGTAGCCACATCATATTTGGCTAATACATGCAAACGGCAGTGTATAAAAAGAAAAAAACATCTCCATGATGACCTTCATGATGAAGACCTTCATGATGAAGATAAACATTTTGGTTGCAATAGTTAGTGCCTTTAAAGAGGGCAACTGTGAAATAATGTTCCGTTATATTAGTAAATATGTCACTATTGTTCTGTTTGTCTTTACTGTAGTCATAACAACAGTGTGGTGTGATATCATCACATGATCTCTCTACTACAAGACCACATGACTACGTGTATTGTTGACTGTCCGTCCATCTGTGTGTGTGTGTCAAATTGTAACATAATAGCATTGGTATTGTTGTGTTGATATTAACCTGATGTTATATACACTACCCTACTGTGGAGCCACTAGTCAGTACAATAGGGGGGAGTTGAAACTGTTTAATGTCCCGCTCAGGGACTTGATCACCAGCTAACAAGTACCTAAGGAGTTACCAGCTGGGATCAGCAACTTCCACTGAATTCAACCTCACACATTACTTCTTGCAGTAAAGGATTTTACTATAGATCAGGTCTATGAATATAATTCAGAGAAGCCAGTCAATGTGAACATCACAAACTTCATAGGCCACACCTGGTTGAAATACATGTGGGTTGTAGATCTTCAGCTATCCGACCCTTGTTTATCTGTACCCTAGTTTTTTTCCGAAATTGGAAATGGCTGTTTTATTAGAGTATTTTGAGTACAGTTGTGCATTCTATTAGAGTATATCAACAGAGCTCTGTATAAATGTATGGGCTCCAGTTATCCAAACAATTCACTTATCCATTGTCTGAGACCATTGGGGTTGAGAGGGTCCAACAGTTTTGTAAGGAGTAGAAATTGTAACATGGAGATGATAAAAATTAATTATGACTTGAATGTTTGTAAATGATAAGCACAAATTGCATTTACCCACTGCCTGGTTATCCACACCCAGCCATGAACCGTATTTTTCTTAAGATATTTCATAAGTATCATGTGTGCACATACAAGTTACAAAATTTGATATATGCTGTGATGGTCAGCGTAACTGATGGTAGTCTATTGTTAATTAATAACCAACCGACCCATCTCACCACTGTTACCATCACTACCAGGAGGTCAAATTATCACTTTAATTCTGAGTTGCTACCAGTATCCTCACAACTAGCAGAAGGATCACTTACCAACTTTTAATCCTTCCTCGCTCCAATCTGGTTGATTAAATTTTGAACCAAACAAATCACTTGTCATCTCAGACTTGTATGTTTGTCATCTACTTAGTGGAGTAGTGATTCTGTTCCAGTCCACAGGTAACAACTCCAGTCCACAGGTAACAGCTCCAGTCCACAGGTAACAGCGTGAGTGAAGTTTGAGAAGCAAAACCAATAATACTGGCATATATTTTAAGTTGGTGATTTGTGGTATATTCAAGGCACAAGCATGGAATGTCTCTTGAGCCTAAACTGACGACTTGGCACATATTCCAAGGTGACCTATAGTATGTCACATTAACCACAGGCATACAATCTGGTCACCATCCTAATATGGTGATGATACAGGTCTCACCATTAGCATGTCATCAATGTGTGCTAGTGGCCACACATGTGGTAGGTGTTAATCTGGTCAGCTTTACTGGTTACTGGTTGACAAACAGTGTCTGATTGGTTGAAATTTGCCAGTATGCGGAGTGCAAATCAAAGCCATACGACTACTACAACATAGTGAACTACAAAGACACCTACCAACTACCTGGAATCTTCAGTTATGCTAGAATAACAGGTTAGTATAGACCATCTCAAGATGGCTGAGACTAGTAACAACAGTACTGTGTTCACCTTCTACAAAGATGTTCAAAATGAACTGGACAATCACTTCAGTAAGGCATTGTCCTCACCAGCAGAGAATGCAAGCAGTCATTCAGCCACTTCTCTGCTATCTAGTAAGTTATAAGCCAATAATAACTAACAAGCTAGGATGTGTAGCTGAATAGGTTCTGTATTGTACACTGAAGTTTTAAGTCTATTTTTAAAATTGCATCACATTCAAGGCTAGTTTGTTGTGTTATTGAAGTAGCATATTAAAGTGATAGCTAGTGTAGCAACACAGTTATTGCTGAGGTTAACAGCCCAGTATCCCTCCAGGCTTTATCAAGAAAAAAGACAGGCGTTAACTGACACTATTTCAGGTGGCTGCCTTATTTGGGTGCAGTTATACCACACTACAAAGGTACATGTAACATGCTTACTGTGAGCATGCTACACTGAAGCCTTCATGCTGCATCCTGAGGGTGCACTATATGGGTGCCTACATATTTGTTTGTTTACAGCTTGTAATTGTAATAATTTGAATTGTGCACACCACAATACCTAAAACAGACATTATAACATTTAATCAGTTCATGTCAATAGTGTCCTGATTTAGATGGCTACTACACGTTTCCTTGTAGCTCCCTGTTATTTTTGTTCCATAAAATAACCATCCATTGTTCATTAATGTTTACAATGATGTTCCATCTTCATTACAGGTAGCTCATCGTCAAGTATTCTTCCTCCATTATCAGCCCCTCCCCTCCAGTCATGCAGCACAACATCTCCACTACAAGTGGTGTCTCCTTACTCTACTGGACAAGTGTCCTCTCCCACCTTTATCTACCCACCAATCTTCCCAGGGAATTCCCCAAGCACAACCAGCTCCAGGATGAGATTACAGATACTTCACCCAGAGATGTCCAACTATCTCATATATCCAGACATTGATACATTCCATGATCTTCCTAAGGTGCCGGGACAGTCAGATTTCCCTGGTCCCCCACCTAAAGTACAACTTAGTGATACAGTGGTGTACCCACCCAGCTTCCTAGCCTCTCCAGGATTGACACCACAAGCAGGGACTGTCCCTTACAGGCCAGCAGTGATGGACATGAGCCCCAGGCAACAAATGGTTTACCAGAATAGGCCACTATCATGGGATTGGCAAGGTAACAGGGAGGGTGTTCACTAAACTGGGGATGATAAGAAATGTCAAATATATGATTAGTCCAATGTTGAAATTCTAATTTCATTGCATTAATTTTACCAAAATTCCACATTTTTATGAATCATTTCCTTAATACAATACTATCTGGATTTTATCCAATAATACACACCAATAATACACACCAATAATACACTACATATTAGCAATTTTGATAGTTGTAACATTATAATATGATGAAACCTCTCACAATAGAACACACAAGGACTGATCCCAACAGTTCTAGTTCCATATAGTGTTGAAGAGGACAGCCTCTAATGGGTGATCCAAAGTGTCCTACTGATTTTCACTTCATCAGCTGTTTATATGCTGTACAGTACAACTCCCACTATTGTAGTGGTGTCCATATTTGTCTTATTCAAGTCAGATATGCTTCACCACATTGAAGTTGACTGGTTTCTAAATGTTGTGGTGTTATTATTCCAGTCACAGTAATGTTGGTCAAGTGGTCTATGATGTAGCATGTGATGTTTGAAGGCCTGAGGGCATGGATATAAACTATGTGAATTGCCCACTCAACTGTACTGGCACCTTTTGATATCAGCTGTTGGTTTTGGTACACAATTACGTAGGTGTGAGTGTAGAGTGACTAAGTGGGCAATAGCTTTCAAGGTCAGAGTGTGTGTGTGTGTGTGTGTATGCTGTGTGCATGTTTAAACTGTGTGTGGTTGTGTTGTTGTATGGAAGAACAGCTGTGCTGAAATATTGGACCTAAAATAGAAATCAATCACATTGTGTGTGATGTGGTCCAGCAAAATCAGCACATTTCTTTATTCAACATCAAAGACCACTCTTCACAATGTCCTGTACAAGGTGATAATGATAATTTCAATACTAACCACATGTTAAAACATTATTAAAAGAAGTGGTTGACCTAACCACACCAATAATAACCAATTATATAGCATTATTATTATTAACGAAAATTAGATAACATAATATTTTTAATGGTAATTCATTTCTTCACCCTCAACAGATTACCCAGCTGCTGCAGCAGCTCCAGCCTCTGCAGGCAGCACCCAGCCACTCCCTCCCAGCAACACCATCATGGACAGCTACCATAACAATCACATGATCGAGTCACCCACCCTAATATGGTAGACTACAACTATTAATATTTATCATTAGAATAGTGTGACACACTATAATATCACAAATGTGTACATTATCACCTTAAAACTATATTATACTATAGTATACTATAATATACTTCTGTGTTAAACAGTTACACATGTCATTCATGGTCATTGCTGATATCACTAATACTATACTCCATAGGGGAATACTTAAGGTAGCTGGTGACCTTATCACATGGTGACCTATTAAGCAGGTATCCGGCCACTTTAGACACAAACAACATTTAGGGATTATCAATCTGGCTGGTTTGAAATGCTCCTAGTTTGTGCCAGATGTAGGTACATCAGTCAGTACACACATACACGAGTCATTGTAGTCAACCAATAGTGTCTGGATCAGTTTATACAACACACTGGAATTTGAGAGTGTAAACAACTTCGACAAGGTGTAAGTGATGCAATAGTGACAAAGTCTCCGCCTTATTGCATCATGTTGACCCCAACTAACACCATGATGACCAAGTAACATCAATGGTGGGTGTGATTTGTTAATCAGTGGTTAACCACCACCAGTATGGTACCTCTCTACAACATGTCATAATCCTTTTATCTCCTCACTAATAAGGCTTCCATATAAAATTCCAGTTTTATCTTAGAAAGTGGACAATCTCCAAAAGCAAATCATTATGTTACATCAATATTAGAACCTGTTTTTAACAGCCACCTCTCTAAAAAGGCCAACATTAAAATTAATTATCTTACTTTGCCTGTCCATGTAGACAACTGGCTTACACAACAAAACTACTTAACAATGAAACTCTAGTAGTCTGTTCATCTTGTGAATTAAAACAAAACAGGTGACTTGAATCAGATGGAATGTGTCTTGCAGTACCATCTTCAAGTACTCTAGTTAGTCAGAGATGGCAGCCATTTTGCAAAAAGTATGGAATGGTATCCTGATTATCAAGGTCAGTTTATGTACTAAGGGATACTTTGGGACCTTAACTAAGTGTCTGGATTATGTAGGTGTCCTCAAGTGTCCACATTAACAGGTTACAGTACAGTTGATATTATACAGTAATGATTTATAATATAGAAGTGATTGGGTTGTTGTTAATGTCTGTGTTGTGAGTAATGTCGTGTGTAATAATGACCACCCCGGGGGTGTGTCCTGTATGTCGGTTGTGGCGGTGGTAGCCCAGGCCAGTGATGCTGGTGGTATGACTTGTACGGCTTCACTGCCGGATGTAATGATATTGTAGAATAGCTGTCGCCTCTAATGAAATGGATCACATGATCAGATAATTATATGAGCTACTTACATGTTGGGTAGTACTGGGTAATGGTAGGTCATGTGATCCCCTAATGAGAAACATAAATAAAAAAGATTCATACACTTCAAAACAATGAGTACTACCAGTACCCTGCAAAGAAATACATCAGTCAGTAAGTTTAAACCATACAGTTTGAATTTGGTGGAGAATATGCAACCAGGAATATAACCCTTCTTGACTGGTTGTATCCTATCTACCACCAAGAGTTCATAATATATATATTGAGGAGAGTATCCTACTCTCATATACCCCTATAGACAGTGTTGGGAGTAACGCGTTACGTAATATTATTACTTTTGTGGTAACTAAGTAATATAATGAAATACACTATAAAAACAGGTAATATAACTCAAGTTACTTTACTTACAAATGTAACGCGTTACCTAAGTAATATAGTTGCTGTAACGAGTCTAATATTATATAATATTACTACTACAAGTAACGAAGTTACTAATCTCATTAGTTATCCTCTGAGTAACGCCTAACCACAATGAAGTAACGAAGCCTACTGAATGAAGCTTATTCACCAGCTTCTTACTTATAACCAAGATTTGCACATTGTCCAACAACGCAATCATGTCACGTGATAAAGTGGTAGTTTCACACGTGAAAGCTTAAGGCTGTGAACACAAAGTAATATAATATGTAATATTATTTATTTTATGGGTAATATGTAACTGTAACTAAATAGTTCAGTTGCAAGTAATATGTAATATGTAACTAGTTACTTGCCCAACACTGCCTGTAGAAGGGCGTATCATGAAGTTATGACGTAGGACTTCTGAGTTCGTCTGTTTTTCTTTGTATAATTAATGATGTCATTAGTTGAACATAGTATCGATTGGACGCGTGCCTAACAACATTGCTAGCAACCAAATTAACTCCAGCTCTAAGCATTTCTCACCAAACTACAATCGTTCCTTCATGGGTTAAGACCGCTTCGTAGGCGTTTCTTGTTAGGCCATTCGCGGATACGGCTATCCTGAGCGTTGCAAGTGTAAAATGGTACTAACAATCTTACACTTTTATGGCTGCTCATACGTCACAAACCACAACATCTTGTCGTTACGTCATAACTTCACAATACGCCCTTCTACAGGGGTATATGAGAGTAGGATCCTCTCCTCAGTATATATATTATGAACTCTTGGTACTACTAACTCCACATTGTTTCTTTGTAAATTATTTTGACAGATTCTAAATATTATACTGGGTGAGTGGTTATCACACCATCCAGTGAACAGTAAAGTTCACCACTACAGGTGGGTGTGACATCTGTGGCACTATTACATGACTGGACACTACATAAGCCGACAATGATTGAAGATTAACATCACCATTGTGAATCCCAATTATGAGACACTAAAATTATTGCTCCTACGGAAATGCATGAGAACCATTGTATATGTGACTAGCAGTGTTGGGTGTAACGCGTTACGTAATATTATTACTTTTGTGATAACTAAGTAATATAACGAAATACGCTATAAAAACAGGTAATGTAACTTAAGTTACTTTACTTACAATTATAACACTTTACCTAAGTAATATAGTTACTGTAACGAATGTAATATTATTACTACAAGTAACGAAGTTACTAATCTTGTTAGTAATCCACTGAGTAACGCCTAGCCACAACGAAGTAATGAAGCCTATACTGAATGAAGCTTATTCACCAGCTTCTTACTTATAACCAAGATTTACACATTGCCCAACAATGAAATCATGTCACATGATAAGGTAGTAGTATCACACGTGACAGCTTAAGGCTGTGGACACAAAGTAATATAATACGTAATATATTATTATAGTTACTTTATTTTATGGGTAATATAACTGCTTTAGACTCTATTTCACATTACACTCAGATTATTTACCTCATCCACGGCTGTTTCTACTGTAGGCTCGGAAAAAGAGACTGGTTTTTTACAATGATACTAGCGCCATGGCAACTATGTGTCCTCACGTGACTAAATAATCGTGCTCGTTAAATCACTGCACGTGAATAACGCATAGCGATTGGACAAACCCGATTTTGAGCATATGTTATATTGTGCTTAAAGGCGTGGAGTATATTAGAAAACAAGGTGGAGTATATGAGATTTATTACCCACTCAAAACAGCCTAAATAGAGTCTAAGTAACTGTAACTAAATAGTTCAGTTGCAAGTAATATGTAATATGTAACTAGTTACTTTTACAAAGTAACTTGCCCAACACTGGTGACTATAATGCTAGGCTGACTTACTTGGTCCAATCATTGCAGAGTCCCAGTGGGTGTGGTTGACAGGAGTGGACTCATCTAGTGGAGGAATCATGTGTGCTGGACTCCACTGACGATTACTCCTACTGAAAGGGAAAACTCCCACATGCCCTGAGGGTAGGGGTGTGGTACAGCTCACCTGACACTCCCCTTGTTGGACTTGATGTAATTCTGGAGATAATTTGATGACTGTCGCCTTGGTAATGGCTTTAACTTTGGAGGTTTAAGTGACTAAGAATATATTATTAGCTGATAACTTCAAGACATGAATGGAATAATACAAGAGATTGAAATTTGAATAACTTATAACAACATTTAAGATATGAACTTAGGAATATTTTTTTATAACATTTCTTATGTGGACAATCTTACAAGTCACATACTATATGTATCCTTCCCAAGTTGATATCACAACAAAATATGTTACTTTCACAGTTTATCCAGATATGAACATAGTGACTTATATTCCTACCTTAATAGATTGAGCTACTTTTGATTGCTGCAAATATGAGCCACATCTCTTGTTCCCAGATTTGTGGTGGATATCTTCCTGGTACGAAGTGTCACAGCTTTGTGATTTATATAATAACTTTGATCTTATTCCACCATGAGTCATTTCTATTCCAGTACTAGCATGAAGTCTTTTCCGGTTCCCATTCCAACTATTAGATGATGGTTCACTGTCATTCCAATGATTATGTACAATTTGGGGGTGTGGCTCATGTTGCTGTTCTCCAGTTGTAGCTGCAGCTGCAGTGTTCGTTAGTGAAAATGAGTCAAGCCCAGCTCTTAATTCTTCCACCCTTTCCTGTTGTGTATGGGACAGTCCAACACCTTCAAAATTAGCCTCCATCATTGCCATGGTGATGGCCATCTGTTCATGGACGTAGGAGTTAAAGCTGTTACTATTTCTCAACTTTCGACGCTGTCCATCTTGTGCCCTCCCCTCTTGTGGTGGTGCTGTAGTGCAGAGTACATACTGTAGTAGCTCAGGGTCTTATTAGACAAGGGGACACCTCACTATAATGGACACCAGATCGTCCTCTTTCAGAGAGGTAAATGCTTCTTTTTCTTCAAATAATAGAAGAACGGATCACTACATATAGCTGGTGTAATGTGGTGCATTAATTTGATGAAGGCCACACCAATGAATTTCGTAAAATTTTGTAAAATCACTGAGAAAGACAGCCTAAAGGGAGAGGGTACAGCTACACAACCCCAGGTAATGCAGTGGTGGTAGAAATAAAAGCAGGCAACTTCTAACCATTTCAGCATATGACCTATGACCCAAGTTGTTGTGCATTTTTCATTAACAACCCCAAACAACAACAACAAAGGAACTGATTTATGAGTCTTCTGACTGGTATTGGGTTATATACAACTGAAGTTAGTAATTCCTACAGCTCAGCTGCAATGAAAAGCAAAAAAAAATCTTTTTGACGTCTTACCAACAATCAACACATCAGCGTCTAAACACAAGGTCCAAGTATTTTGGATATATAATATTTTTGATAGACTGACAGGCTTGAGACCAACCAATAGTGTCCTGATTATCAAGGTGTCCTGATTATCAAGGTGTCCTGATTTTCCAGGTCAGTTTATATACTAAGGGATACTTTGGGACCTTAACTAAGTGTCTGGATTATGTAGGTGTCCTCAAGTGTCCATATTAACAGGTTACAGATTACACAAGTTTCTTACCTTCTAGGTTAGTCTCTGGATTCCTATTACTCTTCTGACCTCTATAACATGTCTGTATAGTGACCGCAACATGTTCCTCCTGGTTATGGGAGACCACAGGTTGCTCGTCATGGTCTAAAGAGTCTGATACAGGCATCTCATCTATGGGTATACTAATAGGTGTATCACTGCTATCTTCAGTTTGTTCTGATGGTGGAGGGTATCCCCCTGTTGTAGTAACCATGGCAGCTGAGGACAAGGAAGCCTTACTAGCTTCTACTAGAGGTGACGGTTTTGCTTTAGGTCTTTTAAGGACAGGAATTTTTGACACACAACTTGAAGCTCTGCTTGATGTCTGTGAAGACTTCGCTGAGCCATGAACTAACCTTCCTTTATCACTGACTATGTCATTGTCACTGTTAATATGTTGTTGAGGTGTAGTGCTGTGTACTGGTGAAGTAGCACCATTGTTTACTGGTGTGTTCTCATTGGTTCGTTTATCTACATGTTGGTTGCTATGGGACGAGTTCCTAGCAACTGAATCAGCAGCTCTTGAATGACGCTGCGTGTTGTCTCTTTCACCATCACGTAACGTGCTTGCAGCAACTGGTTCCGGCCCGTCATCTTCCAGAGAGTCATCACTGAGGTTGACGTCTTCTTGGACGTGTTTACCCGCCGCTTTGAGGTGCCGACTCCGCTGGGATAGCTGCTTCGAATTAGTTAACGAATTAGCACCGTTCTCTTCTCCATCTGGTTCACGTCTATTCCTATTTTCCCCACTCGACATATCACCCCAGTGATCCCATTATTTAAACCCACAAGTAAATGTTCCGTACTCGCCCCCGCCTTCAGTTACATTACTGTCGTGGGTGTGGCTGATACAATGCAGTTCCTGCGAACTACAGATCATCACGCTTAGTTGTTTTAACTGTTATATAACTATAACAACTTTTAATAAAAAGGTGGAGCTAAGGTGGTCTGATTTTGCAGTTTGGTTGTGTGCTATATCCCGCGAAAATTCTACGACCAGTCTTATTAGTTTAGCATTGCTGAGCAAGCAGCACAGCTGGTAGGCTGCCACTAACACTAGGTTGAGGCTGTACTACAGTGAGTAACTAGGTAGCGAATAGTGAAGTTATCCCTTGATCCCAAACTATGCCATATTAAATACTATGATTAAAGATTTAACGAAAACTAGAGAAGCTGCTGGAGTGATATGGACATCGAGCCGTCCGCACCTCGTGTTGTACTAAGCCACAAGGGACGCCAGTACGACTCTGGCATAGTCCACGACTCAAGTCCTACACGATCTATGCAGATGGACGGAGGACCGCTGCAGCAGATCAGCCACTCCCCTTACGTGTCTTCGCTCCCCCCAGCTGTCGCCAATGTTCCCAAGGAAGATATACGAGGATTTCTCCACCACAAGAGAGTAGGGAACTACCTGCTGGGACGAACACTAGGAGAAGGATCGTTTGCAAAAGTCAAAGAAGGAATGCATGTCACCACTGGAGAAAAGGTAAACATATAAATGCATTATAACACGTGCAAGGAAGAATGGTTGCGACCACACACATCATAGCCATTAGCTGTTAGTTATTGGCACTGGCTACAAAATGGTAGCTATTACCTACATAAAGATCTTACTCTCTTCTGTATCATATTTTTACCATTCATGCAGCCAGCACATGCTCAGTAGCTACCAGTTGTCACTTTCAGATTTGTACCATTGATATTGGCGACTAAGTTTTAAATGACTGGTTCTTGCATATTGTGGTCCCATGTTTTGACTGTACTGGCTTTTGTGTTTACTCTCCAGTGCCTGACTGGTAGAATAGTTTTACGTACATAGCAGACGTTGTAATGGTACGCATGTCTACACCATACAGGTTGCTGTTAAAGTGATAGACAAGAAGAAAGCTAAAGATGACAGTTATGTAGCAAAGAACATGCGTAGAGAAGCCAGGTTACTGCAGTCAGTATGTCATCCTAACATCATCAAGTTATTGGAGGTGATAGAGACTGATAACAGTTACTACCTAGTAACAGAGCTCTGCTCTGGTGGAGAGCTAATGCAATACATCTACAAGCAGAACTTTTTGGAGGAAGCTGAAGTGAGAAAGTTTGTCAAACAAATTGTGTCTGCAGTAGATCACCTTCACAAGAGCAACATTATCCACAGGTGAATCAGTGGTTATAATATTGCTTCTTTGTTTACACCCATCCTTTATCCCACTGGCTTTGTGGGATTAGCTGTGGTCTTGGTTAATTGCATTCCTCCATCTCCACATTGCACGTTCAGCTAATTAATTAATTGTTTGTAATTATAGGGACTTGAAGGTGGAGAACTTGCTGCTTGATGCAAACATGGACTTGAGGATAATCGGTGAGTTTGTGGTCAATCATCACCTTACTACAACATATATGTCTATTCCATATTTGGTTTTGTTATTATGTACATAAACAAAGGAAATATTCTGCGTGCTTAGATGACAGTGCATGTTATTTCCTGCCATTTTCCTTGATATTCAGTTTCATCGTTTGTTTACAGATTTTGGTCTCAGCAATGTCTACCTCTCAGAGCAGGAAGATGGCACAATGGAACAATGTGCCACTCAGTGTGGTTCCCCAGCATATGCTGCTCCAGAATTACTGGGTCATAAGAGCTATGGACCAGTAGTTGATGTTTGGAGCATGTAAGTGGTCGTTGCTGTGATGTACTATGTTATACACACATGTATGTGTGTAGTGGAGTGAATATGTACGCCATGTTGACTGGACGTCTTCCCTTTACTGTGGAGCCCTTCAACATCGCTGCACTGCACGCTAAGATGCTTGATAACAAGATGGAGCCAATTCCAGACCATCTCAGCTCTGGTAAGTACCAGAGAAACTGATACACATTCAAGTTAACTTGTTGCTCATTAGGTTGCAAAGATCTGATGTGTGCAATGCTCAACCCAAAGCCTGAGGAAAGGATCACACTAGAAGACACCATGAAGCACCCTTGGCTAAATGTTGGCCTGATAGTGCCATTTGGTCCCGCTCCCTACCCTGGGTTTCCTAAGGAAGAAGACATCAACCAAGACATCTTAGAACACATGAAGCGTTGTATGAGCATCTCGGCCACTCTCAGTGAGATCAAGTCTTGTCTGATGAACAACAGAGCAGTCCAATCATCTGCTGTCTACTGGTTACTGGAAATGAGATTGAAGAGGTACATTAAACTACACCAACCAAAGAAGTCTAAGGTTAGAAAGACTTCTCTTGATGATGGCTTCAGTGAGGGCATAGTTGAGGAGACAATTCAATTACCAAGAACCGTCAAGAGGACTGGCTCAAAGGTAAGGAGAACACCTTAAGTGTATTACCAGTCAATTGTCTCATTCTACAGAAGGGTAGTAGGATGAGGCGATCAAACACTGAGAAAGATGTTACAGCATTAGTCAAGGGAACCACTGAAGGTTCATCACTGCAACACCGACGATTCTCTGGATCGTCTCGACTAAATGAGAGGAGGAAATCATTGCCAGTAGAACACCTTCGAGATGATATTCAAAAGTTGAACTTCTTCACCAGAGAAGAAAAAACATTATCAATTCCACGCACTAGAACACTTTCCAGTAAGTACCCTTCATGCTAATAGTTTGTATATTATTGATATTATTTAACAGCTTCTAGTGGCAACACTCCAGTTGGACTATTCCCAGTAGCAGTGGATAGGACTAATAGGTTCACTCCTAGTACATCTCCTGGCTCACCAATGGAGCACTTAGAGGAAGGCTATTTTGTTTCAATGAAAAGGAACAATTCAGGAGAACTCAATGCCATTAGACAGGCACTGGGTAGGACGGTACATCAGGCAGCATGGACGTCTTCTCGTACTGGAAGCATTCCTGGTTCTGTAGCCAGTTCTCGTTCCAGTTCCAGGCCCAGTTCCCATTACGAATGTGACATGGACCATGATGAGCTAATGGTGTCAGAACCTGGTAACTTACAATTCCTTCGTAAGGAAAATGGATTTCAGGATGAAGAACTTGAGCACCATAAACTACCCTTCATATCACAACCCCCTCATTCTGCTAAACGAAAGAACAGTTCAGGAAAGCCGCCACAACGTCGGAAATCCTTACCGGATGAATATGAATTGCAGTCAGAAATGACACCAGATGCATTCCTCAGTGAGGCATTGAGAGTGATGAGTAACATTAGAATGTTAGAGTTTGAAATGAGGAACTCTTCTGTGATAGCTTGTCAGTTTAAAGGAGTCCGTTTCCACATCACTATAAGTCGTGGAGGAAAGGGACGTCACCGGATGCACTTTGAGTGGATGTCTGGTGGAAATGAAAAATACTACGCAGAAATACGAGACCACATGATCAATATGTTGGTTTTATAATTTCTGTATAATTATTTATTTCTTGTATTGTCATTTTATTTACTCATGATTTTAATTTAATTATATAAATTGATATTCTGTTCAAACTCAAGTATTCAGTAAACTTCAGTGCACATAGCTTGACATAGACCTTGTGAGTGCTTATAAGATGAAGCCATGTTAATTGTTGGGTTTTAATACTATAGCTGCACTCAGATCAGCCTCTGGTGGTACAAAAAGTATTGACATGGTAAATGATGTGGTTAAGGCCCTACACTTACCATGCAGACCAGAATAAAATACAACCTGCAGTTGATTTGTCCAGCTATATTCTTCCTGGCTACACATTAGTTGCGCTGTAGTGTTGATTTGCTGTCGGTAGGCTACAAAATTCTGATTGGCTATGAGAAAAGATGGGTCACTGACTCTATTCTGACACTTTTAACTAGACCTTTTGAGTCTAACAAATCATTAAACATGCTATACATTACGTTGGTGAACATCACCATTAAAGAAACTGACGAAACTACCTATTACTAGTAGGTGACTAAACAGTATAATCTCTTTACCCAATGAATGCTGCTTTGAACATGTGAGCTGCCTCCTTTTGAATAATAGGGGCTCACTACTCCATATAACTTTACAAGCATCACAGTCTGTTACAGTTGTATACTGAAGAACTGAATATACCATCTAAATCAACCAGTCAATGAAAAACAAAGGAATTATGTTAAATTACCCATGGTGTATCCTATTGTTTTCCAGCTAACAAAATAATACACCTGTCTTACTGTAGCTGAAATGACACTGGAAGGAAAGGCGGTTACATGTATTTCTCAAGTAAAATGTATTAACATCATCACTAAATTGTCATCACAAAATATATGAAAGGTAAAATAATTCATGCCAAGTCCATTATCGTCTTCACCACCACCTGGTCACAACAAAGGAGATCACCGTTATAGACATAACGTCACTTGAGAGGCTGTCCGACTGGTATGATGTGTCTATAGTACAAGATAAACAAGGTGACAATAATGAATCCAATACTACCCCTAAACTCTGTACAGTAGGGTAGTGACATTGTGGACCATGTGTTGACAGGTATCTGGAATTCTCTTTGTATTCAACTTCAACTAAAACAGCATGACCTCTTGTACATAATAACAGGCCACCCATTAATCCCCAGCAGACATTGTTACTTGTAACATATTACTTACAGTGAATGGCACTAGGGTTCCTCCTGGCATCTGACATCTCCTGATGGCCTCCCTTATATGGTATGGTTGGATGGCTGATGTGTTCTGTTGCTGTGACAACTGCTCTTTGGACTGGTCCTCATTCTATATAATGATCACCAAAATGATAATACCATGAAATGTACTATACATGTGTATACATTGGTGAGGACCTAGTGGAAAGGAGTGCCTGGATTTGTTGACAGTGATATGGTTGTTTTATTGGGTCAACAGTAGTAACCCCCTTTATAAAATTTACTGTTTGGTTAACCTTCAATAGTAAGAATTCATAATGTTGTAAACAATACATTTTTGTGGTTAATTAGTAAATAAAATAAAATAAGTCACCCAGTTCTACACAGAGGAGGTACAACACACGTTAATTGGCACCTAGTTTTTAATGATATCCCCTAAAGTAGCTTTTCAATTATTCTAGACAAATTCTATCAACTCTATCATACCTCCATAGCTGCTTACAAATAGTGATGCAGTATATATTTACTGGCATACACAAGAGTTTGTGAGTACTGTAAAACACCTCACGGTGGCTATGGGCTCCTCACAAGTACCTCCAGTCATAGTGACACATGGCAACAGGTAACAATTATAACTATCAAGGATCTGGCAACAACACACCTCACTAAGTAGACCACCAATGATAGATGATACAGATTCTTCTGCGGGAAGCTGCTCACTGATTGGCTGGATATTCAAAGGATCCTCATCCGTTACCCCATTCTGCTCACTAGATTTGTATTTCTTAGCCATACCCCCATTAGTGACAGAGAATGATAAAGGTCTCTTAACAGCTAAGTGATGGGCATTAAATGGATCAATGGTTGACTTCATGTCTTTCCTAACTAATAATGATAGCTCAACAACCTGTTGGGAGAAGTGTTAAGACTTAAACACACCACACAAAACTACATCACATAACAGAAACACTAGATACAAATTTGTGTAGAGAGATAGATACATTCAGCAATACATAGTTATAATGTTCACATGCTTTTAACTGCCGAAAATAAAGATGGCATTCTCAAAACATTAGTGTGACCCTGTACACACATGAAGGTCATGATGACCTCTCTATACAGATGGGATGGGCTAGCTATAGGAGGTTGACCATTGTGTCATTAGTAATAACAACACTTAAGTGTCCACAATGTAAACAATGGAACAATAAAAGTTATTTTAATAGTAACTATAGGATATCACTGGTAACTATAGGATATCACTGGTAACTATAGGATATTACTGTATATTACATTGTCATGTCCGAGGATCTTCATCCCTACTCTAACCATTGAATTCCACTTAGCCAAGGGACATAGAGCAACTCATTTATAATCTATTACTAAGACCAAGTGTCCTAAGGGAAAAAAAAGACAACTATATAGCAGGGACCTGGTTCAGAAGCAAAGGAAACCTCTCTGATGTTGTGTGATGTAAGTCCTGTTGGGTTCTAAGGCCAACGTGACAGGCATACACGCTACACACACAAACACACACACACACATGTACACACACACACACATGTACACACACACACATGTACACACAAACATGTACACACACACACACACACACACACACACACACACACACACACACACACACACACACACACACACAAACATGTACACACACGTACACACACACACACACACACACACAAACATGTACACACACACACACACACATAAACATGTACACACACACACACACACACACACACACACACACACACACACACACACACACACACACACACACACACACACACACACACACACACACACACACACTACACTACACAACACACACGCGTGTACTACACACCATACACACATACAAACAGACACACTTGTTGCACAGTATCGTAGGCAAGATATGCTAGCAGGTCCCAAGCTTGTTCGGCTATCTTAGTTTTGGTAATGGAGTCTGGCTCCAGCCACTCCTTGAATTTCTTGATGTTCTTACCACCTGTAACAGACAACAAGCTGAAATTAACAACACTACAATCAAGAACTATTAGTGTGAGTAAATCAGTTTTACAAATTGTGTAATCAGAAGTACTTCACAATATGAACTGTCACACAAATTTAACTTGTTGCCACCCGCTAACCACCACCAACAATCTGGCCAGTTGGCAAAAGATGTGAAAATCAAACATTTCAGGATTTAGTCCGGTTAGGGACCATACACTTTGGTCTTGAAAACTCTTTGCATGAGGCAAGTCAAGCCTTCCAGCATTAGGTCCTAACCTATATACAAGCAGATTTAGGCAGCCATTTTCATACCTTGCAAACAATTAAGCACTGTACATCATGTTAGCAGAGTTTACAACACTAAAGGAGAGAGTATCCACCTTCATTAGCCTGTTATATCTTGCATACTTGTGTATTTAAAAATGAAGTAGGGATCCAAGTGATAAAACTACTAAAATAAGAGATAGAGTATGAATGATGACAACATAGTCACCTGTGGGAAAATCCCTACATTGGCATGTTATACATAGCAAGTATATAGGAATTTATAGGAATAAAAAAGTAGTGAAACAAGGGAGGTTGGCTATAGACGTTTTTCCAGTGTAACGGACTAACTTAGTAAAATCCGGAAATGCGTTACATTGGTAGGCAACTATGCCAACCACTTGTGTGGTTGTAGGTTGTAATAACCGCAAGTCTAAGCAAAGCCTTATCAGTTTTTATCGGTTTCCAAAAAGAAAAGAAGAGGAAGAGCGTCGTCGAAAGTGGATTGCCTTTGTTTCAAGGAAGAACAGCGATGGTTCAGCTTGGAAACCGGGTAAAGGAGCCCGGGTTTGTTCAGAACATTTCATAACGGGCAAAAAGTCTAACGTGTATACTAACCCTGACTACGTACCATCTATTAAAGCCAAGAAGCCGCGAACTGCTGAATGTAATGCCACCCTGTCTCGTTTTGAACGTGCTAGCCGTCGAGCCAAATCACAGACGGAGAGGAGAAGGAAAGAAGAGAGAGACGCGCTGGAGCTTAGAAGAGTGGAGGAGGAGAAGAATCGTCGAAGCATTCGTGGCTTTAACAACGACCACATGTACACTGGCCCATACACTCGTCAAGTAGAGAACGGTGAAGAATCAAGGGAAGAACCACTGATGGAAGACTGTATCATTGGGGCAGAACTCGAGGTAGCGGAACTTGTAGACGACACGAGTTTACTGATAGATTTGCAGCCAGAATTGTTACAACCAAAGCACGATATTGCCACAGATTGTTGTATCCCAGCAGAAATAGGTATGGTAGTTGTTAGTTCAGTACAGTAATTCCTAGCTAACTGGGTAATTTCAACTCATCTGCACCCAATAGTGTTTTCTGCCTAATTCAGCCCGGCACCAGCCAGGAAATATTTAGTTCCAAGTTGACTAGAGTAGACAGATTTCACTGTAATAATGATTGCACGCTTGCACCTAAATACTCTTATGTACTTATGTGTTTGAACTTGGAACTTAGTCTCACGTAGCCAGACCTTTTCCACACAGGGGCTTATTGATTCCAATAAGCTGCTGCTCGTAAAAGATTCTGGAATAACAAACTTGTTTTAGCACCCTACAAGTCTGTAGGGTGTTACATGGTTAAATGGTTATATTCTTCATGTCGCAATGCAATGTCACAATAATTATATGCAGACTCTAATTAGTTTTGAATCGAACTCAACGGAGACTGCATATATATATACCACACCTGTGGTTGAGATCAAAAGCGCCGCACTGTGGTATATAACTGATATACCAGGCAAACTGTGGTATATAACTGATATCCCACGCTTTGTGCATGGCTACGCTTACCATATATAGTATAACTTCACACATTCCGCGAAATTCTTATCTAATAACAAGCACCTAAATCAACCAACAATTATTCACCTGAGCAATTTTCGATGAACTGTTGTCTCCTTCACTAACTTCAATAATCGCGAGTGGGTAGGCGTGGCACCGCCATAGAGTCTATAATATAAAATGCCTGATCCATCAAGGATTTCAAGTCTCTAATACTGACAAGAGCCTAGAATCACTCACCTGAGTAAGGAGGATTTTCAATGAACTTTTGTCTCCTTCACTGATCATGAGTAAATGGGCGTGGCACTGTTGAATCTAAAATGTCTGATCCATCAAGGATGTCTACTCAACAGGTGCTGTTTCACTATACTTTGCCATCTATAATCGTTTCATCTACTGGGCTGTAGAATATAACAGTTATAACACGATTACTCGGGATATGACAAAAATATAAGCACTAGCGCCTGCAGTGCTTGTGCATATATATTTGTCATATCCCTTGTAGGCGTGTTATAGCTATAAAATATATATTGTGACATTGCACCATGCACTGCAACCACTTGTTTCATTAACACCCTACAGGTTTGCTACTCCAAATCTCCCAGGCCCTTTTGCAAGCTGGCACTTTAAATGGAATCGATAAGCCCCTGCACGGAAAAAAGGTCTGGCTACGTGAGACTACTTGAAACTATTAACAGCTTTGGACAATCCTTAGTTTTTTGAACTTGAATTGTAAATAATGCTTTGTTTTATTTATTGTTATATTACTTCTTATAGAGTGCCAGACAGATGTAACTTGGAACACAGTTGAACAGCGGATCAACCTGCTAGAAACATTGTTACATCAAAGGCCTGAATTCAGTGTATCAACAATACTGAAGGGAAATGATAAACTGACTCGATTTTATACGGGAATGCCAACTTACAACAGTTTTGTAGCTTTTGTAAACTACATTGAACCCAAAGCTCTACATTTACAACCTTGGCGAGGAAGTGAAACCACCAAGCTGGATGAAGCTGTTTCAGCGGAAGTGTCGAGTTCACGAAGAAAAGGGTTTTCGTCATTGCCAGTGGCCGAGCAGCTGTTTGCAGTATTGATCAAGTTACGACGAGGGCTAGAATCTCTTGATGTTAGCATCAGGTTTAAGATCAGTGAGACTACTTACAGTAGAATGTTCACAACTTGGATAACATTTTTATCGAAAGAACTTAGATTACTTTTTCCATTTCCATCAAGGCACCTAGTGCAACAGTGGCTACCCGATCGTTTTAAGAAGTTCAGTAACATCCGTGTAATCATCGACTGTTATGAGATTGAGTGCCAGAGGCCATCTGGCTTGCTCAATTCCTCAAAGACCTATTCACAGTATAAAAGTCGTAATACCTGGAAAATTCTTGTAGGATGTACACCCACAGGACTGATAAGCTTTGTGTCAGAAGCATGGGGTGGAAGGATATCTGACAAAGAACTAACTGAAAGGTCAGGTCTGTTGGACATGCTAGAACCAGGGGACATGATAATGGCAGATAAGGGATTTGACATTCAAGAAATGGTAGCAGCTAGAGGAATCCTAGTAAATGTTCCTCCTCGGTTAGAATCTAAGCAAAAACAAATGCCAGCCTCAGATGTCGAGAAGACCCGGAGAATAGCTGAACTACGCATCCATGTGGAAAGGGCAATTGGAAGGGGACGTCGTTTTAAAGTCTTGAATGAAAAGTTCCCTAGCACAATGTATGATTTGGTTAGTGATGTTAACTCAGTATGTATGTATATTACTAACTTTGATAATCCCCTGGTCGTTTAATTAATGACTTTAATGTTGTAATATTTGAAATATTGTAAAACAGTGTAGTGATACACATACAAAGAAAATACACAAGTACAAATAAGATAAAATCACTTATCACTTGGCATTTTCCTTGTAGCACCAATGGACCGGACTTTGTCAATATATTGCATTGGTCTTTGGCTTATCTTAGTTTGTTAGCAACAATAATAATGCTAGGAATTTTTTATGTTGCTTCTAATCACTAATGAAGAGAGCCTGGGTGTGAGAATACAAAGTTTTATGCAGTCACCCCAAACTTCTCTAGGAACATGCACCTCGACAACAGTTCTGGTACAACATGGTAGAGGTAAAATTGTTCTAGTTTCTCTTCTAGGTTCTTCCAGTAGTCTGCATCAGCCAAAATCCTGTCTACCACCACAACGCCATTGCTGTACACAATGAAGTCACACCACTCAACACCTAATATTGCCATTTCTCCCTGTACTTGTGCATAATATCCATGGTTGGTAGGAAGGTGTAAGAGGCCATCAGATCCTTTCTTCATGAAAAAGGCAGGAAACTGTTCTGCTATCTCAGTGGGAGTGAGTTCAATTGTGATGGTACTCTTAATACTATATGGACACTTTATTTCAAGACAGCCATAACAACAAGTGTCAGTACTCCTACATAATATCTTCCCATCTGATGATGCTCCTAGGAAACTTTTGTCAGGTAGAAGATGTAACCCCGTCGGTTGCACTATCATGTCTTCACCAATTGATTGCCTGTTTTCTAAATAACATTGCCTGGCCTTTGCTTCGTTTTCTTTTCCCCACCGCATTGCAGGAGGTATGTGCTCCATGGGTCCATTATATCCCATAATGTCTATAACTAGTCTAGTTGGATCTGTTGCAGCTCGTCTCTTCAATATCTCACCAAACCGAGAACTAGTGAGCCTTCCATTATGTAGCACTATCCACAGTTCACTATCAGACTGCGTACGAGTAGCAGCTTCTATTGCTTCCACTTGACTGTTAGAAAGCTGCATGCTACTAATGAAGCGATGACAATCAACTACAGATGGATCAACTTGTACAGCATGTGTTTCACTGTTCCATGTTTTGTGTGAGAATAAAACATGATTCCAAAGACTAGGGTTATTGATCTCTGCAGCAGGCTGCAAACATCTAGGGTTTGGCGAGTCACGCCAAAACTGCTGTAGGCCTGTATTGGGTACAGAATTCTGCAAATCTGTCAATAACAAATGTAAATGGTTTTGATCAATTTCAATGCGATGTTCTGGTAAACGTGGATCAAATGAGCTTCTCTTGATTTCACTAACTCCTTGTGTTTCAGATCTAGGGGTGTCACCATGACTAGGTTTCACAAATTTCATATTCCGTGCACATTCTGGAGAAACGATTTTTTTTGGCGGTTGATGCCAAGCCATAGGTTGCGAAGTCTTTGATAATTCTGATGGCAATTCCTCATCATTAGCATGATAATCAATAAAAAACAAAAGAGCTGCAATGTGATTGCATGCCTGACCTAACCTATAAAGTACATAGTGTACATAATACATAAATTTTGCACCTATCATTGTATTGCCTTTAAACTATTATATATATATATATATGGGACTATGGTGGGGATTTGACATAGCATAAGGCCCAGTTTCAACATGGGGATTATTTGATGCTGTATAGAAAGTACAAAAAACAAAAAATACTTGGGCACTTAATGAATAGATGTCCAATACTTTTCCCCTGTAAAGCTCCACCTATGCCCAAGGGAGTGGGGCGATACAATTATAGGTGCATTACACCCACTGGTCACTTACCCTGATACACAAGAACATTTCCCAGCATACACGTCGCCATTGTCACCATTGACTGCAACATACACCTCAAGTGGAGTCTCACAAGACAGGGAATGATATACATAGGCTCTGAAGTACAGGACTCTCAAATTCAAATCATTGCTGACAGGACATTGATACAGCCATACATTCTTTACAAAGCCGTCATAAAAGAACTTAAAGGCTTTCAACTGCCTGTACGCATTCATGCTTTGCATATCAAACGTCTTGTCCCTTCCATACACAAGATATACTACCAAATTCATTAAGGTGAACTCCATCAGTATTCCAGACAACTTCTTTTCCCACCAAGTCACACTCGCAAAAGATGGCAGGCTGCGAAGGACGCGCTTTGTTTCTTCAGTCAAGTAAGATATGGTGGTGATATCATCTGACTCGGGATTTCCACACTGCAAAGCCCCAATACGAGCCATCCCCATAATTCGATCGATAATGTCATCCTTTCTAATGGAACCGGTTAAACGAACGTGAACTTCCTTAGCGAGCGTCTTCAATTCTTGCACCTTCAGCTTCTGCAACAATGTAGCAAGCAACTCTACTTCTTCATCAACCAGCTCCTGGCCTCGGAAAAGTAATTCCTTGGCTTCACAGAGCGCCGCCATTGTTGCGTTGCCTACCAACGTGACTAATTCCGGATTTTACGGACAACTTCGTTATACTGGAAAAACGTCTATACTTGAAGATATACTAGTGGACAAGTATAGACTGAATTAGGGATTAAATGTCCACTAGTATGTAGGTGACCTCCCTTGTTTCACTACTTTTTGATCCCTATTTGAACTTAAAATCCTTACACTTATTTTTGCAACATTGTTATACTGGTGAAACTCTACATACCGCATTAGAAGAGAGAATGGTGACAAGTTTATTGTTTTCGTCAGAACGTGTGCCGCAACTATTAATTTCTAAAATAGCAAAGTGGCTATTATGCTTTGTCTCAGCTCAGCCCAGAGTTACAATTGAATAACACTACGAGAAGCATTACACGGACCTCTGCAATTAATCCAGTCACAATTGGAAAACTTCCAGATGTAGAGAAACCATTGTATGGCACTACCATGAATCAACACCTTGGGCTGTCAGCAAAAAGAAATGAGACACAAAGGAGGACACTGGTAAGTCCATGAAGCATGCATTGTACGTACTGCGGTATGCCAAAAGGCACTTGTCCAGCTGAAGCAATGTTGAACAGCGAAAAATCTAGCCTGTAGCCTTTATTGTGCTTGTCTCAAGGCATCAGTCAGTCAGTCAGTCAGTCAGTCAGTCAGTCAGTCAGCAGGAAATTCCACTAAATAATTTAAATAAATTGTAACAATTTATTGGAAGCCTTTAGGATCATACTGAAGGCACTTTTGGGCTTGGTTGCAATACTGCCAAGGCACCATGAAGGTATTGTGAGGTAGCTGGTTTTAGGGTGGATTTTGGCCAGAAAAGCCCAAACCTCCATGATACCTAATATATAGCACAATAATTCAGTACTATTGTACTGTACGATTTTGTTCAGTGGACTTTCCCACAGAGCTGCTGCTACACCATCATTAGTATCTCAATAGTTGATATCACCTGGATCCTTAAATTAATATGCTAATTTGTTTAATTTTTTTTTGTTATAACTACAGCTGTGATATACACATGTGATTGTTTTATTAGAACATCAAATATGACTGTTGTATTAGGGTGACTGTTGTATTAGAGTATATCTCGAGTGAACTGGCCTTCGTGATATATTCAAAGGGCGTGGTCTTGCCATGCATCTTATTTGTTGTACTACCAGTAAGAGATCTGGTCAATATGATCTATTGGAACAAATACGGCTAGATGTATTGCAGTGCATAACAGCAGAACGAGTGCTTTTAAAGTTGTAGCATCTCAGTACAGAAAGTGCCGATATGGAAAATTAACGTCTTGTTCCTAGCCTGATGACCAGCATGATGACCAGCATGATGACCAGCATGATGACCAGCCTGATTGAAGACAATTTAAGGACAGACAAGGCACAGAGGGCAAGCACTCATCGGAACCCCAAAAGGCTCATGCCACTGGTGAGTTAGTTATTGTGGTGTAATATACCACTTTAGTGCGAACGTTCAAAGGCACCGCTTGACGTTTAACCACAGAATGCAGTTGGCTTTGATGTCTAACCATACGATACATTTTGACTTGTTAAATTGAGTAAGATGGAGTGTTTAATTGTGGGCTTGGGTTTACAGGTTTGGCTAGGCTCAGTGTAGTTGCTAAGTTTCAACTAGTTGATAGTTACTAAATGAAGAAAGATCAGTAAAATAATCGTTTGGGCAATGCACGGATGCATATTTCTATCCACAACGTGTCAACCATTGAGCAGACCACAGAACAACACAAAGACAACTAGATTTAAGTAACTTATAGTCCTAACTACTTAACTATATTAACTTACCTACTGTCCCAATAGTCAAGTTAGTAGGCTTAATGTACCCTGTAGTACAAAATGGTTAAACTAAAAATACTAGATCCCACAATCACAACTTTTCTGGCATTGTGTTAACGTTCTGAAGCAGAGGAGGTATGGCTCGGTTCAAGGGAGCCATAAGGTTATACAGAGAACCTATTTCGGAAGGGTACTGCTAAAAACTGTGTACCAATCGAAAGCTTTTCTTATGCTAAATTCAATGATGTAATCAACCCCATGATTCTATATACACTGGAGACTTCATCACATGATAAAACAACTTGATGTACGAAATGGAGGAAAAACAGCTGCCAGGAAAGACGATAATGAACAAAGAGTGTCCAGGGAGCCTTAAAATCATTTTGAGATGTTACTTTTCACGATTTAAAAATTCTAAGTATGCAATTACAGTGGAACTTCAGTTATCCGGAGTCCACTTATCTGGATTCTCGGTTAACCGAACTACGGAAATGACTGCTCTATTAGGGTAGTTAAAATCATGTTTTAAAATGTTTTGTTATGGTTGTTTATACGCAGTTTCAGAGATACAAACTTTTCAGACTTATGGACTACCCCTGGTCCTAAGGGGTTCGGATAACTGAAGTTCCACTGTAATATGAATTCTTTCTGATGGTACTTTGTGCTGTACTTCCTCTGGTTCTGATGGCTATTAGTCCACATTACTAAAACCACTATCGATCATTAGCATAAAAGAAACAGGGTGAGTGCTTATTAGTTCTTTCCCCTACCAGGTGAATGTGCCTAGAATGATATAAATCACACAACTGCATCAGTGTTTTGCTGATATATACACCTTTTTCCCTCAGGCTTTCGGGTACATATTATATATATCACCCAAATCCCTTGCAGCCGTGGTACAAGTATTACATGTGATGCATTATAGCCTTGTGACTGTGGTCACACATGACCCTTTGTAAAAATCTAGTATTCATTTTCTTCAGTTTTTAATACTACCTGACATTAGTAAGGTGACTCTCATAACACAATATGTTTATATGATGGTTTTAATGTAGGGAATTGTGTTGGCACCTCTTGTAGTTTACAGTAGTGCCCAGAAATTTACTAGTGTTTCAGTAACACGACAACAAGTTGACCCTGTACTACTTCTTTGGGGACAGCTTTGTACTGATACTAAGTAAGTAATTTAATCAATTATGTAATTGATTTTACGCTAATAACTGTTTGAATTGAGTTCACAAAATAAACAACACAAATACACACAGACAGAGAAATCCCTTCATTGACTCTTCTCTGTCATGTTAGCTTATACTTTCATTTTTTTATTATAATGAGAAATTGAACATCACAAATACAACACAACACAATTTATTTTACAACACCAAACAATGCATCAAGATATCACAGAACTGGTGCGTACAAAATAGAGGTGGTGTTGATTGAGGGTGAGATGGTACAAATTCTTTAGTTGACCCCAATAGCTATGGGTCACACCCATTATTCAATTTGAAGGGATTCTCTCTCCTTGTTAACATATGAAGCTAATAAAGTGAGTGTTTGTTCTAGGGTTGGGAGAAACAAGTTGATGTTGTGCTACTTTTAAAAACCAGGCACCCATGCAATTAATACTATCCCATTCTAACTAAATTAATCAACCGTGTATATAATTTAGTTTATATTCATGCTATAGTTATTATTAATTCAGCTAGATAATACAATTTGTAAATACTGTAATTTAACATATTTCGTAATTCGTGAATTATTTTGTAATTCGGTAATTACATTGCTATACACTGCTAAGGATATAACAAACCACTTTAAACCACAAATTACGTACAGAAGAATCTTCTCAACCGTTTTATAGTGTGTCTATTGTGTTTTCTTGTGTGAATTGTATTGACAGCCTTGAGGCTGCCCTTCATTTTCGTTCGTGTAAGTACAGGTAATGCCCCCCTTTCAAACCAAAGGATACGATACCTCTGGTAGCCTAAGAGGCCTTCAGCGTTGTTTTAAAGTTGTTAAACGTATATAAAACCGAAAGGGAAGACTGTTCAAGAAGCATAATTATGAAGAGTCGCCATACCCGTATTGCAGACCGCCAAGAAGAAACCACCTTAGAACAAAGTTTATGTGTGTGGAAGTTTAATACAGACTTAATTTAGCTTTCAATTCTTACATGCTGGCTGCTTTTATCATTTTTAACATTTTTGTTCACATGGGTGCGTATGGACAAACAAACATAGGTAGGTAGGCACACACACACACACACGCACGTTTTTACGAAAACAGTTTCAGTAGCACGCCTGGTTTAAAAAAATTATCTAGATACTTAAATCACCTATTGTAAATTAGATAACAAAGTTGTTTATCAAGAAAATAGTAAACCACAAAAAAACATAACACCATTGCAGCCATTGGTTGGCCGCCACCTTTGATTTCACAATTTTTTTCACCTAGGCTTTTTAGACCATGCCTTTTCCACAGCTTTGACTGTTTTTGTGTGGATTTCACTTCTTTTTGTAATTGCAAGTTCCAAAGCCAGCCTATGGTTGGCCTTGATACTTCCTTTTAACCGTTCTCTTTTTACTACAGGAATCATCGAAGATTGCATTGCGAAGGCCTAAAATAAGACAAATTTTGAAGGCGCGTATACCCCAATGATAGCTGGGCAGATTCGACTTAAACTAGGAATGGGAGATTAAGTTTCTACAGCAGAAATGGTTAGTTACCATTCAAGCACTATGGAGCTACGGATACATAGAAACGGCATTTTTCTGGTCCGTAAAACGAGTATGTCGCCCACCCACGCCGGCTGTACTTGGTCGCATGACTCACTTGATATAGGCTATTTTCATAATTATTTTTGTAGTACTCTAATAGAACACACATTATTTCTGAGCACTTCAATACAATACAACATATTATATAGAATTTCCACTGATAGATCTACAAGTTATCATTCTAGTGTACTAAACCAGAACTATAAGGTAGAAATTAAGTGAGGTGAGCAACTGACAGCAGTGACAGAGTAGTAAAGGGCTTGGGTGTGGAGGTCACTACGGAGAATTTTTTCTGACTTCTCAGTGACTGCTCTATTAGAGTATCTCAATCAAGTGTTTTTTTTTCTTCACATGTTTGGTTTTGCTTTATGTCTCCTTAGCTAATATTCTCTTTCAAACCACAAAAGATTTACACTATGATAGTAACTTCATGTACAAACCAATTTTCAAGTTATTCTGCTCTAAATCAGTCATGACTAAAGCAAGCACGAGTTATTGTAATTTTTCTAAAGTGTACGAAGAGAAAATTCACATAAGATAAATACGAAGAAAACAAGACAAACTCTGAAGGTGCATATCTCAGTGATGGCTGGGTGGATTCAACTCAAATTTGGAATTGGAGGTGCCCTACCCTGAGGGAGTTTCTAAAGCAACTACGTAGTTAATTTCTGTTCAGGCAAACTAATGCGTGAAAACAGCATTTTCTTGTTTCCTGTAAAACACAGTCACACACTTGTCTGTCATGCGTCTGCACTAGCTGTACTTGGCTGCATGACACACTATTGTGTGTCCTGATCTTTGTTATCTATTGTAAATCAACCACAGTCAGATGGAAAACTTATGGCAAGGTATCAAACTAGTTGGGAAGAGATGAAATTCTAACCATTACTTGACTTCATGTCAAAAACTAAATGGTCCTATGATGTCACACCATTATCGAGATAATATCAATTGTTGAGATAAAATGATTGTCACTAATTGAGATATACATTATTGCACAGCCCTAAAACTTCTCTACAGTACATAGACAAATCCCCACTGAACAATTGTAGTGACAGGCCTAACTCCTTTGACAAAGAGAGGCTAACAAGAAAACTAACCTTCAAGGATGTTTAATGTAATCTGTGAAAACTTTCATCTATAAAATGGAGGATTGCTTTCTGTGTTGTTTGCTCACATGGGTGTGTGGACACACAGACAGTCAGATATAGATATTTTTTTGGAAAACCTCAAATTTTTGTCTGTCTGCCAGCCAGCCTGATCATAGTCGCAAGGCTGGAGCCACCAAACATTTTCAGGAATTAGACACAGCTAATTTATTTATTTTTGCATACTTGACTAGTACGCAATGTGCTACCACGTCGGACTTCACGAAATGCATTTCGTCAAATCAAACTTTCGCCAAATGCAAATTATTAAGTAAATGTCAAATATTCTGCTCACCAAAATTTCTGCTTATATGGTATATCCATCACACTTCTACCTGGCACTCAACTGACTCAAGGTCAATGGCTTTTAGCACAGTCTCTGATAACACAATTAATAGTTTACTGCAATACACTGCTTGACAAAGCACTAAAAATGAATTATGTCCCTCGTGGCCATTTTGCAACACTTGGTGCAACACGAGCTCGACCACACCAAGGTGAGACTATTATTTTTCAATTTTTCATCTACTAGACGATTCACCCAGTGTATAATCCAAGCTATGTGGCTTCTTGTTTACAAATATGTATAGACGCTTTCCATTCTTTATAATTAATAATGCATACCTTGTTACCTACGTACTGGCCCACGTACTGGAGAGACCTTTTCATGTGAAATGGACAACAAAATGGAGGACAAAATGGAGGATGGAGATTTCCATAACCAATGCAGCAGCCATCTAAACGGGAATGAAGTGATTGGGAAAATCCTCCGTGCAAGATCTCCACTGTGTGTATCTTTGCTTCCTTCCGGCAAAAGAGTATAGGACCTAACCTGTGATATTAGACAATTGTAGAATTGTTTGATTAACTGCAGCCAAAGTACAAAGCGATTGTTGGCAGCTGCAATGCCATATTTGCATGTTTTTAGTAGCCTAAACGATGATAGCAGATCATCAAGCTTGATACCATATGAGCAGAAATTTTGGTGTGGAATTTAATTTGGCATATTTGGTGGACACTTACAAAGCCATCAAATTAAAGTCTTGCCATAGCTTATTATTAGCGTTTCTAATATTTTAACTGAAACAACACAAGAATGGGCAAGAAGCAAGGTGCTGCTGTATCTAGCAAGTATGATGTTGAGGTTGTCATAAGGGAACTACAACTATTTGCAAATGCATAAAGTTTTGTCAAATCTAAGATATAGCTAGCAAGATAGCTATACCTTTATGGGCGTGTATGGGCATGTATGGGAGGCATAATCCACACTAAATTTTTTGCTATCTGTATACTGAATGCTGAAAGGAGTCCCTCCCATTTCTAGGTTCAATTCATCGTCTCTCAAACTGGAGGATTCCACATATCCTTATATAGTAGGTAACTGTTTTATTGCTATATATAGCCTATATGCTAGTACAATACAACATAAATGAGGAGTTCTTTTACCACCATTAACTGCTGCATTACATGGCTATGTTTCACATTATGAATTTCTTTTTTATTTTTACGGTTGCTCTGCTTATCATGAAATTGAAAATTACTTACCATATGCTCTTATCCAAACGTGTCAAAACTTTTAATGGCTACACAAAGGTCACACACACACCACAAACTTATCCCTCCAAAATGTGGTGTTGCCATAGTTACATGTGACCAGAGTGTTCATAGTTGCCTAGTTACCATACCTGGAATAGTATATTTACTAAACCATAATTGACCACAAAGAGATTTTTTAGGCGGTACATCTTTCATCTCAAGTGTAGAGTATATTTTACTGTAAACTTTTTACTGACAATATCAAAGTCAATGTTGATGATCTGCAGATGATGATGGCCTATTTGACAACTAATAAAAACATGTTGTCAATCAACAAGCACTTATTTTCTTAAGCAAACATTAAAGGTCCACTGAAATGGTAAAATACACTTTAACTATTATCAATCCTTACTAATAGTGGGATAGGTTGGCGCATGTGATTTAGTTAGATTTTGTTTTGTTTAGTAGATATAACACATTTTAGTATATTGTGGTTTGTCAATTATACTATGTCATAACACATCAGGCAAAGAAATTTTAGTATGCGTGAGGTGCTATAGAGCAACAGAAATGTCCATGTACAGCTAGATTAGAGTTAGTTTCACGTCATATCTACCATAACAACTTGACACATGGTAAGTACTTGTACTGCAGCCTACGGGAGATAGTGAATTTATGATGGTCTTGTTATGATGGTCTTGTGGTGAAGAATGCTTGAGAACGCCTGTTAAAGGGACTGTAAATCGACAGTGCAGTGGTTGAAGCAAGTCATAAGTTTTTTGTGTGGATACTTATGAATACATTTTTAAGTGTTCAATACAATAGATGGAGGTAGAGAAACATGAGGAAAAGCAATTGCGATGGAGCCACTGGCAAGAGAATTGTCCCTACCAGGTGGAGAAGTGACTCAGGAAAGTGTAACAGTAATACCATTGTTTATTTCATGGTACAGATGGGAGAATTTTCCGTAATATTTCTGGACTTCTCCGTTCATCGTAACAAACGTATGGACAACGTTAGATTCCATAATCGAATTGTTTTAGGCATGCCTATAAAATGAATAGAGTGGTTCACAACTTGTTGGCCTGGGTGAATGGTCACCCATTGTAGGCTATCAGTCTGAATATGCTTGGAGGGAGCATTGCAAATCAATGATCGAAAGTGAGATTTGTGATGTGTGAGGTCTTTTCTGCTAGCAGGTCTCTAATCATTTTAAGAACCTGGTAGCAGGTCTCTAATCATTTTAAGAACCTGCTAGCAGGTCTCTTAGTGGATTTTAAAGACCTCATTATCCTCCAAAGATCAAAGCATATTATGCATACCATTTTCTAAATGCTATTAGTGAAATAGTCCATGATGCTACTGTAAGTACGTGACACTTGTGCAAGCTAATCATGAGAGAGGGCGTGCCCATGTTTTTGCGAATGATGTTGGCATCCCATGTGGTCAACTAAAGTGCATTTTAAAATTCATTGTCTAATATGGTCGGCCGGCAGTAGTACCTGTAACATTGTTACTTATAACTAATAGATACTCTATAATACCGAGTTATTCTATATAATGCTTTTGCTGTAACACAAGTGTGAGTGTGCTGTAATAAGATTTGTAAGCTGTCAACACGAGGTGCTTAGTTTAGACACTTACATTGGATGTCCTACCTAGAGTGAGCAAGGATGGAAGAATTATCTGTGTTGGAGAAATCGTCATTAGAACATGAAGAGGACCTAACAGCCGTTGTTGAGGAGGATGCGGCCAAGGATGATCGGGAGAACGATCAGCACGAGGAGGAAGTTGAATTGCCTAAAGGAGGTGTCTACGCGTTGAACTCTCGTCGACTAAACGCCACCCAACTACAGGGCATCGCAGAGTCATTAACACTGCCGAAGGGAGGCTCGGCTTCGACTATTAGACAGCTGATAGAGGGAAATTAATTGAAATGGGATGCAAACCAAAGAATGTCCAAGTGATCATACAAGGTAAAGATAAGCTTGTTTACAAACTTTTCTTGTTGATGAAAATGGAATAATTAGCACATTTACGCACTCACGTGACCATCATGAGTACGTGAGTAGTCAACCGGTTGACACGAATGTGACCAACAAGTCCGGCAGTGCACTGCGCGAGTCGGCTAGCAGACTTGAATGCTTGAAGCGTGAACTGGAGACACAGTCTCAAGAATTAGCATTTGTGAATGAACAGCTGCACCTAGCACTCGAAGAAGAGAAACAGAAATCGCTGAGCAAGTTGAGAAAATCAAGGAGCTAGAACAGAGTCTAGCAAAAAAGCCAAGAGATTTTGGCGTGAGAAGTGCAACCAGCAACTCGTTCACGAAGATGCCTTGGAAAAGAAGGATGAGGAAATCAAATGACTGGAAAGACAGATTGGCCACTGCATAAAGACAGGTGTAGACCAGAAAGGTGACACGCTCCTAACCAATAATTGTGATAGTAGGGGAGAAATACTTGATGTAACCACTGTTCCTCGACGTGGAAAGGCACTGCCTGTGCACCTGTTTACTGGAGAAGGGTCTGACGAGCTGTGGGACGAATGGTTACCAACCTTTAAGGGGCTGCAGAGTGGAACAACTGGAGTAACACTGAATGCTTGCTGCAACTTGCCAGACATCTTCGAGGCAAAGCACGCCAGGAATTTTGCTATTAGACCCATCTGATAAATCCACTAATGCTCATGCAGTAAGTGCACTAAGCAGCAAATTCAACTTTGGAAGCTGCTCCTTAGCTGCCCAAGATTTTCGGCATGCCACCCAAGGACCATCAGAAACTGTGTCTGACTACATACTTCGACTGGAAAAGGTTTTCAGGCAGGCATACAGGCAAGACAGTATGGGTGCTGAAACATGGAGAATGCTACTATATGCTCAGCTACAAGAAGGACTTCGGTACACACTCATGAAGGCCTTCTGGTGCCCGTGATTACTCCGAATTGTGTATAGTGGCAAGAAATGAAGAACGTCGATCGTCAGAACTTACAAAGAGGCACCAGTACCTAAGAGATCCCTTGTCTGACTCGACCAACTATCGTCCACAAAAGCAATCATTCACCCAACATAATAGACCCCATAGAGAGTGGGATAAATCAACATCTGCTTGGCCACAGTCAGGAGGAGCTCCCAACGACACTGTCGCACCATGCCAATGCTATGTAAGGGAGAGAGGGGTGAGACAGGATTAATCCAAATGGAAATTGATACCGGCAGTGCAGCACCTAAACGCCAGGCTGTTCGTCATACACCATTTGCTGCTAGACAAGAAATTGCTAGACAGCTGAAAGTGATGCAGTATAATTCATCCATCAAGTAGTCCTTTAGTAAGTCCCGTTGTTTTGGTTAGAAAAAAGATGGAACCCTGCGATTTTGTGTGGACTACCACCAATTGGACTCAGTGACCAAAAGTGACACCTATCCACTTCCAAGGATAGATGACCTGCTTGACCTACTTGGTAAAGCTTGGTACTTTTCCACCTTGGACTTGGCATCAGGGTACTGGCAGGTACAGGTACATCACCTCTCTCGTGAGAAGACTACATTTGTGACCCACCAAGGGTTATATGAGTTTGCCGTGATGCCTTTTGGCTTAAAGAATGCACCGGCATTGTTCCAGCGCCTGATACAGCGTGTTCTGATTGGCCTTAACCCAAGTGATGGACATGACTTTGTTTTTGTATATCTGGATGTTGTCCTTGTGTTTTCAGAAACTTTTAATAACTACCTGGAACACTTAGCACTTGTATTACAGCGGTTTGCCAGTGCAGGGCTGAAATTAAAACCCTTAAAGTGTCATTTCATTTGCCAAAGTGTCGAATATTTGGGCCACCTCATCACCCCTGGTGGCATTCAACCAAATCCAAATTGTGTATCTGCAGTGCAAGACTTCTCCAGGCCGTCCTCAGTGAAAGAAGTCAGGAAATTTTTAGGGTTGGCGTCGTACTATAGACGATTTATTGCTGGTTTTGCAAAAGTTGCTCACCCATTGCACTCGCTTACACAGAAGGATGCAGTTTTCCAATGGTCACCAAGTTGCCAAACAGCTCTTGAAACCTTAACCAAACTAATTCAATCTCCAGTATTATCTTTTCCTGACCTTAGTAGAAGTTTCAGGATAGAAACTGATGTGTCATTACAAGGACTTGGAGCTGTCTCATTACAAGGACTTGGAGCTGTCTTATTACAAGGACTTGGAGCTGTCTCATTACAAGGACTTGGAGCTGTCTCATTACAAGGACTTGGAGCTGTCTTATTACAAGG
Source organism: Dysidea avara (assembly GCF_963678975.1). Classification (NCBI taxonomy): domain Eukaryota; kingdom Metazoa; phylum Porifera; class Demospongiae; order Dictyoceratida; family Dysideidae; genus Dysidea; species Dysidea avara. The sequence goes on from NC_089277.1 coordinate 1,085,614, forward strand.
ACTTGGAGCTGTCTTATTACAAGGACTTGGAGCTGTCTCATTACAAGGACTTGGAGCTGTCTTATTACAAGGACTTGGAGCTGTCTTATTACAAGGACTTGGAGCTGTCTCATTACAAGGACTTGGAGCTGTCTCATTACAAGGACTTGGAGCTGTCTCATTACAAGGACTTGGAGCTGTCTTATTACAAGGACTTGGAGCTGTGTTATTACAAGGACTTGGAGCTGTCTTATCTCAACTACAGAGTAATGGTGAAATTCATCCAGTGGCATATGCCAGCAGAGCACTCTCGGCAACTGAGAAAAGGTATGCTATTACTGAATTAGAAACTCTTGCTGTTGTGTGGGCTGTGACTCATTTTCCCGCATACTTGTATGGCAACGACGTCACCATTTACACTGATCACTCTGCTGTTAAAGCAGTTATGGAGACCCCTAATCCTAGCTCAAAACATGCTCGCTGGCGGAGCAAGGTATATGACAGTGGTGTTAGAAGTATTACAAGCCAGGCATGTATACCGATGTAGTTAACCACTGTGCATCATGCCCCCAGTGTGCTATAGTAAATGGTGCTGGACGTGTAAACCGTCCACCTCTCCACTCGATACCAGTCCAGCGACCATTTCAGATTATTGGGGTGGACATTATGGACTTGCCTCTGACCACATCAGGCAATCATCATGTAGTGGTCTTCCAAGATTTTCTCACCAAGTGGCCTCTAGCTTTCCCAGTACCAGACCAGAAAGCGATTCGATTGATAAAGCTTTTGACAGAAGATGTAATACTATGGTTTGGAGTCCCAGAGGCATTACTCTCAGACAGGGGTACCAACCTATGTCACATCTCATGTTGGATGTCTGTAAGAAACTAGGAGTGTATAAACTGAATACCACTGCCTACCATCCCCAATGTGATGGGATGGTGGAGTGATTCAATTGCATTCTCAAAACAGCATTGCACAAGCATGCGGCTACTTATGGGTGCCAATGGGATCAATACCTCTCTGGAGTACTACTCCCTTATCGCAATACTCCTCATGACTCAACAGGGAAAAGCCGTCTTATTTGCTTTTTGGATTGGACTGTAGAATGCCATCAGAATCTGCAAATCTACAACCCTCACCTATACAGGTAGCTGATATCAAAGATTACCACCAGGAGCTAACAATGTCACTAGCTACAGCAACAGATATTGCAGCTAAGTGCAACTAAGGCAATCAGAGTGGCACAAAAAAAAGTACAAAGCACAATATGACAGTAAGAGCACACAAGTTGATTACCACGTGGGAAACTGGGTATTAGTCAGATTTCCAGCTGAGGAGACGGGAAGAATGTGGAAACTTTCTAGATCATGGCATAGTCCATACCGTGTCACCACGCTTCGAGAACCTGATATCAGTGTCTCTAAGGTCTACCAACTCCAATCTCCAGCTATTTATGTTCACCAATTGAGAATAAAACTATGTCCTCGTAACTTCCCAGCTGGTTTTTACTGGTATGGGAGTAACAACAAAGGATAGGGAAGGCCACCAAAGTGGGTAGAACAACTTTTGGAGAAGTCCACACAGAGTGAAGTGGATAATGAGGTCACTAGTAGCACAACCTATGATAGACCAGTATATGATCAAGAGAGTGATACCTTTAGTGGATTAAGTGAGAATGAAGGATCACATGAGTCAATGACAGATGATGAAGATGAACAAAATGAAAGTGATGATGACAAAATGACACTGGAGACCCAGACAGTACCTACAATGGATACAAACAGGAGGAGCAATGCTCATTATGGACTGAGACAGAATCCACGCCCTAACCAGCGATGGAGCTGATGTGATGCTTGAGGACAAGCTCTCAACGACAGGGAGTGATGTAACATTGTTACTTATAACTAATAGATACTCTATATAATACCTAGTTATTCTATATAATGCTTTTGCTGTAAGACAGGTGTGAGTGTGCTGTAATAAGATTTGTAAGCTGTCAACACGAGGTGCTAGTTTAGGCACTTACGTACCCAACAACACTATAGTTACTAAATATCAGTCTTGACAAATCACATTATTAATTTGAAAGAGTGTGACCATATATAACTGATTGTTCTATTAGATAATTTGATGCTTATTGATCTGAAGTGTTAGAATTGTTTCTATGTACAGGTGCTCCCTCGATAATCTGAACATGACTTTTCTATTAGAGTATTTTGTCTAAGGCGTGCATTCTATTAGAGTATTGGAACTTGCTTTGCATATAAATGAATGGGCTTCCGTTATCTGAACTGTTTGATTATCTGAACATGTTTTTGTATCAAGGGGGGTTGGATAATCGAGAGAACACTGGAATAGTATTGTGGGATGTGATCTGTTGTTTCTTTATAATAGCTAGTACTCAAGGCATGTAATTACACAAAAACCAATTATCTGGTGACATTTCCAGTACAGTTTATCACTACATTGCCTGCAGTAGTCAGTATCAACTATTGGGTTGGTTTATTTGATGGACACACAGAACATGCTACAAGATCTTAATGTTGGTTTTGATGTGTGGTTGTAGTTCTCTGCAATGCCATAAAATGATGAACTGATCAGATCTCATGTTAACTGTATCAAAAACGATCGTGACACCACTCAAGTGCAACTACTATTGAAGGTGTGGCTACTATTGAAGGTGCGGCTACTATTGAAGGTGCGGCTACTATTGAAGGTGTGGCTACTATTGAAGGTGCGGCGTTTATCCAAGTAAATACGGTTTGTAAAAGATAATCTCTCTTACAACTGTTGGTATGATTTACACAATCCTGTGTGGGGGCAGGGGTGAAGAATAATTAATAAACTGGCTGGATAACCAAGGGGGTACCCCAAGGGGTACACTGTAGGTAACGACCTGAAATTTCGCAGACGATTTTTGCTCGTTACCTACCCCTCTGGATACCTAGATGAACTACAGCTATTGACTTGGTTCTACATAATCCACTATTGTACCAGACCCTTAACCAACACTGAATGCTCCTATGAATTATTCCTATCTAATAGTGATAAAAATTTTGTGAAGGGTTTCAAATCATATGATTTGCAAAATTATCAGATTTACAATACTACATATGCATCATTAATGACATCATATAGTTACCATAGTTACTCACCAAAACTGGTCTGTCTACACTCGGTGAACTCGATGTATTCCCTGACATTCATCATTCTTGTCATCTCATCATTCCTCTATATACACAGCATGGCAACAGTAACCATAGCAACTGTATCACTACTACTACTATTACCTCAAGTCTTGCCATGGTAACACTGTCCATCTCATCACTGCTGTCCTCTGGGGGGTAATGTAGAGTGAATTAACAAACACTCCAAATTATGGACACAACAGAAACCTCTTCAACAAATACCCAACTGTCCCATATAGTAAGGAAGACAACCTGTTCATTGGAATAACAATGAGCTAATAATTTTTTTCTCACATTGTCCAAGACAGAAAGGTGTGCACTACAGAGGGGTGTGCACTACAGAGGGGTGTGCACTACAGAGAGGTGTACACTACAGAGAGGTGTGCACTACAGAGGGGTGTGCACTACAGAGGGGTGTGCACTACAGAGAGGTGTTCACTACAGAGAGGTGTCCACTACAGAGAGGTGTACACTACAGAGAGGTGTTCACTACAGAGAGGTGTCCACTACAGAGGGGTGTTCACTACAGAGAGGTGTTCACTACAGAGAGGTGTACACTACAGAGGGGTGTTCACTACAGAGAGGTGTCCACTACAGAGAGGTGTCCACTACAGAGAGGTGTTCACTACAGAGAGGTGTTCACTACAGAGGGGTGTGCACTACAGAGGGGTGTGCACTACAGAGAGGCGTACACTAGAGAGGCGTACACTAGAGAGGTGTGCACTACAGAGGGGTGTCCACTACAGAGAGGTGTGCACTACAGAGAGGTGTCCACTACAGAGAGGTGTTCACTACAGAGAGGTGTCCACTACAGAGAGGTGTTCACTACAGAGAGGTGTCCACTACAGAGGGGTGTTCACTACAGAGAGGTGTTCACTACAGAGAGGTGTCCACTACAGAGGGGTGTTCACTACAGAGAGGTGTCCACTACAGAGAGGTGTCCACTACAGAGAGGTGTACACTACAGAGGGGTGTTCACTACAGAGAGGTGTTCACTACAGAGAGATGTCCACTACAGAGAGGTGTACACTACAGAGGGGTGTTCACTACAGAGAGGTGTTCACTACAGAGAGGTGTCCACTACAGAGGGGTGTCCACTACAGAGGGGTGTTCACTACAGAGGGGTGTTCACTACAGAGAGGTGTTCACTACAGAGAGGTGTCCACTACAGAGAGGTGTTTAGTGTACACATACTCCCTACTAGTCCGGCTCCATTAGATGTGTAGTAATCTCTTGTGTATACAAATTGTAAGAGACACTTATTACATGGATGATTGCAGCCAAATAGATATTATGTCATGTGTACACATGCATGCACGCACGCACGCACCAGAGATGGTACGATACAGGATTTGACAGCATCGATACATTTTCCCCAAAATATCATGATACAACGATATATTATGATGCTACAAATCAAAACAGTAGATTTTCTTAGAAGACAGAACATCTTCTCTAATCTAACCACACACTAGGTCAACAATTTGGTTGCAAACTGGTAATATCTGTATTCCAATACTATGAATAGTTAGCCAAACACATAATGTTCAAGCCAACACCCGGACTGAGTACTGTGATACTTTCACAATTGTAGGATGCAACATATCACGATTATGATAACTGTGTAACTGTATCAGTAGCATTGTGTATGTACAACTTTATTTATTTTAACAAAACAAGGTGACAATGTCAATTAATGCCATAGGCAGTTACAGTTTAATACAAACAGTATAAATATCATTAGAAATTTAACAACTTCTAACAGGTAAGCTTTTTGCTTATTCACAGTTCATTTTGTTTCACAAATACTCATTGCTTTCTGGGTAAAGTTCTTCCACAATAGTATGCACCCCATTTTGAATTTACTAATACACAATGTCACATCATCACGATTATTTGTAATACATTATCATGATGTTCAGAGACAAACATGATTAATCCCACAATTGATATAATCTTCCAGCCCCATCCTAATTGATACACTTGCAATACACGACACAGGGTCTTCCCTAAAGAGCAGTACAACACTGCTCTTTGTTCAAATTCTTTTGATGTGATAAAAGAATGTATATAATTAACAAAATGACTGATGTTGGTAGCAAATTGACAGTTTTACTGCTCTACTTCATTTTTCTGGGGAGACCTCTGTGATGTTTCGATATATCATCCCATCTCTAGCACACACACACAACACACACACACTGCCAATTTAATGGGCCACTAGTTCAGGGTCATAATTCACTACAAAATCACGTTAACTGTATCTGTGAAGATTAACTCCCACATAATAACATACTACCATATATGGTCACACACTGAATGGATTATTACCTGCCAAATTATACAGTGGAACCTGTCTTGTGTAAACTCTACTATTGCAACTACTTCAAAGTATGAGAATATGTGTAAAAGGAATAATGGAACAATGGAATGAACAAAAATTCTAAAATTTTACAAATATTTGTGTCAACAGTGCAATAGTGACAGTTAATCAACAGAGTTAGGTCATACATGAGTAACTGCCCAAATATATTAGAGTTATGGTGGCACTCAGTGACAGTTGGTATATGCAAGTATAGAACTTGTAGTTTGGTATAGCAAATGTGTAGTGAAGTGTTTAGTGCAGTAAGAGTGAATAACTTTGGTGCACACAATCTTTTTATAAGCTACCTATGTTGTTGTTGCTGTTAACTGTCACTATTTGTTCTTAGCAGAATTACTAGCGCATGAATGGTAAAGAGGATGTAAATATCATTAGTGACATATTCCATTTTGCCTTTACATGTTGTAGCCTCCCTGACTACTTCTGAAAGAGTAAACCTCTTATTGCATGAGCTCTTGTCCCAAAATGTGAGATGTGTCCACTAGAAACCAGTTTAGCAGTTCTTACTCACCATCCGATGATAGAAAATCCAGTGAGTAGCTCTTCGATGTCTTTAGGAAACCTGTAAAGGACAATAGTCTAATTGTTGATATTCTACACTACAATACTAACAACCTGCTCACTATAACATGTGGGTACAGCACGGCATATGGCTCAAAATAAATTATACTGTGAATTGATTGTGCTGTGCCAAACTGGGCACGACAAGATAACTTGGGATGTAATGTGAACACATTCCAGGACAGGTTAACAATAATGATTTGTTTTCATTGCAGGGTTTCTACTCCCTAATGTTATACAATGTGGCTACAATATACTATAACATGCTTCCGGTAGACCTTGTGACAGTTACACTCTAGTAATACTTTGGTATTCCTGGCAAAAGAACCACCCACTAGCAATAACATTGTATGGCTTCTTTCAGCTGGCTCTTCACCTTGTCGCTACAACTCTGCTACATACGCTGTATCTATTAAACGCTCCAAAGCATATTAATTATTGTGCTTCTTATTATTTGGAGCACACACTGCCAAGCTTGTGTAGTGTGAACAAGAGCCAAGAGGAGCCTGTGTGTGTAGTGTGTGTGTGCGTGTGTGTAGTGTGTGTGTGCGTGGCTAACTTAGTAGTAATCCTAACAGATAAAGTAATACTAGATGGGAATTTGAAGTACTTCACAGAGTGCCCCCCCCCCCCCCCCCCCCCCAAATTATAAACACCGTGCTTGGAAGGATGGTTAAGGGACACATTATCCATAGAAATCCTTGCTTAATCTATAGCGCAAGAGATCATACATTTCACACAATTTAAGGACAACAGATAATTGTTCTGTGTGCTATAGCATCTTTTAAAGTTGAAAAATAACCAAACTTGAACAGTAGCACACAATTAAATACAGAGTGATTTCCGGTGCTTAGAAAGTGTTATCCATTCAATGGTACCAAGAGTTCATAATATATGTACTGAGGAGAGTATCGTACTCTCATATACCCCTGTAGAAGGACGTATCATTAAGTTATGACGTAGCACTTCTGAGTTCGCCCGTTTTTCTTTGTATAATTAATGATGTCATTAGTTGAACATGATATCGATTGAGCGCATGCCTGCAACCAAATTAACTCCAGCTTTAAGCATTTCTCACCAAACTACAATCATTCCTTCATGGGTTCAGACCACTTTGCTTGCTAGGCCATTTGCAAATACGGCTATTCTGAGCATCGCAAGTGCGGAATGGTGCCAACAATTCTTGCACTTTTACAGCTGCTTGTACGTCATAAACCACAACTCTTGTCATTACATCGTAACTTCAAGATACACCCTTCTACAGGAGTATATGAGGATACTATATTATTATGAATTGTTGCAGGTACTATAGCTAATTATAATAATACTTTTAGTGCTAATAATAGTACTTGTGACACAACTGAACACGTAGTATCAACCCTAAATTGTGACCAACACATTGTTCAAAAATTTAAGCAAATTTTTTATATACAGTAGATCTGTTGGCTGGTTTAGACAGGTGGGCAGGCTTATTACACAGTGGCCTTATTAAACAGGTGGCAAAAATCAGCTGGACAATTTGTACACAAACTGATTATCAAGTTGACTGTTTGACAGGTGTGACTATTTATAGAACATGTCCCAGTGTCACTATCCTGTATCCAAAAATTCATCAATTAGTGATATCTCACCAAATTTACATGTGGCCAGTTTGCAAGTCTACTCACAAATTTAATATTTGTTATATCCGAATAACCACCCACTTACAATGGGTGTCAACATGGGTACATACTTTAGTTATATGATGTGGTCATGGTCATCGATGTTGATCTGTGACTTAGACCCTTTGATTCCTCTGCCAGTGTTTGACCTGTGACTTTGGAAATAAATTTCTATGACCGTTGACTTGGCACAACTTTGGAGATTGACATACAGTGAACACATGATGAGTGTCACCCCTTGATATTAATGATATCCATTGTAGTCCCCAGTGGGTTCACACCTCTAACATAACACTCACCAGAGTCTGGATTGTCATCTTCTTCACTTGTAGTTGTTCTGGTCTTCTTTGCCATTTCCTTCAGTCGCATATGTCGCTGCGCCCTCTTCAACTTTGCCTGTAAACAGACCAGTAAATGATGTAGGAACGTCATTATCACACCTTGTCTCTTCGTAGTAGAAAGAATATGTCTTGAATTGAAATCAACCTTCTGCCATGTTGGTTAGCCAACTCTGACGCCTGGCTTACCTAGAGGTGGATATCTCTGTTAATTCCATATCAAACTACACCACAATGGTAGGCTTTCATTTCAGACCACTATCCCAGCCACTATCACACCTGGGAACTGTGAGAAGGCTTAAAAACGTGTAGGCGCGGGAAATCAGCCTTGACCTTTACATCACTACGGTTATTATGCTAGTAGATACGCATGTATCCATTTTAGACTCACCACGCTGCTTAATTGTTTGCGAACTATCCCTTCAAGCAGAGCGGCCGAGTTAGGACTGGTGTGGCGGTAATCCCCACACGCGTACCTAACATAACACATTACAAGACTACACGTGGTGTGAACAATAAACTAACATCATCTCGGATATGTCTTGTTTGAACGACATGTCTTGGCGCTGCTCTGTTGAATTCTCCATACTTTCAGATTTAATCAAATACAAAATAATTTAACTAAACACGGTAAAATATCCGCCAAATATCAAGTACGCTATAAGACCACCTTATAAAAATGACCAGATATGGTCACTATGTCAAGTATGTGCTAAATTCATAACCTCACCAATAAGACTGCTTGACTAAATGTGGCTACACACAGAGCTTCATTATCACACCAGGAATTCTGCAGCAATAAGACAGCTATTTTTATCATGTCAACCCAGTGAGTCTGAAACTTCACACTATAAAAGACCCACCAGACAATACAGTTTAGTCTAAGACACGTTTCATTGTATTTGTCAGTACAAATGTTAATGTACTATTACAACACATAACATCTCTATACTGCTGCCTGTGACTAATGGAGCACAGCACAACCTCACAGCTGTAACTGTACCATACATCAACTTAATATTATTATTACAACAGAGAAAAAAAATAAAATGCATATAATACAGGAATTCTAAAGAAGTGTATTAAGGGTAGAAGATCTTAACATGTTGGTATTAACTTATACAAAAAAATTAGACAAATACAAAAAATGGACAACAAAAATAAGTATTAATAATAGAAGTGGTAGTTTGCTTGCTATACAGGTAATAAAAGTGAGAAATGCAAATTGTTTAAGACTAGCTGTCGATTTATTGTTAAATTGTCAACGTCAAGAATAAATTGTCAAACGTCGAGAATAATCATGGCTCCTGCAAGGAGAAAAACACATTACGTGATGGTGAAATGGTACTTACACTAACATACTTCATTTTTTACTTCATCACCTGATGGGTGTGGCCCTTCAGCAGATGGAGGTCCGGAGTGTTGAGTAGGCGTGGTCATATGGTGTTGTTGTTGCACGGCAACAGTTTCAATTAGTTTTGATTCTCCATTACTAATCATCGTAGCCGTTGAAGGGAAGAAAATACCACACTGAGTTGTTGACTTAGGGCTGTGGAACGCTGGAGCTGGTGACATTATCAAGGGAGAGAAGTTGCCAAATCTTGCCATGTCCTCCACCAAATTGGGTCCTTTGTACGGAGAATTAATGATGGCCGCCTGATTAGGGTAGGCTTGAGGGTTGAGCTGGAAGGCGGCCAGTGAGTGAGGTGAAGGTGGAGGGAGTGTTGGTGTTCTGGGCATGGCTTGTTGGATGTTGCCTGGAGCCAGTGTAAATGGTGAGTACATGTTTTGTGTCTTCAAATAGCTCTCGGCAAAATTCCCACCTGGTGTAAGTAGGGACGGTGTGATAGGTGCCGAGATGTTGTTGTTTTGATTGAAGAATGCTCCATTGGGGATCAGTCCGGGTGAGATTGGAACCGCTTGAGGGAACACAAACCTTGTCTCAGCATTTGGCTGGCTGTCGGAGTGCGCTGATTCAGCACCACTGCCATTAGACCCACTGCCATTCTGCGTGTTGCTACTACACGCGCTGAGACGAGGTGTCCCTGGTTCCATCTTAACCTCAATCTGAGTGGTAGGCGTCTGGGCACTGGCAGCCGCTGAACTCAACATGACATTATGATAAGGCCAACCTGCTGTGGAGAGAGAAAAGAGAAATCATATATAACTGTGACCACAAGGGGACACAAAATAAACCAAACCATGATAGTAACACAACCAAATGGCTTCCTTTATAATATAACCCTGACCACAACTATACCTGGTGAAGCCATACCTCTTAAATCTTTCCTTACTGAAACTTGTTAATGAGGGCAATAGAAAATGAGGACATCTGCATTAACACTTGGTAATGGTCCCAAAGTATCCCTTAGTACTTAAACTGACCTAGGACACCTTGATAATCAGGACATCTTGATAATCAGGACACCTTGATAATCAGGACATCTTGATAATCAGAACAATATTGGTTGGTCCCAAGGTCTCCAAATTACACAGGTTTCACACTATAGTTGAGGCTAGCTGATAAGCCCCATTGGTTACAACATTATTCATAGTGGTACACAGTCCCTGTACTGGCAATTATTACAACAACTAAATAGAGCAATACAGAAGCCCCTGAGGCAGCCATGAAAAGTCTTTGAAGACTATAGGCTTCAATAAGACCAGTTGTTCATGGACTACAAGCTTAACTAAGTTATTAACACTTCATAATAATAATGACTTGTATGGCATCACAAACAGCTTGCCTTGTATCTGCTGAGGCGACAGAGGAGGCCATGATGACATGGCCTGGTCCCCAGAAGTAGCTTGTTGTTGGAAAACTAGAGATAAAGGAGTGGTGATAATTCAGTCACAAATCAATACACAAAGACAGGTACACATTAGCACCATCAAGTGATGATAAACATAGACTGATGTGATGTCACTGTCACCCTAGGCAACACAGCTACACAAACAGTGTGACATACACTCAGTGAACTAACACATGATGTAACAATAATACCAGGTAGTCAGTTTGGTTTGATAATAATTTAATTGCAAATGTACAGAGAACAGAGCAAGAAACTGTTGCTCATGAATATAATTACCTCCAGTCTCTACAAGTCATCCTACACACTCTACCTGCTGTCCACTGTAACTGACAAAATGGCTTCCCTTAGCAACACAGAAACCCCAATATACATGTGACCACAAAATACAGGCCACCAAACACTCAACACATTACGCCAAATGAAAACTTTTTAGTTAGCCCATGTGGTGTAAACACTGTCTTCAACCATGGATCACTAACACATAGAGAGAAAGGGCAACATTAAGCTGTTGTCACTGAAGTGCCTATGACATCCAACCACATCAAAATTGTTTATGCTTAATGATGATGTAAATCCCCTGGGAGTCAATGGAATGTGTTAAGACACAGAACGCAACAAAGCAGGCCCAGACAGGTTGTCATGATGTCCCTTCAGCAAAATGACTTGAGGCATTTGGTATAAACCCTCCCATCACACATCCAAGGTTTCTTACCAGAGTATTCTGCTCCATTGGGTCCTACTCTAGAAGGGTCAACCACACCCTCAAATACACCTGCTGGAATTATTTGCCCATCTTTCATCTGCACTGCTGCAGTTGTTGTGGGTACCTGTGTCAGCAGATATGTTAGAGACAGACAAACAGACACAGTGACTTACCTGTCCTGGAATTTGGCTAGCGTATGGATGAGTCCTAAAGAACAATTGTCTTTCTCTTTGCTGCTGCTCCTCCATTCTTGCTCTGTTCCCTACAATAGGAACACAACAGTGTAAAAGACATCCCTCAATTATCCAGGTCCCCACTTAACTAGGGACACTTATTTACAAAGCACAAAAATAAGGTCATGTTAGAGGGGTTCACTGTAAACAACTCAGTTGTTTACAGACTCTATTAGTTGGTCCTATTGTGAAGCCAGTCATATTAGACTTGACTAGTCTATAGAGGGGCTGGCCTTATGAGGCCACATAAAAACATTACGATGAGCCACTAGGTCTGCTAACCATAATATCACATCACCATATGAACAGATGTCACCCTTAGCAACCACACTAACATGGCTTCATTAGCAACTAGCACAAGAAGGAAAGAAAGAAGACCGAGGTGATGAATAACCTCCGTTGGTCAAAGATGGTTAGTGTTACAAAAACCATTGCAAAGTGGTGGTCCAGTCTGAAGCATGCTGGATATGTAATATCAATAATCACTTCCACTATTAACCACCACCAGAGCCATAGTACATGTATACTATGACATCACATTGTCTTGTTGTAAACAGTGTAGGTGACCTAGCTAACATTAACATTACTTTGTAATAAAAAAATAAAAGTGTTTGTAATTGATTTCTCATTGGTAAGACAAAAGGCATCACTACAACAAAATAGGATTACATGTTGGAACACTCTATTAGCCAGTGATGGGTCGTTAGCAAATTTTGTGATTATTAAACTCTTTACAGCAAAGCCAAGCTGTAAATATGACTCCCTGATTGTTACAAAGCACAGTGACTAGTTAATACTTTTCACTTAAGACACCAAAACCAAAATTACAACCATACATGTGATATAGGGGGCTGGAGATAAAGGTCACAAATACATGAGGATACAATGGGGGTACATGTATGTAGAGTGTATGTTAACTTACGTCTTGGTTCTCTGGGTCCGTCCACTGTAACTTTAATTGCATGTGAGTATGTCGCTGTTTGAGGGGGTTCCGTCGCTACTGTTATTGACACGGTCAACATTTTACCTACAGAACAGTACACAATAAAGTTACTAAACACTACATGTTAACATACACACCCCTGCCTGATCTTCCAACAAATCTCAAGTCATTGAAGCGCGCCACTTGATTTTTCATGGAGGCTGAATTATTGCGCACCTCAGCTGCGCAGTTCTCATCATTTCCAGCAGCGAGGATCACTTTAGTGCCATCTGGGATGTCGCTGAGCGATAAAACCTTAAAAGGCACTGGTAGTGTCTTGTTGCAGCGCCAATGTGAAGGCAACACGCTGCATACAAAATTTGGACTGTCCGTACGCACTAGCTCGCCAGGGTATTCTGCCAGCACTTCAGAAAATGTCCTTTCTCCTCTGAATTTCTTCGGGGCAGGAGCATTGGCTGCTGCTGCGGCTGCCGCTTGTGTGGAAGCCATAACGAGTAGAATTGACGGTGAAATGGAGCGAAGATGCGGTCGAGTCTTTGCTATCACTGTAAACCACAATTTGTTCAACCGAACTACTTGAGGTGGTCAGCCAGGTGAAGACGCGATAACAAATTTGCTAGCAGCTAGTTAACTTCCTGCAGCGAAACTCACTCTGAAGTTGTAAGGAGGAAAACGAATACAAAATGGCCGACTTGTCCACGAGAGAGCTCCTGTTATGACTTTCGGGTTGGACTGGGTCGGAGCAAAGCTACGCCTTCCTTGGTCGGTTTACTGGTCTTCGTTTGGTTTCAAGTGACCGGTTTGGGTGCACTATGGCAAGCCTGAATCGACCGCATTTTCTATACCGCAAAAATGCGCTCGCTTTTGATGTACAGCGCGCCGCGTGTTAGCCGCACTAATTTATTACTTCATAAATTTGCACTGAGCACATTCATTTAGTAAATTAGTGTGTAATTAGTGAAGTCACTATCTGTGCTCATTACAATAGTGTCGCCAATTAGCACCTCTACTATGAATAGGTGATGGGAGTGTGTCTCTTTGAAAGAAGACCAACACCTTTGTGTAAAGGACAACTCTACATCTGTCCCAACCTAGCCCGGCAAACATGCATGCACAGAATTTTGTTCTATTGTCATTTGGTTGGCAAAGTATTTATGCCTTTGTAACATTAGTTAGTATTGTTGTAAGGGGTTACTACTTCTATTGGAGTAACTAACATGTAGCATTTAGCAATGTCTATAACATCCACGTAGCTAGCCAGGGATCACAGATATTCATGCTAGCTCTACTTATTCAGGACACTATAGAAGTCCTAGTGATACAGCTAGTTATTAATTAACTATATACACTTTAGGGAGAATATATAACTAGATTAACTTCACCATCGCTTGTGAATGATTGTAAGTGGTCAACCATCAAGCCATATTACATCATATAATAGCTGCTAGCTACATGTATGGTTGTGATGAGTGTGGTAATTATATTAACAGCTAGCTATAATCGTGGTCAGGTCACTATAAATATCAGAAGGGATATCACTTAACTTACCTAGTCACTATACACCCAACAGGTTGAGTTACACCAGTGATATAGTAGAAGTATACATCTTTGGCTGCCTCTGATCTCATTGAGGAAACCCATATTATACATGTGTGTACCATGTCACCTTGGGACCATCCCAGGTTATTAGCAAGACATTTCTGAAGCGTCTTAGATGCACTGACAGAATGTATGTGGACGCTTTATGCCATCATAGCAAGGACAAAACCCTACACATATCATGTCCTACCCACCACGTAAGTTAAAAGATGCTCTTACTAGCTTAACAATTATTAGTGTTAGGGCTCCATATTTGGTGACAAGGTATTAGTGTACATGTTAAGACTGCAGGGCTTGTTGGTGTGCTCTATATGGACATGTCAACAACAGTGAATGATTTAATAACAATGATGTTATTGTCAACACAGTTCAGTGTACAATCACAAACTCAACAACACTTTAGTGTCTGCTATAACTATGGACAGGAAATGGTATAATAACTTGTGAAATTCCTTCCCACATTGTCATAGCAACGACCACCACTAGTGAATCCATTATGATACAAATGATACACCAATACCACAAGATGATGTTGTATAAGATAATAATCTATATGAATTGAGCTCCAGTTTGTGCAACACTGGAACCGGTCAGTGTCCTCATTATCAAGGTGTCCCCTATGTATGTGAGGTGTATACTTTGCATGGGACCTTAACTAATAATGAGGTGTCCTCAAGTGTCCACATTAACTTGTATGGATACTAATAGTGTTATAAATAGCTACTTGATTACATATATTATGTGTCACAGTGAAACCTGACTAATCAGGTCACTGTGGTAATAAGGTTACCTGTCTAAACTGACCATTTTCAAATGTGAAAATAATGCAACCATATTCTTAGTAAGGTCAAGAATAGGCGACCATGCAGAAACTCCATGGGAAACTGTTAACTCCACAAACTCTCCACACAATAGTTTCCTACTAAGGACAAAGACCCAACACATCTGGCTTCATACATTATTACCTCTGAAAGAGGACAACCTCTTAAATATGTGACAAAGATTATTGTCATTGTAAAATTAATATTATTATACAATTCATTGATGACATGATGATGATGTAGTGTGTGGGTGTTGTGTTGTCACTTCCTCATAAGCCATACAAAGTCTCTCAATATGTTCTAGTTGTAGTTGCTGAGCTCTCAGGGATGGATCCACTCCACTGGACTGTAACATGACATCTGCTAACCTTGGATTATCAGGAAACAATAATCTGTAGAAGAGAATTATATTATGTGTGGTTTGTGTTAGTTTGGTAGTTGGGTATACAAGTCACAATTGTGGTTTAACAATTTAAATCACTTAATCTTACAGACATGCACTATTCACCTAATAACATATCGATATATTTCCTCTGCTGTATCACAATACAGTGATAGATTGGACAATACAATTAACATGGAGTGTTGACAATGGCGTATGTTTTTTTTAAGGAAAAGTAAGTGACCCATTTTTTTCTTCTAGAGGCATTACATACTATTCAATGTACAAAAAAAAGATTATTAGCCATACACATGCTAACTTATGATTTGACTTTGTATCAATACAGTATCACTGTCTTCAAATGATATGATACATGATATGGTAAATATGTGGATCACAAGTAAAATAGGAAGAGCAAAAAAGAGGCATCACTGCCTAGAGTGACGGTTGTTTTATAACGTTTATGCTCAACAACACAAACTCGCGAATATGCGTGACATCTTTGATAGCCAGAATAAGAACTTAGGGAGAAGGCCAAGAACAGTGCAGGACAAGGGATAGGAATACAACTTTGAGTGAGGCAAACTTCGAATACTGACAAGTAGCTACTATGAGTGACATGCAGAGATTAGGAGTGATGGAGGCTAGGAGTGATGGAGGCTAGGAGTGATGGAGGCTAGGAGTGATGGAGGCTAGGAGTGATGGAGGCTAGGAGTGATGGAGGCTAGGAGTGATGGAGGCTAGGAGTGATGGAGGCTAGGAGTGATGGAGGCTAGGAGTGATGGAGGCTAGGAGTGATGGAGGCTAGGAGTGATGGAGGCTAGGAGTGATGGAGGCTAGGGGTGATGGAGGCTAGGAGTGAGGGGAACTGGAACTATGTCTGATAGAACTAGTGTAAACCAACTATTATTAGTAAGTCCAAAAAAATTTCATTAAAGCTTTACAGCAAGGTCTATAGCCTGCTCAAAGACATTAGATACCAAGACATTAGTTAGATAAGGTGTGTTTGAAAAGTTGCAGGAAGGAGAAAAAATCCATGACTAGACCTAAGTGGCCTTGAGCCTGCAGCCATCCAATTTACGCTTGAACGCTTACAGGAGTCTACCAGGCGGTCAGGATGTTTTCTCCTTGTTATTTTCATGTAATTATATCCATAGGAATTCTAGAGAGTGACTCATTATCTCTAAGTACCCCAAGTAGAACCAAATGGACACTAGTTAATTTATTAAAGCTTTACAGCACAAGTACTGAAGGTCTGTAGGGCACCTGGTCCTACAGCCTGCTCAAAGACATTAGATACAAAGACATTAGTTAGATAAGGTGTGTTTGAAAAGTTGCAGGAAGGAGAAAAATCCATGACTGGACCTTGAACCTGCCATAGTCTACCATATATCCCCTTATAAACACTGGAACTATAAGCTAGTGTAATTATGTTGTGAATACTGTTCTGATCTGATCACCTTTGTGTGTGTGGCCTTATTAAACAGGTGGTCAGGTCATTTGCATGTGTTATGACACTTTTCAAGTTGGACCGGTTACCTCATTACACCATCCTATAACAAATTAACATATGTGACCAGGCCTGCGAAAATAGGGCATGTGGGCACAAACTGCACTCTGCTACATACCATCTCATATCTCAGTACTGGAATGGAATATTTTCATTCTGTAACTTGTATTTTAAATTTTAAATTAATGCTGAAAATTTCATGGCAAAACCATAATGGAATACAAAGTTATGACACATCAAAGTTTGAAAAAGTAGGAATTTTTAAGTGCCACATGTCCTATTTTCGCAGGCCCGGTCACATATTATCATTTTGTTCTTATGAAATTCATCAGGTTGTAATAATAAATAACAAGATTCTTTGACTGGCATACACAACTTGTCAGTAGCAACTACACCACTAGTTTGGTTGTAATGAAAACCAAACACTTCATACACAAATCCTCTCATAACAAATAGTGACAAAGATTTGGTCCCAACATGTCTGGCTATATACAGGATTTGTTAAGTGCTCAAAGAGGTGTACAGTGTATATGAGGTTATTGACAAACATTCAGTGATTAGTACACACTAAATCCTATTAGTCATATTAGGTAAATAGTGTCTATCACGAATGATAACAAGATTAAGTGATTTGAATTAGGAAACCACAAATCTGACTACATGGGGCTCTAAACCATCAAATGAAAGTAAATCACATTATGTTGTGAAACCTTACTAGTGGCTTTGAAATCATCCTTTAACGGGTACTGTAGGTAAAAACAGTGGACCCAGGAACCAAGGACACTGGGCCAGGGGACCCAGGGACATATGGCGGGGATCAAACTCTTCTTGGAATTTTAAACACTTCACAATATTCCATACTTGTACTAGGTACCTCTGCAAGAAGTCTTACATGGCAATGGTGTAAAATCATTATAAGCACATGTAAAAAAATGTC
Source organism: Dysidea avara (assembly GCF_963678975.1). NCBI lineage: Eukaryota > Metazoa > Porifera > Demospongiae > Dictyoceratida > Dysideidae > Dysidea > Dysidea avara. The sequence goes on from NC_089277.1 coordinate 1,103,668, forward strand.
TGAAGCAGCTGACTGCGTTTATAGGCCACTCACTTGGGTGTAACTAATCACTGGACTGGACTACTGGACTGGAACACTGGACTGACATATTTTTGGTTTTTACACATTCTGAGGTTGGTTTTATTGAGTCTTGTTAGCTAAGGGTCTTCAAAGAACTTGCAGTCTGCTACTAAAATGATGGGTGTGAGGAGTGGAGTAAGCAAAAACTGACTTCTCACTACTTGTTATGCTCTACAGCATTTATACACTTCTTAGTATTGTGTTTTGGAGATTGTAATATATAACCAAAAATCATTTTACTATACCTATGATACACTGTATCCTTGAACTAAATAGCTCAGACCCGTGGGACACAACCTATCCTTCCTAAGACAATCTATTGTAGCTAAGTTCGTTCATACATGCAATGTACAAACTCATTGTACAACTGTAGGGTTTTTCTGCTATCCTGATTAGTCCTTACATGTGCTGGTTGGTGTACTGCTACAATATGTGACCAAATTTACAAGCTTGCTACTATCTCTAAGACATTATTGTTGGTTAACCATAACTAGCACATTCCCTGCAGTATACTGATAAGGAGTATATACTGTAGAAGAACATAATAAATAGAGGAGAAATCGCCAGAAGTCAGTTTTTGCTTACTCCACTCCTCACACCCATCATTTTAGTAGCAGACTGCAAGTTTTCTGAAGGTCCTTAGCTAGCAAGACTCAATAAAACCAACCTCAGAATGTGTAAAAACCAAAAATATGTCAGTCCAGTAGTCCAGTCCAGTGATTAGTTACACCCCCACTCACCTGCTACACAATGACCATACTAGTCTATTATGTCACCTAGCAACTAAACTATGTGCAAACAAATATTCTGGGGGAGTAGCGATTACTAGCTAAGCAAATTCAAGCAGCACGGCAACCAGACTTCGTATATCACAGTGCATTAGCACAATATTTCTAGTAGTTAGGCAGAAAATAGACTAGACTAGTATGCTCATTGTGCAGCAGGCGAGTGGCCTATAGATGCAGTGGCGCTTATGATTTTAAACCGAGGCTTAAACATCGTGTGAGTCGTGTGTAAGACACTGTCCGTGTTGGAGAAAAAGTGGATTGGTCATGCAAGGCTTCTAGCAGAGGTACTTAGTACAAGTATAGAATATTGTGAAGTACATAAAATTCCAAGAATAGTTGAATCCCCGTGGGTCCTTAGGTCCCCTGGTCCATTGTTTTTACCTACCATCCTTCAACAGGTCCCAAACATAGCTAAGGTGTACTTCATGACCTCATTAATAAGACCACCTCATTATAGTGACCATGTCAAGTAGGTCCCAAACATAGTTAAGGTGTACTTCATGACCTCATTAATAAGACCACCTCATTATAGTGACCATGTCAAGTAGGTCCCAAACATAGCTAAGGTGTACTTCATGACCTCATTAATAAGACCACCTCATTATAGTGACCATGTCAAGTAGGTCCCAAACATAGTTAAGGTGTACTTCATGACCTCATTAATAAGACCACCTCATTATAGTGACCATGTCAAGTAGGTCCCAAACATAGCTAAGGTGTACTTCATGACCTCATTAATAAGACCACCTCAATATAGTGACCATGTCAAGTAGGTCCCATAGTTGGTTGGCCCTAGTTCACTGATTGGGGTGATGTGAACTTGCCTAGAACACAAGTAACCACCTAGTTGTATCCCTTAACTAAGGCCACCTCTTTACAAAGGACAAAAGAAACTTCCAAAGGTGTCCAGTTTCACTATATAATCATTTAAGGTGTGAATGGTTTACCCCTAATAACACCAAACACTTAACAACCTTATTCCCTTTATCATCATCTTCCTCCTGTACTGGAACACTGCCTTAACAACTGTCTCTAATGTGTTGTAATGGACGTTAATGATTGGTTGTACCAGGGGTGTGAACTTCACCACGGCAACATCAACCTGCATAACATGAGAAGTTTAGGCCTATTGTTTGCTTAATAAAGAGGTTGTCCTTTTTCAGAGGCAAAAATGTATAGCTTGATGGGTCCATCCTTATTATGGAGAGTATTAGGTAACTGTTCTATTAGAGTTCTATTGGTTCCCGAAGAACAATGAAGCCAGTAACAATTTTGTAAGCTGCCTCCGCTGTAGGGGACAGGAAACAGAACTTTGTTATTCCTTTAAGTGCAGCACTCTATGGTTGCTTATTAGCTGCTAGCACCTGTTAACATAACCAGGTGCAGCCCAGGCAATTACTGCTCCCTCTCTTGTGACTACAAAGGAATACTACAAGAGTACTGAGTGTTAAGTTACTTTGTACCTTGAGGCATAGGCAGTGGAAATGAGGAGAGGGGGGCACTCAATGCTTGCAACAAGATGAGATACTCTAATAAAGCAGTCACCTATTCTAATAGAACAGTCACATTTGACTCTATGGTGAGTCAGGAGGTGGACACAGGGGGTACATGTCACTCATCCTTCTTTATCCTTAAACCAAAGAATATCATACAACTCAAGGTACTTTAATAGAACAGTCAAATACTCTCTACAGTTATCATACACAACATGGATAATCTGAAAATAAAGCATTTATACTGAACAATGGCTATCCATTGTATATCATTACTCTACATAGTAATGTAATACACTTGTAGTGATGATGAAATATCATGTGATTGTCACTAACCATATCATATATATATACAACAAGTACAATGGATCATGTGATCACTAACATACCTTGGGGGCAGGTACAAAGGATTTCCCGGAGATGGTAAAGCACCACTTGACATCACACCAACATTGTGACATGATGGACAACCTGCTACGTTGATGATGTCCTATCGGTGCTGTGAGGCGCTAATTAGAACAACAAATATCACAATAATTAATAATGAAGGGAGTGAGACACACAATAACAAATTCTCAAAATTCTTCCTTATATGGCAAATATGGAAATGTTGTTTGGGAAAATGTCACAAATGATCTCTTGTTAGCTCAACAAAATAACACAAACGTCATTAACATAACACTTGTAATTCTGTCAAGCACACAGAAACCCCGTCAAACATTTCTTATGTAAACATACACTGTATGTGTCTACTACTGTAGGCTATGAAATGAGAAACTGCTAAAACAGAAGGAACTCAGTGCTGTCACTTTGTAACTAAAGAAACTGTTTGAAGAAGGTTTACATTGTTTAACAAGAATATTAACAATTGGTTGTTGGAATAAAATTCTATATCCGGCCGTTTTTCTAGTTTTTAACACTGTAGCTGAACGGAAAGTACATAAAAGTGATCTTCTCCCATATGATATTCCTTAGATGGTTTGTAGACGCAACATTTTTTGTAGCACCCACCACTTCTGTTCAGGGGGTAACCCTTTGACTAGCCAAGTTACTCTACCAGACTCCTTCATTATAGGAAGCCTCACAAGTACTGAAAATGAAAACAAATGTTTAAACCTCACACACTAACCTCTGCTACTTCTTTCTGAAATGTCAGCAACATTTGTGTTCGTCCAAATGCAAATGGTCCTGACCTCTTTGGGATACAGGCCAGCCATCTCAGCAGTAATGGTATGGAGATGTTAAAGGGAAGATTACCGATGATTGAGAATAATGGAGGATCTGTGAGGGAGAGGAAAGTGTGTTGTGTTTAACAGTGATATCAAGAGGCTGTGTACTGTAACCTGTTAATATGGACACTTGAGGACACCTACATAATCTAGACACTTAGTTAAGGTCCCAAAGTATCCCTTAGTACATAAACTGACCTTGATAATCAGGAAATCTTGATAATCAGGACACCTTGATAATCAGGACACTATTAGCTAGTCCT